>NC_040879.1:58907301-59241016 GCF_003676215.2 Rhopalosiphum maidis | reverse complement strand
AACACTCTAATATTAAGTTAATGTTTAAAAAAGTTGTACCAAATGATGAAATAAATGATTGTCTTATACCATTATTAAAAATCGTCACCCGTTCATTTAACCTCATGCTTTGGACACACTATAAAACATACTATTGCAAAAATAATACAAATTCTTATTATGTTCAATTTGATATGATCAATTATAGGATAATGTACAAGTGCATTCATTAAATACACTATTTTTTACGTTATAATCAAAACAAAACAATCCAGTAGATTTGTACTATCTTATATGGTTTATCAATATTATTGTTTCTTATCATGGGTCATACGTTTAATTCGTATATTTTTGCAGTTTTACATTTTATATTATGGGGTATATGATCTTCAGCTGTAAATTGTTTTCAAATTTTTGATAATAGAATGTAAGAAGTTGTCCGTTAGTTTTTCCATATCTGAATTAATCAGTGTTGGCCGCGTACTAGTTGTCATATATAAATTTTAGTACTTCTTATGGTGTGTGTAGTGTGTCATTTTATAATTCATTTATAAAACATATTTAAAAGACTACATTTTTTCAGATGACAATACAGCAGTTTACTCAAGGAATGGAGACGCATGGATTCACTTATCTCACACGTGGGAAAGTATCAAACATACTACAAATGGACTGGAGGAGGTCGAGAATATTGCAGGTTTAATGCAGTCTAGTATAATAGTACTCAAAGTAATTAAAATTCAATTGATAGAAGTGCATCAAAAAGATGGTGTCATGATGAAACCCTGACCATTACATAAAGTAAATGATTCTAATTTTCCATTATTGACTTTCATAATTTTCCAATAACCTATTACTTTATAAACATTATACAACTCAGTTGTATTGATACTTTTGACTCATAAACAAATTCATAATAAAATGCTTATAAAACACTGAATTCTCAAGTTATTCTCCAACCATTATACGATTTAATTGACTACATATTTTTAGAAGGCAGTACGGCAGATCACTCAAGTCACGCTGATACATGGAATTCACATTTCTCACGCGTGGGATAGTATCAACAGCCTACGTTGCAAATGAACTAGAAGATGCTGAGAATAATACGTGTTATATGCAATGTACGTGTAATGGTTATTGAATGTAATTGATAGGAAATGAATAGTAATGTAACAACAGTTTAGTGTCATGAAACCCTGACCATTACATAAGTAAATGATTCTAATTTCCCCATATTAACTTTCATAAATTTCAAATAACCTTGTTACACTATAAACACTATACAACTCAGTTGTATTTGATACTTTTTACTCATATTACAAATTCATAATTTAAATGCTTATAAAAACATGAATTCTCAAGTTATTCTCCAACCATTATACAAATTTATTGACTACATATTTTTAGATGGCAGTACGGCAAGTTCACTTAAGGAATTCTGACGCATGGATTCACTTATCTCACACGTGGGAAAGTATCAACATCCTATGTTGCAAATGGACTAGAAGATGCATGAGAATAATACGTGTTATATGCAATGTACGTGTATGGTTATTGAATGTAATTGATAGGAAATGAATAGTAATGTAACAACAGTTTAGTGTCATGAAACCCTGACCATTACATTAAGTAAATGATTCTAATTCCCATTATTAACTTTCATAAATTTCAAATAACCTGTTACACTAATAACACTATACAACTCCAGTTGTATTTGATACTTTTTTACTCATATTACAAATTCATAATTAAATGCTTATAAAACACTGAATTCTCAAGTTATTCTCCAACCCATTATACAAATTTAATTGACTACATATTTTTAGATGGCAGTACGGCAGTTCACTTAAAGAATTCTGACGCATGGATTCACTTATCTCACACGTGGGAAAGTATCAACATCCTATGTTGCAAATGGACTAGAAGATGCTGAGAATAATGCACTGTTATATGCAATGTACATGTAATGGTTATTGAATGTAATTGATAGGAAATGAATAGTAATGTAAAAATTGAGATTTGTTAAAAAAGTTTATAAAAATTTTGTAAACACCTTTAGTTGTTATTATTACTGTTAAAGATTGCTCTAGCTATAAAATTCTCTTTATTTTTATTACTTGTGTCTACGATAAATTTGATGTATATTATAAATTCATATTTTAAATGCTTATAAAACACTGAATTCTCAAGTTATTCTCCATCCATTATACAAATTTAATTGACTGCATATTTTTAGATGGCACTATGGCAGATCACCAAGGCATGCTGAGACATGGATTCACTTATCTCACACGTGGGAAAGTATCAACATCCTACCTTGCAAATGGACTAGAAGATGCTGAGAATAATACATGTTATATGCAATGTACGTGTAATGGTTATTGATTGTAATTGATAGGAATTGAATAGTAATGTAACAAAAGTTTAGTGTCATGAAACCCTGACCATTACATTAAGTAAATGTTTCTAATCTCGCATTATTAACTTTCATATTTTCAAATAACCTGTTACACTATAAACATTATACAACTCAGTTGTATTTGATACTTTTTACTCATATTACAAATTCATAATTTAAATGCTTATAAAACACTGAATTCTCAAGTTATTCTCCAACCATTATACAAATTTAATTGACTACATATTTTTAGATGGCACTACGGCAGATCACACAAGGCATGCTGCAGACATGGATTCACATTCTCACTAGTGGGAAAGTATTAACATCCTACGTTAATAATTGACTTGAAGATGTTGAAAATAATAACGGATTAATGCAATGTATGTGTATTGGTTTATTGAATGTAATTAGTACTAAATTAATAGTAGTGTAACAATTTAGATTTGTTAAAGATGTGAATAAAAATTTTGTAAACACCTTTTGTTTGTTATTATTAATGTTAAACATTGCTTTAGCTATAAAATTCTCTTTATTTTTACTACTCGGTATGTGATAAATTAGACGGATTTCACTAATTCATATTGTAAATTGTTTATAAAACACTCTAATATTAAGTTAATGTTTAAAAAAGTTGTCCAAATGATTAAATAAATGATTGTATATTAACATTATTAACTTCATACATTTCATTTAGTTGATACTTCATTAACACTATATAATTGGTTTCTTATGATAATTTGATGTATATTTCAATTTTATGTTTTTACCGCTTGTAAAACATTCACTTCTCAAGTTTGGTTTGGTTAGGTTAGCTTAGCTTAGTTTCATGAACCCTTACTATTAGATATTGCAAATTATTCTGATTTATTATTATTATCTTTCATATGTTTCATTATAATATATGTTTTTTTATGATGATTTTGACGAATGTTACAAATTATTTTTTTTTCCATATTGAAAAGCAAGCAATTTTAAGTTATTGTACTAGTGTATTCTTATTACTAATTATTTTACATTAAAGTCAACAAAACATTCTGGTAGATTTTCACTATCATTAATTGCTTATCAATTCGCATTCATACCACTTGGGAAATTAATTAAAAGGTACTCTTTATTAATTTTATAATAATGGTTTTAGGTAATTTAAGTGTAATTGATTGTAAATTAATGAGTGTATCAATTGAAATTTCTTAAAAATCTGAATAAAGGATTGGTAGTCACCTTTTACTTGAATTTTTCATTCTTAAATTTTTTCTTAGTATTAAAATCTTTTATTTTTACTATGTTTATTACATTTTAGTTTTAAATTTAACCAATCCTCTAATGTAATGTTATTAAATTTTGTTTAAAATGTCTCGTAGGCCTTAATCTTTTTCATGTTTGCAGCTACATGGTTGTTATTTACAATATAAATACTTATTACTTAAAATAATATGCACCTACAAATGCATACACACACATATATATATAGAATTTCATGATATCAATAGCTGTTAAAGTATTTAATTTTTTCATAATTAAAACCATTGATTATAAATACTATTAGTACTCTTTTTAATTAAGATTAAACGGTAGGTTGATACACTTTTTTACAAAAAATATTTCATTAATTATGTAGTTTTATGATAATAACATTTATTACTTTTATAGTATATTATATCAACTTTGAACTTTAGTAATTCAAAATGTGATGATTACATCTATATGCAACAATAGGTACTGAAAAATGTAAAACAATAAAAATAAGATCCATAATATAAATATTTATTTATACCCTAAAAATAAATCTTTATATTATTATTATAAATATTCATTACGTATTGTATAAATAATATAATAATATAATACGTATAAATGTTTTTTATCATAAAAAAATAATTAACAATGTTATTCATCGTATAAATAAGTAATTTTGTCTAAATTTTAATAGTTTCAGTATCGTAGTAAGAATTATTAATGTGGAATCTTGTATTCAATTGTCAAAACTTAGATAAAAAATCAAAGTTTTTTTGAATTTCTATTTACAAAATAGTTTTTATATTTTTGGCAATTTTGATTTTTATGCATTTGAAAAAAAATACAAAAGTTATGCCTATGTAATTTTAATATTTTTATACATTAATAAGAACAACTAATATAAAAATTTCTTTTGTGTTAAATTTTCAATAATTTTGATCCAGCAAATTATTTTTAATTATTATTCTAGAAAAAATAAAATAAACGTGTCTCATGTTTATAAATAGCTCAATAGAGTCAAAATATTTTAAAAGTCTTATCATAAATAGACAACAATAATTTAAACATTTGGTAAAATGTAAATTATCTATTCAAGTAGTTATTTGTTTTTGAGTTACACCAAAAAAACATAATTGATTTTGTTAAAAATAAATTTGTATAAAATTGATTCATAGAATAAAGATTATCGGGAATTTTAGTAATGACTTTCTTAAAGTATAAATTAGATCCAATATGCAATACAAAACCATTTCAGTTTAACTTTGAGCTTTTTATCGTGCACACATATACAAAAAAATAAAACAGACATAGTTGTAAATTTAATGCATTTTGTATTGATCACTCTAACCAGAATCTAAAACATACCAATATAAATATATGGTATAAGGTATAAATATATACTATTATAACAATTAAATGTCAATAATATTAATATTATTATGTATAATTAATTTGCATTAATATTAATTTTGGCAAAAATTAATCAATTTACTGTTTTACTAGAAGCAAAATAAATTACTTTAAAAGCAATATAAATACACGAATACATCATAAAATATTACCTTATTTAATCTAGAATACTATTATTATTATTATTATATAGGCCAATAGATTGTCTTCGCTCAGAATTATTTAATTTAAATTTAACACATACTTATATAGTGGTCAGTGACTGACTCAATGACAAGATACATTTGACACCTACAGGTTTTGTACAGACTAGTACAGTAGTGATTACCTACTTACTTACCCAATGATTATTTTATAAAGTACTGAGAAATGTCTACTTTTGATCTAAATGTACCCGCCTACCAGAAACCTCTTTTAAGGTTGATGGACGAAAGTGGGAACATATTTTCTACTAGAAAAAGCGTTTGCGTTTCAATATTTCAAACAAAAATACACAATTACACTATAGAAGAATGTTTCTTACAGTGATAAATACATTTTGACTGTTCTCGAGCATAACGAGCATTCAAGTGTAGATAACAAACAAGTATTCGACATTTGTAGATATTACATTTAGATAGTACCTACTACCTACCATGATAGTAGAATAGATTTAAATATTTCCATTTATTTAATATTAATTTCATACTTTTCACAGTGTTCAATGTTCATTGCTCATAATTATTAATTACTCTTGCATACTTAATATTAATTATTATTAGTCCCTTATTTTTTATGTTAAACACCTCAATGTTATGAAACGCCTCATATTTATTTGTTTTAATGTTTTGTTATTTATTATTTTAAATATTTTTTGATTTTAATTAAATATTCTAAGTGGGCATAAAAAACGCCTTACATATTATTTCCAGGCAAGTTTTTTTTATTCATTCTAGGATGCACATTGTTCGTTTGCATCCAATGACATTAAAACAAAACACTTCACCAAATGTATTTAGAATTAAGTTGCTTATACTTGTCATATCAGCTGTAAAAAAGGTAAATCGTTGAGATGTTATACGTTAAACATGGGCTCAAACTAAAGGAGACTTTAAAACATTATTTAATGTATCAAAAGACAAATCTTTAAATGCTGAAAAGCTGATTCATGAAGACTTATTTGAGGTAGATGAAAAGGATGAGTTTAAACTACTCACTCGTTAAATAATTGCATCATTTTACGGTGTATATCATATAAACTTTAATTATATGTTAAAATGTGATGAAGATTCTTTTGTCAATATGGCATTAATTGTCAATGAGCTAGAACATAGGCCTAAAAAAAGATTCTACTGGGGATATTTTGATGGTAATGCAAACAATAAAAAAAGAGGTAAATTTAAAGAAACTGATTGGATAGCGTGTGATAGATATGGTTTTGAAGAGGCTATGTTTTACCCAGACATTATCATCTAAATAGTGAAGAATAGAGATTACCTAAGGTAAGTTGATCATAATAGCATGATAAAATATAAAGTAATAAGAAAATATTGATATTCAGTTAAGTAAATTCATTATGACGTAATAGCTAACCAATTATAACGGTTGTATTAAAATGATTGATTAACAATCCTAATTTTTGTTGTCTATTTTTCAGTTTCTTTGCTAGTGAAGAATGTTTTGGTAGGCGCTTTGTTAAGTCCATTAAATATTACTAGAAAACATGACCGGCGATTTGATACACAATGATATTGTCGCGCATGTCAAAATGATCAATTAGTAACACATAAATGTAGTCCTGTAATGATGAAACTGCACTGGTCAAACATTATTCAGACTTTAAAATAAATGTGATAGAGAGTTCAAAAATATGGCTTCCTACGAATATAACTAGTCAGTAATGCCATCTAAATGTTGTGTTAGAAATTTGTCTTTAATTCCATAAATACATTATTCAACATAAAAAGACTGGTATAATTATTAATTTAATACATTTGAAAATTGGAGTTTGCTTTCAGTTTTGAATAAAAAAAAAGTATATATATAAATCAGCAATACAAATTTTATTCTTATTATGTAATTTATGACAATATTACAAATTACAAAAATTTCAATCATTTGTTCTTACGCCATAAGAAATTAACATACATTATACATTAATTATATGTATATAAAAAAACTTATTTCATTTTTAATATGTATTATTTTTTCTTCCTGTCTGTTATACATTTAGGACAGAACCATTTTCCTTTAGGCTTGGTAGTTAATTTGACACATGCAAAGTGGAACCATTCAATAGGACACTAAAATATTAAAAGTACATAATTAATAAAATATGATAAAAAAAAAAAATGAAACCATATTTACAATAAAAATTAAAAATGTTATATTTTTTTCAATGGTTTAAGTATTTAATAAAATGTATAAAATAAAAACAATAAATAAATAAATAATTAATAAACTAAAATTCTTACATCTGGATTATCACAGCCAATCATTTCACCATAAGAAACTTGGTTGCATAACAATACGTTGGTTCATTTGGATCAACGGGCATATCCAATACTTCTGCCGAGTGTGCAACTCCGGCACCAGTAAGGGAACTAGTTTCTATTGTAACATGGGTTACACTATTTGTAGGGTTTGTTGGATTAGTGACAACATTATTTAAAGGTGTTTTACTAGGTGCTGCACTTGTTGTTTTAGTAATTCCTGAAAAATGTTGGTAATTATTATACAAGGAAATCAACTTAAATATGACTAAAATTTTTTTATACACAACCTTTTTTCGGTTGTTTCTTTTTAGATGTTTTGTTTGGAGCTGTTTTCTTCTTCACTCGATGCACTCTTCTTTTTAATTTCTTTGTCTTTAATCTTTTACGTCCTTCTGGAAGCAATACACATAAAGAAATGGCCAAATACATTGGAATTATAATTTGATATAATGCAAAACACCTACGTTTTTGTGAATTGTCTTCTATATTCTTGTAGCACTAATGACTCTGTCTTGAATTTCAGCTTCAAAGCGTGCTAAATCTGAATCAAATTTTCTGACATGTTTATCTACCTGTAAGGTACAATGAAATAGAACATTTTTAGGATAATGTTAATAATTCAAAATCAACATACCAATTCATAAGTTTGTATAGCCAATTGAACTTTATCATCACCATATTCTTTAGCTTTGTCAAACTGACGTTGTATGTTGGTCAACATTTCGCGTTTTTTATCTGCTGTGTATCCCTTGACATTTGACATATATTCGTCTGTCAGTTTGTCAATATTGCGCATCAGTTGTTGAACTCTGGAGTCGAGATCTCGCATCAGAGTGAAGTTTCGTTGTAACTCAATAGGAAGATTCTCTAAACCTAAAATATAACTCTGATAATACCTCGTTTAAATGCAAAATCGAAAAAAAATTTACCGTCCAAACAGTATTCCAAGTTAAGTACAGAAGTCATTTTTGCTATTTTATGATTCAGCTGAGAATTATTGAAGAAAAAAAAAATAAGTATAAGATACTCGTAAACAACAAACAGGAATTTATTAGGATTACATTAACAATAACCCAATAATTACTAGCCCTTACAGTGCTACCACAACAGCGAGTCAAAAACGAAAATTTTTCGTTCAAACATTCATTTGAATTTTAATTCATAATATATTTTAAAATATAGAGTTATTGTAACATAAAATATAATGTATAATAAAAAATACTATTCTCAAGTTTAATATAATATAATATGACAAGCACTAAAACATAATGTTCCGGCAGAGCTCACGCATTTACACCTTTATAAATGGAAGGGCAGGTGATGTTTAGCAAAATGTTAAAATATTGAAGGGAACACTTTGACCAGTATCGAGATATAAATTTTGAAATTGAGTAAGTCTTCGATTTAGCCAATACCCAAATAATGTTGTTTAAATCGTCTAGTTTCAGTAAATGTTTTATGGTATTTTTATTCAATTATAATTTAATATTATTAAAATTATTTTTGAAGAATGGTAAAAAAATAGAATAGAGCAAATTTAAGTTATCGAACAAGTATATTCTTTAGTTACACCATTGATTATAAAGTATTAATAATCAATGATTACACATATTTTATATTCAAATTCAACAAAATATTCTGGTAGATTTGTAGTATCTTTTATGGCTCATCAAAATTATTATTTCTTATCATAATTATTATTTCTTATCATCTGTTATGAGTTTATATTTCATATCTTTTTGCAGTTTTACATTCGTATTTTAGTTATTTGATTTTTAATTGTCAATTGTTTTGCAAAAAGAATTGAGTATGACTGTTAATTTTTGTTTGATTGTTTCTATTTCTGAATTGTTCAGTGTTGTCCATGTACTAATTGTCATATAAAGATTTTCGTTCTCCTTATGGTGTGTAGTAGTGACATTTTATCCTCCAATCATTATACATATTTAACTGACTACATTTTTTCAGATGTCAGTACAGCAGATCACTCAATTCATGCTGAGACATGAATTCACATTTTTAATACGCGAGAAAGTATCAACATCCTATGTTGGAAATGGACTAGAAGATACTGATAATTTTAATGGATTTATGCAATGTATGTGTAATGGTTATTGAATGTAGTTGATAGTAAATTAATAGTTGTGAGACAATTTAAATTTGTTTAAAATGTTAATAAAAAATTTGTAAACACCTTTGGCTTGTAAAATGAATTATTAGTTGAAGTATTAATTACTTTGATGATGTCTTTGAGAATTCCTTGTTTCATCTTCATTTTGGAGGCCCATCTGCATAATGATGATAAACCAGGTAATGGATAATGTAGTGAGTTACAGGCATATAAGAAGGCACGTTGACTTAAACAGCTCAATGTAAAAGATTTGGAAATTTCATCAGACCATATAACCTTTTTTTTTTTTTTAAGTATTAAGTCCAATTGATTTTTAGTCAAATCATTTGATACTAAAGATTTGACTTCATCCTCTGTTTTTAATAACTATTTAATGATTTTACTAATATTTTGTTTTCATTTTAGATTGTTTATAATTTGAGATCATTTCATTTAACTTTTTTTAAGATCATGAATCTGTCTTTAAACATGTTCAATATCTGTAGCTAGCAAATTTTCATTCAATTTTTTTTGAGATTGATACATATTAGGGTTTTTAGTAAAACTAATATCAGCTTGTATTACTTTTTTTATGGTAAATCTTAGAGTTATTTGATATTTTGTAATAAATATATTTTATTTATTAAATAAAGTTATTAATATTAAGATTTGTGTAAATAAGTGCCTGTTGTACAGATGGCCCTTCTTCACTTAACAAACTTATTAGCTTATTGTGGTGTTTTTTATTCATACACAAAGAACATGAACTTAAAGAAGTTACATTTGGAGAAGATAATGCTATTTTTTCTTTTATACTTAAGTTTATAGATGGTATTGCTGGAAATTAAGCTGGTATAACAAAATATAAAGACCTAGCAAATGAAAAATAAAAATTATACCAGTTCAACATATAAAATAATTTTATATTATTACAAAAAAATAAAATTAATTTAATAATTTAAGAATAAAAAAATTAACAATAATGTAATGTACTAAAAACAAGAGTCTCATCACAATTTACATAAAAAATTTTAAAACATTGATTAAAACTGTAATTATTTTATTTCCTGCCAGGTGTTTGCTATACCTTACATGGTTGTATAATTTGTTAAAATTAATAATAACTAAAATAAATTATAACTTTTAAGACAGTTACAAAATGTATATAATTAAATATTTTAAACAATGTACTATTTATACTATTTTAATTAAAGTATTTTTACTATATTAATGTACTTTAAAAATTTACCTATTACTTTTAGAATACTTTTAGTAGGTACACCAAGTCAATTACCTTAAGATTTACTCATTCAAATTTTGATTTTGCTACTTCAACATTTTCAGAAAATGTATATGCTAATTTAGTTACAGTAAAAAGGAGATTGACATTTGAAAAATATTAGTTAGCATCCCCACAAACTACTCTTATTTAAGTAGTAAAAAAAACCTCAAGAAAATTTTTTTCTTTAAGTATAATATTTTGAAGTTCCAAAAATCAGATTTTGAACTGCATACTTAATGAATTCCAGTGGTTAGTATAATCAATATTGCTTTTGACTTACCACAGTTTTTAAGTTTTTCTTGGTTGGTACGCCAACCTATTCTATTTTAAAATTTAATTCAAAATCATCCTTTGTAAAATGTTCTGAACATAGAAAAGATATATCAAGATTAAATTGATCGGCTCTTTTACATTTAAGTACCCACATTCTTCGTCTCCCATTTTGGGGAATGTAAAAAATGATATATCTTTGCCTTCTTTTATTAATTTATACTTATTATTTTTGCATACAGCAACAGCACAATTCATGCCAGGCATTTTAAAAATATTTAATAATATATTTCTACCATGTAAATATTGGTTTAGATTATATATTTATTTTATTTCAGTATTTTAACAATACCAAAACCATATTCTTTGTAATATACTAATCAAATACTTTGAGTTTATTGATGTTAAAGATTAAATTGATACGTACAGTAAAACGTATTTACTATTTATTTTATATTTTAAATTAATAAGTACCAATTTACTGTAATTGGGATACACAAATAATAAATAATAAATTCCAGGATGGTAGCAGCATATTATTATATTTCAAATTTCATACTATTTTGTCGTCATTTTGTTATCTACCACGCGCCTGTTAAATATTCCCCATCCAACACGATTGAACCTTCTATTTATATTAACCTAACCTATTTAGTACACGGTACATATATTATGAATGAAAAACGTTTAAAAAAAAATCTCCTCAAACACTGTTTTAGGCACACCTATACATGATTATATTTAACTGAATATCTACTTTAAAACTAAAGTAGTAGATAAACACACTTTTTATTTAAGTTAATCATTTTGAAGATCAAATCTACATTTGCATGTAGAAAATTGAATACTTCACTAGTACCACATAATGAATGGATTCAGAAATGTCTACATTAGATAGGTAACTTTATTATGAATAAGTTTCAATAATAATAGTCCTATAAGTTTTAATTTTTTAGCACCAAGTAATTAATAACTATTACTTAAGTGTTAAACGGAAAATATTATAATTATTAAACTTTAAATTTATGTTAACTACCTAATTAAAATACATTGTCTTGAATTTAAATTAAATACCTAAGCAATTTTGATTACCTTTCTACATAAACCAACTCATTTTTGATATTATGTACTTCTCTTTACAAAGTAAAGGACAAAACAAAATGCAGACATTTTTCAGAACTGTTTATACGAACAGAAATAATATAATGTGGATAAAAATATCTTCTAATATTTATTTTAACAAAATATAAAATTTTACATCTACACAGTGCCTAATCGCATAATATCATGCACCCAATAATAATAATTAGTAAATTAATTCATGAAGAACTTAGTATAGTTCACAAGCTTATTAAGAATATGTTAATGCAAGTATTTGTTTTTTTTTTCGTAATTCTTGAGGATTTGACATATTGGTTTTATACGTCATTATTATTTTGGTTTATACATGGCTTTAAATATACAAAAATCAATGAGTTTTATCATTAACATTTTAATAAAAATGAAATAATTTATATGTTGTATCCTCAAAAATAATATTCTCTATAATTTAAATAATAGGTGATTTTTCTACGATAATTAAGAAACATAAAAAAAAAATATTCTTATAAATACTCGATATAATGACCATATCAATTTATAAATATTCAACGACTCTAAACCTAATATACTATTAAGAGACATGCGTTTTTAATAAAAATGCAAAAAAAAAAAAAAAAATAACTTATTCAATTCAATGTGAAAATAATAGTGGATATAGCAGATAACCAATATAATAAATAATATTTGGACTAAAGGAAAAAATATGCTATTGCATAGAAATCCAAACCCTAATAACAACAAAAAATCTACATTAATATTATACTTTAATACAAATAATGTACAAAAAATAGATATATTATATAAACATAAATCCATAGTATATATTAAGTATTATATTTTACAGTTACTTAATTTAATTTTTGTCAATATTTTACATTTTAAGTATATCTTAAAGAAACACCTTTTCACCATGACAAACACGAACCACGCACACACACAAAATATTCCTGAGCATATTTCTGCTTGAGATTAACTTTTACAATTATTTTTAATATCGGTGTACATTATAATATTTACGATCACGAGTATCAATGTAAATTCAATAATAAAATAAAATTAAAATTAAAATTAATGTAAATAATACATCTTTTATTCAATTTTCCACTACATACATACCTCACTCAATGGATTTTCTTTGTTGTTTGAAATAAAAATTATATCACATGAAAATAATAAATAATATAAAAAAAAAGCGTAATTTGATAATTTATGACGTAGCTATCCATAGTCATAGTAAATCCAAATTAGAAAGAATTTTTTTACATTTTCAATCCAAAAAGGATCAGTATCAGATGTAAAAAGTATAGGTAAAATATAAATCATAAATGTGTCAATATTTTTCTTGGTAGGTGGCTCAATATTATCTAAAAAAAATATGTACATATTTTAAGTATAAATTATAATAGTTATAAATTTAACTTATTGCAATAATTAAACAAGATTATACATAAAATAAAATGTTATACAACGTCCTAGAAACTTTAGAAAGTTAATCATTTAACAACTTCTAATTTATTATTCATTTTGCGCAGTTTACAAAGCAAACAAAAAAATAAAGAAACAATTTGTCATTCTTAGATGATATAAATGATGGGAATATTTATTTTTATAGACTATTAATACAATACAATTTGATTATATAATGTGATAAACTGATAAATGTATGTAAAAAAAAAAAATGAAAAGAGAACTTCTTACGTACTTGGCATTTGTCTGTTTTACTCATTTTATGAGTACAAATAAAATATTACATTATACCAATAGTCTAATGAACAAAATTTATCGATTATGATTAAGTGAATGTTAAAAAGTATATTTCTTTATCATAAGCAAAATTCAAGAACATTAATAAAAACAAAAAGTTATCATGAAATATATTCTTATATCAGAATTTCCTTACAACTGTGGCATAAAAGTACTTTATCGAGCATTATTATTTATATGTTTAAAGTTAAAATAACCTAATAAATAAATACACAAAAAAAAAAAACATGGGTAACAAAACAAGTAGTTTACATGGCCTGGCCGTTGAAAGTTTAACATAGCTGTATATATAACAGAGCTGTATAAATATTAATAGGTACCGATGCAAACAAATGTTAGTTTTAACCTAGTGACCTATTTGGAATAGTACTGCATAGCAAATCGTGAAATGTTTTCAATTTATAGAGAGAAAACGCCGAAAAGTAAAGAGACATGTACCAACCACTAGATTTACTTTTTCCAACTAAAAACACATTAATATTATTATATTAATTATCCAAAAATTTAATGGGTAAATGTATATATTTAAACTGGATTTAAGAAAATGAAAATTGGTCAACATCTTGTTACTTAAAAGTGTGGAAGTATTATACTATGAGCAGTTAGAACTTTAGATAAACGATCCTTTGAAAACTCTTATTCATTATTAATTTTACAAAAATAAAAGGGCTAACTAAAATAATTTAGATGAAATTTGTTATTGTTCGATGATCTTAAGATTTTGCATAGTTATTTTTCAATATTTTTTGGATAAATATTAAAATAATAGAAAAAATTAATTAATTTTATCAATTTGAAACATTTACCCGGAAACGGAATGTCAGCAAAAGCATCTAAAAGCAAAGATCGTTCAATTTCAGTAAGTATATGTACAACAGTTACTTCTTGTACTTCGTCCATTAACATATCGTAGAAGTATGTTGGTGCACTGTCTGCAGCTAGAAAAAAATAATAAATGATAAATAAATAATAGTAAATAAAATTTACTATTAACGAATACCAACCATTATTGAAGATTAAAAATTCATCAGAAACTGTTGGTATGTCATAAACTGTGTTAAAGTTATTATAAGATGGTTCTATTTTTATTGATTCTTGTTCCTAAATAAAACAAAATACAGTTATAAATAATTATTAACAAATTTTTAATTATATAAAATCTTAATTTTTAGTACATATTTTTTGATGCAACAATTTTTAATTAAAGTTTTGATAAAAAATTAACCTTTTTTAATTTCGTATTAACAGATGGATATTCTTTTTTTAATTCTTGTTCCTAAATAAAAAAAATACAGTTATAAATAATTATTAACAAGTTTTTAATTATATAAAATCTTAATTTTTAGTACATATTTTTTGATGCAACAATTTTTAATTAAAGTTTTGATAAAAAATTAACCTTTTTTAATTTCGTATTAACAGATGGATATTCTTTTTTTAATTCTTGTTCCTAAATAAAACAAAATACAGTTATAAATAATTATTAACAAGTTTTTAATTATATAAAATCTTAATTTTTAGTACATATTTTTTGATGCAACAATTTCTAATTAAAGTTTTGATAAAAAAATAACCTTTTTTAATTTTGTATTATCAGATGGATATTCTTTTTTTAATTCTTGTTCCTAAATAAAATAAATGCATAAACAGTTAATTACTATTAACATTGAATTTGTAATTTATAATATCATATAATGTTTTCTATCTGACTTTACTAGTGCCACTGGTAACATAAAAAATTATTAGTATTATTAATATCACAAGTGTCATAAATAATCCATATTCCAAGTAATGATGCAGTGTTAATTCTATCTCTATTCTTGCAGAAAAACAACACGGAGTATTTTAATGCTTTGGCAAATAATACAATATTAAGAACTCCCGTGGAGTGTGGTGTATAATATTAGAATATAAATAAATGAAACAGATAGAAAACACTATTTATTTGTGATATATAAGTATCATACAACTATTTTTATTTAAATATTTTTAATATAAAAAAAAATGTTAACTAACCTTTTTTAATTTGATATCACCAGGTGATTTCTCTTTTTTAAATTCTTCATCCTCTTCGTCCTTAATAAAATAAATACATAGCTAGTTAATAATTATTAACAATGAAGTAACAATTTTATAAAATCTAAATCTGTATTCAATATATTTTTTATCCAACTATCTTCATTTAAAGCACCAATATGAAAAAAATAAATAATATAACTTTTTGAACTTTATTATTATGAAATTATTAGCATACAGTAAGATCAATTACTGTAAATTATTGAAAATAAATCATTTATATAATAGGTGAATGATTAAAAGGTTTCACTAACGATAATTTAATATTTTATAAACTGTGAACTAGAATGTCAAAAATATTATATTAATTTTAACACATACATTTTTTGTGAAAATAAAATAATTAATAATCAACTAACTTCTTGGATTTGGGTATTAAGTTTTTTCTCTTTCATTTTACGTTGAATACAATTTTTATATGCATTTGTCTTTTTATAAGCTGCAACTAATTTTTCAATACATTTTGAACATTCAGCTGCTAAGTGATATAGCTAAAAAACAAAATTAAACGTTACAAAATTTCTATAAAGAATAGTTTTTTAAATATTTATTTCTGTATTTATTGATGAATAACATGACGATTCTCTTTTCTTCTCTATAATATGTTATAATATAATTACTTGTTTTTTATCTGTTGACAACCGGTTCCATTCAGTATTAACTTTGGTTATTTCAGCAAATGATAAATTAGGATTTTCCGAACGAAATCGTTTGCGTCTGTCATTTAAAAATTGTATGTATGCTGTAAATATAGACAACTATTTAATCTATTTTAAATAACTAAAAAATGATAATAATTAATATTACCAGAATCTGGAGGTCTTGGAGCTGTTTTGTCGCGTAAACATTTTTTACGTTTTTCACCTTTTACATTATTCTTATCAACTTTTTTAGGTATACCATTTTCAATAAACGTATTATTTTGATCTATTAAATTTAAAAATTAAAACTAGTCAATACGTATCAATAAAAAAATACGAAATTATAAATATAAGTAGGTACTAACCTAATTTGTCTATAGACTCGGCGTTTTTAGATTCCATAATACTTTTAATAAATCGACCAAATTTACCTTACTAAGACTAAGCATGCAATTACTATTCATACAAGACTTTTATCATTAGAAATTCTGACGAAATTCAAAACACCGTAGAACAGTAAAAAAAAAACGATCGTGAAAACCGTAAAATATTATTTTTTACACCAAAAAGCTCGATTGCAACCGAGTGGAATGGCATACACACTGGAAGTGTGGTCGGTCACGTAGAATACGGATCAATACACGTTTACACGATCTCAATATTTTATTGATATTAACTTTTTAAATTTTTAAACATAAAGACATAATATGAATACGGCATTGCAATTTTCACAAAACACGCTTTAAGGGCATCCTTACCAGACAAAGAAACTATGGTTTTTACTCGCACAGAAGCGGTAAGGAACGGTAAGGAAATCGACATTTAAATAAGAGAGAAAACCGAAAAGAGAATCTGAGACGCTGTAGTACAGCAGCCGCTGTACACGGTTAACAACGATATCACTTGTGTACTTGTGTTTCCAATCGTAAAAAAGTAAATAGTCATCATGTATACGACTACCACGGTCATGTTATATAAGACTGTAATCATACGGCTGTAATCGACAATCCTTAATTTCTATCAATACACCTTGCTCCGTGTTTTTATCGTATTTACTGATAGCAGCGGTGTGATAAGATCGTACGTGAATACGTGTTGCGATCGTCGACCTGTGTTATTCAACAAGACGAGAGCTGGTTCGTACTATCGTTATTTCAGTATAATATGTTGTTTTAATTTTTGTTTACGACTTTACGTTATGGACTACCTATGACCTACCTATGATCTACATCGAAGTATCGAAATCATTTATCCCCTTGGCTGTTTAAATTATCATGGCTCTACTTCTATAGTTCTCAATTCTTTGCTCCATATCATTTCGTGTAAATTAATCGTTATTATACATTTATATATACGACTGTCGAATAAATGTCTGCAAGTTTCAGTGGTCGTCGATCATAGCAACCCAACAAGACCGACGCATTAATCACGATGTTTGGTATTAATTTTTTTTTAGTTAATAACTATTTAAAATGGGTATAACCAATCAATACTTGCATTATGTTCCGTTGATAAATGTCAACTTTGTTTGCCATACCGACTGTAACATAGTCTTTGTTACGCTAACCTGTATTTCTGTTAGATATGTTGCTGTTAGTGCTCGTGATAATGTCATAATTTGGGATTGCGGTTAGAAAAATTGCTAAACACGTATTATAGTGTAGTGGGCCAGCAACTGGTCGTCGAAATAAAAAAGGGTCTAAGGTAGAAAAATGATTTTTTCCATTTCTGAATTGTTCAGTGTTGTCCACGTACTAGTTGTCATATAAAGATTTTCGTTCTCCTTATGGTGTGTAGTAGTGACATTTTATCGTCCAACCATTATACATATTTAACCGACTACATATTTTTAGATGGCTGTACAGCAGATCACTTCAGGCATGCTGAGACATGAATTGACATTTCCAACACGTGGGAAAGTATCAACATCCTACATTGAAAATGGACTAGCAGATGCCTATAATAATAATGGTTTTATGCAATGTACGTTTTATTCAATGTTTTGTAGTACAATTTTTCTTAGTCCCCCAGATATTTTTTCATTTTGCTACTACTAGATAGTCACAACATTGATCACTATCAGTTACTGGAGGGCCGCTGGATTGAAGTAATCATACTGTTTATTTATACCTGTGTAATTGTGCAAGGTGCTAAGGTGTATGGTCCTTTTAGGTTCCTGTCTGTATACCATTTGACTTTGCAGGCCCTGTCTTCTAAGCCTCAATGTTAATAGCAAAACCAAACGTTTTATCTTATTATTTTTATTTTTAACCTATATAATTATTTTCCAAGCTTAATTTGTTTTAAATTCAATCTCAAGTAAAAGCTCAACAATAAATTATTGTCGTTCAATCCTTTTTGTTTACCAGCGGACATGATATGGATAACTTTTATCTATATTTATTGTTCTGATTGTTGTATTTAATTGAAAAAAACATTTTTGATTTGTAAATACATTCATTTATCAAAGGTTTTTATAATTTTGAACTTTTAGCATGTTAATTAAATTCATTTTTTTTTCTTTGTAGCTATGTTAATTATTCAAACATTGCTGCAAAAGTTGTAAGGAGAGTGTTGAAACCAGAACTCCAAGCTAATGCAAGCAAACATGATGGAACACATGTAAAATTTATCCCATGGGTTAAGGGAAAGCCATCCAGTAAGTATTATTATTTTTTTTTGTATTAGTAATAAACAATCTGTACCTTAGGGCATAATAGGTTTATGTGGTTAAAGTAAAATACATACAAATTAATAATAAAATTAAATATTTACAGGCAAAACTTGATATGAAAAATCATCTACTTATGATACTCATCGATTGAGTTTATTTTTTTTGTATAATTAAATAACTATACTGATAGTGCATCTGCCTTTATATTAATTGAGAGGAGGGAGGTGAAGAAACAGGTCACAACACCATGTACTTTTCAGATGTTTCCAGGAATAGTATTTTTTGCGAGATTTGGTTGCTGTTTGAAGTAAGACAATTGTGGAAGCGTTGATAATAATTTGTAGCTTCTTTGTGTACTAATTTTAATTTTTGATCAGAGTGAGTAGTGTGGTTAGAGACGCAAGGGGGAGCATTGAAAAGTTTTTGAGTGCTATGTTTTGAAAAGTTTGTATTTTATTTATATTTGATTTTTTTTGCATTACCCCATACTGAATACCATATGTCCAGACTGATTTGATCAAAGAATTATATATGAGCAGTTTCATATTAATACTAGTATATTTATTTTAGTTAGGAAATGTTTTAAAAAGGCGTTGTCAAAGGTTAAGGTTTAGTTGTTTAGTTTTTTTTATGCTGAGCCTAGGTTAGTAACACAATGTTTTAAGTGCATATAAGTGTATACTTTAAAATATTATATCCAAATAATTGAATATCGTTATTAAATTATTAAATTTAATTAGTCTAAATCTAAAATTCTATCAACATAATATATTATCTATAGTTTTTCCTAATTTCCCCATAGGTTTTGGATGGTTTTTTTTTGACAAAAGTACAATTGTCTTCTGGTAATTACTTTTGAACCAAAACGAGTGCAAAGATTTTGCAGATTTTCAATGATGCTGTTAAAATCTAAAATTATACACATGTTTAAGTAGACTTCTGCCATAAAATATTTCTTTACATGAAGTGTCAAATTATGAATCATTAATACAATTTAAAAACAAAAAATATTTAACAAAAGTGACACATTCAATGTTATAAGTAACATTGATTGTAATATGAACAATATTATAATGAATATAACAATATTCATTTTTCTAGTTCAACTGAATGTAATTTATTTAATAAACAAACATACATATTAATTTACATCAGTTATAATTATGTATAATTATAACCAACATTACAAATTAGTGTTTTTTTTTATGTAATAAAGCTGAAAAAATCTTTTTTTAATAAAAATGTAAGATTATAAAATATGAAAATAGTGTTATATTTATTAATTTATTAGTGTACTTTTTTTTTTTAATAAACATTTATTATTAGCTGATCAAAAATATTGATTTGATAGTAACAATGTTTTTTTTTTTGTTTCAATATTTAAATCTGTGTTTTTGGAACTTAAAACTTATTATATCAACTATCTAAATAAATGGGAAGTTGTTTGAGGCACTCATAGGTATATTTTAAATAGTAAAAATAACATTAATTTAAGCCAGATGCAAATAATTTTGATTTTCAAGACAAATAAATTATTTATTGTTTAATAAATTAATATATTGCAGAGGAGAGTTCTAATAAAGAAGACACATCTAATAAATTATACTAAGGAATATTGCTGCTGTTTTAAAATTGTTTGTTATTAACATGGTGGTATTTCATACTATGTTATTTTAATTATAAATAATTAACTCAAATTTTCAACATTTATTAATATACTATTCAATATGTTAGGACAGTTCTGTGCATATTATGAGATATCCACCAAATTTGCATCCTAATTTGGTGATACAGTAAAAAGTTGATTAACCGTCACTCTGTTATCCGTCATTGGTCAACGTCAAAAAAAAAGTTAATGATGCGATCATTGAAATATTGAATGATGATTAAATTATTTTTAATGTCATTGCCGTTGATGACGATTTTAAAGATTCAGTGATTCACTTAAAACCGCCAACTAGCCACACAGAAGCAGAAGCAATGTTATTAAAATGCATTGATTTATTTGAGATACAAGAGGAGGTAAATGCAACGTAGGTCTTAATTCTTCGTAAAAATGTAAAATACAAAACGTGGCCATTCAAAAAGCTCGTGCCTCAAAGAAGAAAAAAACCGAAGACGACAGATTACTTTGTTTAGTATTTTTTAGTATAGTATTATTTTTGTCTGCAAATTACATTGTAATTTACGTAATTACACAAATATTTACGTTTATTGAAAAAGTATGTTTTGTATTATTGTATTTCTGTTATCTGTCATTGTCTTGGTCCCGATAGTGTCGGTTAAAAGAGTATCTACCGTACATGCCTATTAGTAAGTAGTAATGTATTGAAGAATTTAAAAATATAAAAAAAAAATTTGTCCTAAAAATGTATATTAACAAGTATACAAAGGTATGATATAAAAAACAACTAAATTATAAATACAAGGAGCTGTAGTGGCGCCTCTCTTGTTCAACTGTACATATCAGACCAATCCACTACCACTGGTAACTTCATCGATGATAAAGCCATCTTAGCCCACCACCACGAGGCATCCAAGATCTAACTTAATCCAAACGCATCTTTTGATATGCTCTAGGTGTAATAAAAAGAGTGGAGATTCAAACTCAACGAGTTAAAATTCATCCACTACCAATAACACTCAACAACCAACCTCTCCCAAATTTCCAAAATGTTTGTTACCTAAGTCTATACCTAGATCACCGTCTCACATGGGCTATCTATATATACTACAACTAATATTTCTTAACAATATTGTCAAGAACAGCTTTGCCCCCTCCTTTAGTCCAAACATGTCACTTCATATTAATGGTGCACAATCTTTCTTGAACCACAACCCACAAAAATTATTTATTTAGACAATACGACCCCCCTCCCTTTCTACCAACATTATGTAAGTGTATAATATATATTTACTTAATAATCTTATGTACACAATTGTATTCATATAAATTAAATTGTTAATTATAAGCAATTTATTAAATTATTGACAACACCCAGATCGCGCAAAGCTGCTCTACATAGTACAATTCTTATCTACAAACTATTCCTCAAATTCATATAGTCCTATGGAATTTAACTCTGGGTTTCTGCCAAAGTCTCAAATATAAATAAAATCCAAATGCCTCTGATAGATAACTAAAGCTCCTTAATATATTTTGAATGATAACAACTCTTCACAAGGACCTCCTCATTCTGACAGTCAAAAACATTGCTAAAATTCTATACAAATGCTTCCACTTTAAACTAGCAAATCACCAAAACCCCTTAATAAAAAAAACCTCTCTTCCCGAACAATCCCATGTGACCCTAGCTGATGTTGACTTATTAGTTGAATGGTTGACTAACCACTACTACCCACTCAATAAAATACTATTATTGAATAGTTACTTCGATCAAGCCAACCAAGCCCTCTTATATAAGAGAGGAAACCTCTTCGTGTATTGTGCGCACTAAAATAAATATGACAAAAAAAAAATATATAAAATATTTTCTTTTATTTTGGGTTACTGCCCATTTAAATATAAATATTTAACTCCAATAATAAACCAATAAAGTATATTATATGTCATAAAACTATAGTTAAAAATTTGGCAACATCAATAAATATTTCCAAAAATAAGCATATAACAATAAATTAAGGTGACTAATAAATATCTTGATCAATTTAAAATTTAGTTGTTTGATTTAAGAGTACCATCATCATTTAATAAATGGTCATTAACACATCTTGGACCACTACCTAATTTAGTGACCATGATATACTTCAAAAGATCTTTATCTTTGGGTTTAAACCCATATGGTTTTACCTGAAACAAATAACAAAATAGGAATTAAATAATTGACCAAATCATTATAACTCAATGAATAACAAACTTTATACGGTAATGTTGACACAATTCCTTGTAAATATGAAGAATCGGGTTGTTTTGATGGAAAAACATTAACTAATTCTGACATAAATAAATTCAAATCATTTTGCTGAATAAATAAAAAAGCATTTGGGCCAGCATCAAATGTATAAGAAACCTAAAATAGTAAAAAAAAAAAACCATAAAAGTACACTTACAACAACTTAAATATCATAAATGAGGTTAAAAAAGAGCCATATACTTTGATTTGGCCAACAGCTTCATTATAATCATGAACAAAAGATATAATATCATGTGATACTTGATTTAAATAAACACAAGGAGGATATGTATCTAAACAAACTGCATGAAATTGGTTACTATCTCGCATTGTAATTTCAGCAAATTTTTCAAAATTTTTATCTGTTATAGCCTAAAACAAAAATATAGCATTCATGGATCTATGATAAAGTGTTTCAGAAATATTTATACTTGAATGATTTCTTTTGTTCTTTCAGGTACACACTTTTGAACTCTGTATTTAAGTAATTCACTTGTTTTTACTGCTTGTTTCATTCCTACAGTACTACTAGTTTTTTTTTGAGAATCATTAACCTAATAAAAATATGAATTATAATTTCAAAAAAGAGTTTATATTAGTTTGTTCAGCAAGAGAATGCACAGATTCTGCACAATCCCCCAAGTCACCATACTATCAAAACTGGTTTACTTATGGCTAGGTATCATCAGGGAATGTGCAGAAAAACTGATTTTGGTCAGTTCTCTCACAGGACAGACTATAGTTGGGTGTGTTACATTAATGTTGTAATACATTTTGAAACAATAAGTATATTATTGAATTCCAAAAACGGTTTGGTATTAAGTAACGTTAAAACTGTATTTACTAGATTTAATTTTCTATCAATTAATAAAAACTTAAATTTTAAAGTAAACTCAATAGTTTGTTATTAAACAAATATTGTTAAATTAATATATTTCACATAGAATGTATAACAACATTATTTTAATCAAAAATTGTAATCTTCAATGGTAGCATAGTTAAAATTAATAGATAATAAAGACCTATTTTACCACTAGTATGATAATTTTCAATTCTGGCCAATGCGTATCTGCAGCAATTTGAACTGCAGTAGAATCTGAACCCTGATCATCAATACCAGCCTTCCAATGAACAAATCCTCCATAAATACTTCTACATGCACTTCCACTACCTTGTCTTGCTATAGAGGGAAGATCTTCATCAACCAAGCCAAAAGCGTTAGCTAATGTGAATACTGTTAAAAATAACTTTTAAACATTTTTAAATATTCAATTGATATGATTTTAGAAAATTTTCAAACCAAGACATGCATAACCAGCTGCTGATGAAGCTAGTCCTGCTGCAGTAGGAAAATTATTTTCAGAGCAAATCCTTATATTCCATTTAGCTTCTTGACTATTTTTACCTTTTCGTATTTTGATCAACTTTCTTACTAAAAAAAATATATTTATGTATATATACACACATTTATTTTGAATCTTTAATTTTTTTTTTTTAATGTTTTCAAATTCATCAATAATTTTATTATTTTTAGTAAATGTATAAATAAAAAATAATAAGAGTTATTTTTATAAAAATATAGCATTTTTATTGATAAATGGTACAATATAATATTTTGAGTTAAAAAAAGAATGTATAATCCTACAAATAATAAATAAATTCATTGCTCGGCTCAGAATTAAAAATATGGATGTAACAAATTTATAAAAGAAACTGAAAATGGTTTTAAAACTAAATAAAACTTACAATATAATATAAAAAAGTATTGAATATATTTTAAATTTATGTTATTAGAATATAGTCTTACTTAAATGAAAGCATTTTTTCAGACGTTCGTTTGTTTCAATAGGCATAATCCTGAAATGTTATAATCGATTAGGTCGTTAAGGATCAAATATATATATATTTTTTATTGAAATAAACATAATACGATTAACTATGAATATTAATATGGCAGTCCTATTTTGATAATATTATGATTTACTTATAATTCCAAAATCAATCATATTCATAATTTCAATTAAATTTAGATGTGATAAATTCAATAGAAGTAGTGCTGTACACATAATTATTTTAATTATGTAAATAATGACCAATTTCATGTTTATAAATAATTAATAAATATTAATTACTAGTCTGTCATGTATTTTTTTTTTAAAACAATTCAATTGAGGTTATTAATAAAAAAAAAAATATTTATTGAATGTTTCCCATAATTAACTAAATATATAAAACTAATGATTAAATTTTAACTATTGATTATATTTAATTGCAATTGAGTATACATATTAATAGAAGAAAATAATATAATCCATAACTCATATGTTATTCAATTACATCAATTAAATAGTTTCTTTTAGTTATACACATTGATATCTATTTAGATATAAACCCAACAGTACAATGTACAAACATATTAAATAATTTATTTATTATTTATTGTTAAATATTAATAACCCGCAAATCATAAAATATTACTGAAATAAATACATTTAAATTAATGCAAATATTTAAATAAAACATTATTTTTAATTATGTAAGGTAGATGACATTTTATATAATAATTAATCTCATCATTCAATGTATTACTTAAACTGAACACAATTATTAATGAAATTGATTAATGTTAATGTTGTAGAAAATGTAAATATTGTTATATAAAAAAGATTTTGTAATATTATATAATTAAAAAAAACTGATAGTTAAAATAACTGTTTTTAGTTCAGAAAAAATAAATCAAATTTATGGATTGGAAATATTTATTAATCCACAGTTTAGTTATGCTAATAAAATGGTAGCAAAAAATTAAGTGATTAAACAAATGGAAATATAGTTAATAAAATAATACAAATACCTTTTATTATTATTATTATAGTATGGTACAATATGCAAGCATTACAAACTAGATTCAGATATATATAAATAATTTACATAACAATAAAACAATATTCAATTTTAAAATTAATGTTATGGGTAACTTTTCCACTCTGTCAATCAGTTAAGTAGTCTAAAGTTGGATGTCAAGTGTCCTTATCCATTAGACTGCATTGTCAGTTTCACTATTGTTATGATAATTATACTATTATATTATTAAATACATATTTTGAATAAAGAAGATAATATATTATAAAAGTCAAAGGGAATCTATCAATAGACTAAACAAATTTTACAAGTGAATAAAGATCAGTAGCAGATTTATGCCATTTAAAGTATCCATTGTTATTCAATATGATTAGTTCAACATGTCACTGGTCTCAATTTAGAAATTAATATAATCAATTAAAAAGTAATAATAAAAAAATCAAGTCACTTACTGTCCATTTAGCCAAACGCTGTCTTTATCTATCAACGGTCCTGCAATAACAGATGTTTTAGCATGCATCTGGAAAAAAAATAGATTATTAAATAAAGTTCAACAATTTTTAAAGTAGAAGGTATAGACTTTTTCCCTTTTCTTCCTTGTTGTAAATTTAGGTGTTATTGAAAGTAATTATTATATTAAATTATAAACTAGATTTTGAAGTCTATTCAGACAATATTAAAAATAAAAGGTAGTTACTAACAGCCACTAAATAATTTTGCTCATATTTTTAAATACTGAACACATTTTTAAGTGTTTTGTCAAATGATCCAATGGGTCGTGGAAAAAATTCGCTTGCTATAAAAATATAATGAATTTGATCATTTTGTTAACAAATAAAGTTTAGAATGATAATTTAAATCATTTATTTCAAAGGCTCAGTAAATTAGCAAAAATGTATTTATACAATTGCCTTGTTGTTTTTGAGTGATATACTGATATAGTACAAGTATAAGTGTTTAATAGAAACTCACTTGATCGCAGTCCAATGTCAGACTAACTGAATCGTTCAGAGGCAATATCAAATGTTCGTCTCTTTTGCCCCCTGGAAACAGAAAAAAAACAAAATAATAAATATAATATTTATGCAGGATTGAATTATAAAGTGGAAAAGCGCGGAACTCACAGTATTTTATGGCGGCTATGTTGACGGGTGCTATGCACGTCACGACTTTAACCATGGCAATTCAATAGAATGACGACTGAAGATAAAAAGGAGCCTTTGTGGTGTTCGGCGTAGTCACGAAGACGTTAGGAAAATTGGTAAATTAGGTATCGTGTACACGCCACGTTGCTATTCGTTTCGTACTTCGACGATGCGTTAGATGACCGAGCGACGATTAAGCAACAACTAACAGTCGAGCATGTTGGTTCAGTCGTACTTATACTACGAAATGCGAGTACGGTGACCGGGTTGTGGCGGTGAGGACGTGTACAGTATGCATTCAGGTGAGTTCACAACTGCACGTGTCGTGTAAAATCCTTTTTTCTGATTGGTTTACCAAAATGTGATAATAAAATATGATCGTATCGACCAACACGATACTGCGATTAACCGTATAAATGGAGGATCGACGTTGTCACTCATCCACTCCATCGTCCTCACTCCACACTTCGACATCGACAATCCGGCCATCCTACGACTCCGTTTGTATGGAACGCTAGTAGGGGACGGACGGTCGGGTTCAGCAGCGCGCCCATTCTGCTTGCAGAAAAACACGGCAGCCGGCGGACCAATGGCCAAGAGCCGGCCGGTTTCGGCGATTGACCTAGAATCGGTTGCGCCAGGGCACACACATGGTACTTGCCCACGATTTATTATCGAGTAAAATATACTCTTTGTTTACGTCACCTTCACACTGTGTCCGGGATGCATGCGCGCCGCCCGGATGGCTGATGAACATCAGCTGAAACTATTGAGTCTTGTTTTTTTTTTTTTTTACTATAGGAAGTTTTTTTTTCAATTGTTATTATTATTATAATTTGTTTTTTTTATTTAAATAAGGCTTCAACTTCCGAGGTCACTAGCCTGTAATAATTACATGATAATAACAGTTAGATAAAGGTCTTACAACTATGGGAATACATTATGTTTAGCAATAGAAGGAGTTTGTGAAATATATGTACATTTATTTTTATATTTATTTAAATTTAAATTTGTTTAGCTAAGCCTATGTTTGTGGACAATTTGTATATATTTTTGGAGATCTCTTCGCCAAGTGCTTGTTGCATCGTTAATGGGTTTCCGAGAATTTGTCTATAGCTGTTGAACTTCGAGCATTCTAGTGTGATTATAGGTTTGATTGTCAGCACTTTGTCACAGAGTTCACAAGTCGGGCGGTCTTCCTTAGTTATTGTTATTATTACCTATTATTATTTTAACGATGAATCATCAACCGCACTTATATTTAATCTTTTTTTTATGAAAGATATATATATATATGAATATATATGTTTATATATTATGTGCTATATTTGTGTCTATGAAACGTACAAAACATTAAACAATTATCTCGATACATAGTGCGTAATGTTATACTATATACAAACGTACACGTACATACAATATTACACGTAAACCAGATACACACACTTAACGCGTGCGATTTATCGTTTTTCGCGTTTAATAATATGTATTTTTATTGTTGTTGACGTGTATAATATTGAACACGCACACAACACTCTGCAACGTTAATAATGGCGCACTTGACTTTAGTCGGTTCAAACGGAGTCAATAATGTTTTTTAATTTGAACCGCGGCAATCGCTGTTCGTAGCGCGAGAATAGAATTCAATAATATTTTGAACATAGATAGCCATCTCAGCGTGCTGTGTACCGGAGTCCGACAATCGACTATCGAACGGACGAACGATAATGACCATTAACCAACAATTAATAAAAGTGACGATTTTTTGAATTTTATTTTACGTATCTCTCCTCCACTGTTGTCATGGGTGCGTTCCATTGTTCCATCTTTTTGCAGTTTTACATTCGTATTTTAGTAAGTTGATTTTCAAGTATAAATTGTTTTCAAATATTTTGTAATAAGAATTGAGTTTGATTGTTAATTTTTGTTTGATTGTTTCCATTTCTGAATTGTTCAGTGTTGTCCACGTACTAGTTGTCATATAAAGATTTTCGTTCTCCTTATGGTGTGTAGTAGTGACATTTTATCGTCCAACCATTATACATATTTAACCGACTACATATTTTTAGATGGCAGTATAGCAGATCACTTAAGGCATGCTAAGACATGCATTCACATTTCTAATACGTTACTAATAACTACAGTATGAGTACAAAGAAATAATTTAACTTTTCAATTAAATTTGCATTACGTTTTTAACTCAATAAATAATTAGATTATTTTTATTAATTTTCTGAATATTATATGACATTAATACATATATAAGTGTACAATATAATACTAATACAGCTAATATAAAATTGTGAATTTGTTTATTGGTAAGTAAAAATGTACTATAATATTATAACATAAAAATTAATATATTCTTAAAAATAATAGCCAACTGCAGTATTTATTTATTGACACTTTTATTTATAAGCATTTAAATTTAATTTATTATGTTGTAAGACTTGAATATTTAAATAATAATTATTTTAATAAAATGTATAACATGATAAAATATAAAAAATTTTTAATGAATCATATATACTAATAATAAAGTAGTATATCAGTAATTTATAATTTCATGGTCTACTTACACGGCTAAATATTTATATATTTAGCATGCTGGTATTTTTACTTACTTACACAAATATTAATTCCTGGAAAGTTATTTACTATATTAAATAATTCTAGGTACCTATAACCTTGGTAATATAACCAAGTAATTATTTTTTTTACTATTTTTATACCCTTCAATTTCTATGTTATGTTTTTTTTATTTTTATTAATTTATTAAATTGGACTTCTTTTATTTTTAAATTTAAATATTTTATACGTATAAGTATCCTTTGTAAAATGTATGCTTTTTTTATTTTTTCATCAAAAGCTGTATGTTTTTTTATTATTTTAACAGTTATTATTTTAGAAATATTTGGCTTATCATTTAACTGTTGTTTTCCGTTATAGATATTAAATTCAGTTTCTATCAATTTTACCACTTGCATCCATTCATCAGAAGGAGCAGTCAAGCCTCCAAATGACAAATGATCTAACCAACTAGGAAGAGTATATGTATGTTCTTCGTTTGCTTTTGTTATGGAACCTAATTCAGGAAACTCATTTTTAAACTTTCTAACTCGGCTACATATTGAAAGCTATCTTCTTCAGCAATATTAGTTTGAAAATTAACATTTATATTCTCTTGAACCAATGAAGTGGATGTTGATAAATTTTCTTTGATGTTTTCAACTTCTGGTACTCTATCATCATGAATATTGTCTTGTAAAAACTGTTGTGGATCATCTATGGACACTGGAATCTAAAAAATAAAATAGTAATTTGTAGTTTTGTGTTTTAGATATACATATTATCAGATATTATATTAATTCATTTTTTTTATTTTTACCATAGCAGTTTTCATTAATGTGAGCATCAGGAACTCATCTGGTTCAATATCTATGGTGTTTGAACAAGATACTACAATGCCAGGTGTCTTTCCTAATATCATCATACAAATCCTGTATAGCACATTTAATCCACCACAGGTTCTTAACTGCGAAAAAAACTTTCCAAAGCGTCCTAATTTAAACGTCGGGTTAGAATGTGTTTTAAATTGTACTTTTGATAAAGATATTCATAAAGGTTTTGCAATGAGGTACTAGATATAATGACACCTTTTTTAAAAATTTCCATACTTTTTTTTTATAATATAATTATAGTTTGTTTGAGTTGCATTTACTTTAGATTTTGATATTACTCTCATATTTGAAAATACTTCTATAACATTTTGTAATATTTTTTTTGTTCTTCCAAGTATAAACCAAATGGCCTTTTTGTTGAAATTGCTGCACATACATTAGACGAGTTTATTACATCAAACTACTTGTTTATTAGTAACATGAAATAGCCAGTATTAACAGCCATGTTTTATTTGTTCCTGGCAAATAATGTTTCAATGTTGTTCCAATAGAATGTGTCATCAACTGTGCAGCAAGGAATACATTTTTTCGTTGAATTTTAATACAGTCAAAATGGTTTTTTGTCAATTGATAACAAGATGAAAATTCTGATTCAGTAATTTTTAATAATTCTTGAATTGGTCTTTTTGTCACAATATTTTCATCGTCCATTATAAATCCAGTATCAATCAACTAATTCCTTATTAGTTTTAATAAATGTGGAGCATCAGCAAACATAAATATTGGATCCCCGGTATTTGGATGTGAAAAAACAGTATTATCAACAATTATATTTAATGTTTTCCATAAGCCTATATTTCCTCCAACAAAGCACTATAACAATTTACCTATTACTTTTAGAATACTTTTAGTAGGTACACCAAGTCAATTACCTTAAGATTTACTCATTCAAATTTTGATTTTGCTACTTCAACATTTTCAGAAAATGTATATGCTAATTTAGTTACAGTAAAAAGGAGATTGACATTTGAAAAATATTAGTTAGCATCCCCATAAACTACTCTTATTTAAGTAGTAAAAAAAAACCTCAAGAACATTTTTTTCTTTAAGTATAATATTTTGAAGTTCCAAAAATCAGATTTTGAACTGCATACTTAATGAATTCCAGTGGTTAGTATAATCAATATTGCTTTTGACTTACCACAGTTTTTAAGTTTTTCTTGGTTGGTACGCCAACCTATTCTATTTTAAAATTTAATTCAAAATCATCCTTTGTAAAATGTTCTGAACATAGAAAAGATATATCAAGATTAAATTGATCGGCTCTTTTACATTTAAGTACCCACATTCTTCGTCTCCCATTTTGGGGAATGTAAAAAATGATATATCTTTGCCTTCTTTTATTAATTTATACTTATTATTTTTGCATACAGCAACAGCACAATTCATGCCAGGCATTTTAAAAATTATTTAATAAATATATTTTATAAATATTGGTTTAGATTATATTTAATTTTATTTCAGTATTTTAACAATACCAAAACCATATTCTTTGTAATATACTAATCAAATACTTGAGTTTATTGATGTTAAAGATTAAATTGATACGTACAGTAAAACGTATTTACTATTTATTTTATATTTTAAATTAATAAGTACCAATTTACTGTAATTGGGATACACAAATAATAAATAATAAATTCCAGGATGGTAGCAGCATATTATTATATTTCAAATTTCATACTATTTTGTCGTCATTTTGTTATCTACCACGCGCCTGTTAAATATTCCCCATCCAACACGATTGAACCTTCTATTTATATTAACCTAACCTATTTAGTACACGGTACATATATTATGAATGAAAAACGTTTAAAAAAAATCTCCTCAAACACTGTTTTAGGCACACCTATACATGATTATATTTAACTGAATATCTACTTTAAAACTAAAGTAGTAGATAAACACACTTTTTATTTAAGTTAATCATTTTGAAGATCAAATCTACATTTGCATGTAGAAAATTGAATACTTCACTAGTACCACATAATTGAATGGATTCAGAAATGTCTACATTAGATAGGTAACTTTATTATGAATAAGTTTCAATAATAATAGTCCTATAAGTTTTAATTTTTTAGCACCAAGTAATTAATAACTATTACTTAAGTGTTAAACGGAAAATATTATAATTATTAAACTTTAAATTTATGTTAACTACTTAATTAAAATACATTGTCTTGAATTTAAATTAAATACCTAAGCAATTTTGATTACCTTTCTACATAAACCAACTCATTTTTGATATTATGTACTTCTCTTTACAAAGTAAAGGACAAAACAAAATGCAGACATTTTTCAGAACTGTTTATACGAACAGAAATAATATAATGTGGATAAAAATATCTTCTAATATTTATTTTAACAAAATATAAAATTTTACATCTACACAGTGCCTAATCGCATAATATCATGCACCCAATAATAATAATTAGTAAATTAATTCATGAAGAACTTAGTATAGTTCACAAGCTTATTAAGAATATGTCAATGCAAGTATTTATTTTTTTTTTCGTAATTCTTGAGGATTTGACATATTGGTTTTATACGTCATTATTATTTTAGTTTATACATGGCTTTAAATATACAAAAATCAATGAGTTTTATCATTAACATTTTAATAAAAATGAAATAATTTATATGTTGTATCCTCAAAAATAATATTCTCTATGATTTAAATAATAGGTGATTTTTCTACGATAATTAAGAAACATAAAAAAAAAATATTCTTATAAATACTCGATATAATGACCATATCAATTTATAAATATTCAACGACTCTAAACCTAATATACTATTAAGAGACATGCGTTTTTAATAAAAATGCAAAAAAAAAAAAAAAAATAACTTATTCAATTCAATGTGAAAATAATAGTGGATATAGCAGATAACCAATATAATAAATAATATTTGGACTAAAGGAAAAAATATGCTATTGCATAGAAATCCAAACCCTAATAACAACAAAAAATCTACATTAATATTATACTTTAATACAAATAATGTACAAAAAATAGATATATTATATAAACATAAATACATAGTATATATTAAGTATTATATTTTACAGTTACTTAATTTAATTTTTGTCAATATTTTACATTTTAAGTATATCTTAAAGAAACACCTTTTCACCATGACAAACACGAACCACGCACACACACAAAATATTCCTGAGCATATTTCTGCTTGAGATTAACTTTTACAATTATTTTTAATATCGGTGTACATTATAATATTTACGATCACGAGTATCAATGTAAATTCAATAATAAAATAAAATTAAAATTAAAATTAATGTAAATAATACATCTTTTATTCAATTTTCCACTACATACATACCTCACTCAATGGATTTTCTTTGTTGTTTGAAATAAAAATTATATCACATGAAAATAATAAATAATATAAAAAAAAAAGCGTAATTTGATAATTTATGACGTAGCTATCCATAGTCATAGTAAATCCAAATTAGAAAGAATTTTTTTTACATTTTCAATCCAAAAAGGATCAGTATCAGATGTAAAAAGTATAGGTAAAATATAAATCATAAATGTGTCAATATTTTTCTTGGTAGGTGGCTCAATATTATCTAAAAAAAAATATGTACATATTTTAAGTATAAATTATAATAGTTATAAATTTAACTTATTGCAATAATTAAACAAGATTATACATAAAATAAAATGTTATACAACGTCCTAGAAACTTTAGAAAGTTAATCATTTAACAACTTCTAATTTATTATTCATTTTGCGCAGTTTACAAAGCAAACAAAAAAATAAAGACACAATTTGTCATTCTTAGATGATATAAATGATGGGAATATTTATTTTTATAGACTATTAATATAATACAATTTGATTATATAATGTGATAAACTGATAAATGTATGTAAAAAAAAAAATGAAAAGAGAACTTCTTACATACTTGGCATTTGTCTGTTTTACTCATTTTATGAGTACAAATAAAATATTACATTATACCAATAGTCTAATGAACAAAATTTATCGATTATGATTAAGTGAATGTTAAAAAGTATATTTCTTTATCATAAGCAAAATTCAAGAACATTAATAAAAACAAAAAGTTATCATGAAATATATTCTTATATCAGAATTTCCTTATAACTGTGGCATAAAAGTACTTTATCAAGCATTATTATTTATATGTTTAAAGTTAAAATAACCTAATAAATAAATACACAAAAAAAAAAACATGGGTAACAAAACAAGTAGTTTACATGGCCTGGCCGTTGAAAGTTTAACATAGCTGTATATATAACAGAGCTGTATAAATATTAATAGGTACCGATGCAAACAAATGTTAGTTTTAACCTAGTGACCTATTTGGAATAGTACTGCATAGCAAATCGTGAAATGTTTTCAATTTATAGAGAGAAAACGCCGAAAAGTAAAGAGACATGTACCAACCACTAGATTTACTTTTTCCAACTAAAAACACATTAATATTATTATATTAATTATCCAAAAATTTAATGGGTAAATGTATATATTTAAACTGGATTTAAGAAAATGAAAATTGGTCAACATCTTGTTACTTAAAAGTGTGGAAGTATTATACTATGAGCAGTTAGAACTTTAGATAAACGATCCTTTGAAAACTCTTATTCATTATTAATTTTACAAAAATAAAAGGGCTAACTAAAATAATTTAGATGAAATTTGTTATTGTTCGATGATCTTAAGATTTTGCATAGTTATTTTTCAATATTTTTTGGATAAATATTAAAATAATAGAAAAAAATTAATTAATTTTATCAATTTGAAACATTTACCCGGAAACGGAATGTCAGCAAAAGCATCTAAAAGCAAAGATCGTTCAATTTCAGTAAGTATATGTACAACAGTTACTTCTTGTACTTCGTCCATTAACATATCGTAGAAGTATGTTGGTGCACTGTCTGCAGCTAGAAAAAAATAATAAATGATAAATAAATAATAGTAAATAAAATTTACTATTAACGAATACCAACCATTATTGAAGATTAAAAATTCATCAGAAACTGTTGGTATGTCATAAACTGTGTTAAAGTTATTATAAGATGGTTCTATTTTTATTGATTCTTGTTCCTAAATAAAACAAAATACAGTTATAAATAATTATTAACAAATTTTTAATTATATAAAATCTTAATTTTTAGTACATATTTTTTGATGCAACAATTTTTAATTAAAGTTTTGATAAAAAATTAACCTTTTTTAATTTCGTATTAACAGATGGATATTCTTTTTTTAATTCTTGTTCCTAAATAAAACAAAATACAGTTATAAATAATTATTAACAAGTTTTTAATTATATAAAATCTTAATTTTTAGTACATATTTTTTGATGCAACAATTTTTAATTAAAGTTTTGATAAAAAATTAACCTTTTTTAATTTCGTATTAACAGATGGATATTCTTTTTTTAATTCTTGTTCCTAAATAAAACAAAATACAGTTATAAATAATTATTAACAAGTTTTTAATTATATAAAATCTTAATTTTTAGTACATATTTTTTGATGCAACAATTTTTAATTAAAGTTTTGATAAAAAATTAACCTTTTTAATTTCGTATTAACAGATGGATATTCTTTTTTTAATTCTTGTTCCTAAATAAAAAAAAATACAGTTATAAATAATTATTAACAAGTTTTTAATTATATAAAATCTTAATTTTTAGTACATATTTTTTGATGCAACAATTTTTAATTAAAGTTTTGATAAAAAATTAACCTTTTTTAATTTCGTATTAACAGATGGATATTCTTTTTTTAATTCTTGTTCCTAAATAAAATAAATGCATAAACAGTTAATTACTATTAACATTGAATTTGTAATTTATAATATCATATAATGTTTTCTATCTGACTTTACTAGTGCCACTGGTAACATAAAAAATTATTAGTATTATTAATATCACAAGTGTCATAAATAACCCATATTCCAAGTAATGATGCAGTGTTAATTCTATCTCTATTCTTGCAGAAAAACAACACGGAGTATTTTAATGCTTTGGCAAATAATACAATATTAAGAACTCCCGTGGAGTGTGGTGTATAATATTAGAATATAAATAAATGAAACAGATAGAAAACACTATTTATTTGTGATATATAAGTATCATACAACTATTTTTATTTAAATATTTTTAATATAAAAAAAAATGTTAACTAACCTTTTTTAATTTGATATCACCAGGTGATTTCTCTTTTTTAAATTCTTCATCCTCTTCGTCCTTAATAAAATAAATACATAGCTAGTTAATAATTATTAACAATGAAGTAACAATTTTATAAAATCTAAATCTGTATTCAATATATTTTTTATCCAACTATCTTCATTTAAAGCACCAATATGAAAAAAATAAATAATATAACTTTTTGAACTTTATTATTATGAAATTATTAGCATACAGTAAGATCAATTACTGTAAATTATTGAAAATAAATCATTTATATAATAGGTGAATGATTAAAAGGTTTCACTAACGATAATTTAATATTTTATAAACTGTGAACTAGAATGTCAAAAATATTATATTAATTTTAACACATACATTTTTTGTGAAAATAAAATAATTAATAATCAACTAACTTCTTGGATTTGGGTATTAAGTTTTTTCTCTTTCATTTTACGTTGAATACAATTTTTATATGCATTTGTCTTTTTATAAGCTGCAACTAATTTTTCAATACATTTTGAACATTCAGCTGCTAAGTGATATAGCTAAAAAACAAAATTAAACGTTACAAAATTTCTATAAAGAATAGTTTTTTAAATATTTATTTCTGTATTTATTGATGAATAACATGACGATTCTCTTTTCTTCTCTATAATATGTTATAATATAATTACTTGTTTTTTATCTGTTGACAACCGGTTCCATTCAGTATTAACTTTGGTTATTTCAGCAAATGATAAATTAGGATTTTCCGAACGAAATCGTTTGCGTCTGTCATTTAAAAATTGTATGTATGCTGTAAATATAGACAACTATTTAATCTATTTTAAATAACTAAAAAATGATAATAATTAATATTACCAGAATCTGGAGGTCTTGGAGCTGTTTTGTCGCGTAAACATTTTTTACGTTTTTCACCTTTTACATTATTCTTATCAACTTTTTTAGGTATACCATTTTCAATAAACGTATTATTTTGATCTATTAAATTTAAAAATTAAAACTAGTCAATACGTATCAATAAAAAAATACGAAATTATAAATATAAGTAGGTACTAACCTAATTTGTCTATAGACTCGGCGTTTTTAGATTCCATAATACTTTTAATAAATCGACCAAATTTACCTTACTAAGACTAAGCATGCAATTACTATTCATACAAGACTTTTATCATTAGAAATTCTGACGAAATTCAAAACACCGTAGAACAGTAAAAAAAAAACGATCGTGAAAACCGTAAAATATTATTTTTTACACCAAAAAGCTCGATTGCAACCGAGTGGAATGGCATACACACTGGAAGTGTGGTCGGTCACGTAGAATACGGATCAATACACGTTTACACGATCTCAATATTTTATTGATATTAACTTTTTAAATTTTTAAACATAAAGACATAATATGAATACGGCATTGCAATTTTCACAAAACACGCTTTAAGGGCATCCTTACCAGACAAAGAAACTATGGTTTTTACTCGCACAGAAGCGGTAAGGAACGGTAAGGAAATCGACATTTAAATAAGAGAGAAAACCGAAAAGAGAATCTGAGACGCTGTAGTACAGCAGCCGCTGTACACGGTTAACAACGATATCACTTGTGTACTTGTGTTTCCAATCGTAAAAAAGTAAATAGTCATCATGTATACGACTACCACGGTCATGTTATATAAGACTGTAATCATACGGCTGTAATCGACAATCCTTAATTTCTATCAATACACCTTGCTCCGTGTTTTTATCGTATTTACTGATAGCAGCGGTGTGATAAGATCGTACGTGAATACGTGTTGCGATCGTCGACCTGTGTTATTCAACAAGACGAGAGCTGGTTCGTACTATCTTTATTTCAGTATAATATGTTGTTTTAATTTTTGTTTACGACTTTACGTTATGACTACCTACGACCTACCTATGATCTACATCGAAGTATCGAAATCATTTATCCCCTTGGCTGTTTAAATTATCATGGCTCTACTTCTATAGTTCTCAATTCTTTGCTCCATATCATTTCGTGTAAATTAATCGTTATTATACATTTATATATACGACTGTCGAATAAATGTCTGCAAGTTTCAGTGGTCGTCGATCATAGCAACCCAACAAGACCGACGCATTAATCACGATGTTTGGTATTAATTTTTTTTTAGTTAATAACTATTTAAAATGGGTATAACCAAGCAATACTTGCATTATGTTCCGTTGATAAATGTCAACTTTGTTTGCCATACCGACTGTAACATAGTCTTTGTTACGCTAACCTGTATTTCTGTTAGATATGTTGCTGTTAGTGCTCGTGATAATGTCATAATTTGGGATTGCGGTTAGAAAAATTGCTAAACACGTATTATAGTGTAGTGGGCCAGCAACTGGTCGTCGAAATAAAAAAGGGTCTAAGGTAGAAAAATGATTTTTTCCATTTCTGAATTGTTCAGTGTTGTCCACGTACTAGTTGTCATATAAAGATTTTCGTTCTCCTTATGGTGTGTAGTAGTGACATTTTATCGTTCAACCATTATACATATTTAACCGACTACATATTTTTAGATGGCTGTACAGCAGATCACTTCAGGCATGCTGAGACATGAATTCACATTTCCAACACGTGGGAAAGTATCAACATCCTACATTGAAAATGGACTAGCAGATGCCTATAATAATAATGGTTTTATGCAATGTACGTGTAACAAAAAGTTACTGTCATGAAACCCTGACCATTAGTTTAGGAATTTGATACTAATTTATTGTTATTAACTTTCATACGTTTCATTTAAGCTGATACTTCACAAACACCATAAAACTTGGTTTTATAAAATAATTTTGGCATATTTTTAACTGTTTATAAAATACTATATAAAATATTATATGCATTCAACTGACAACATATTTTTAGATAGCAGTACAGCAGTTCACTCAAGAAAGATTATTTAAAACTATTTTACTAATTTAGGGGAGAGACTAATGAAATTTTGAATTTTAAGTAAAATTATATTTTTTTGTGGTAGAGGAGGGGAAAGTTACATTTGCAGCACATGGGCTGGTTTAATCCATATTTCCCAGACCGAAAAATAAGTACCTAATAAGTACCAAGCAAGTATGGCGATTTTTTAATAAAGCAGTCTTATTGGTAAAACGTCTAAAAATGTATGTTCAGTATTAACATTATATTATTATTTTTGGGAATATATTTATTTTTAAATATTTATATGTACCTAATATAATAAATTAATAAGTAATATGTAGCCCAAGTAGGGCTCGGGTTTGTATGAATTTGCATATTTGTAATAGTTGATAGTACTGTGCCTGTGTTGAGTAAAATTAAAAAAAAAATTATATTCCAAATTTCTGCTAATCTATCATAATAATAATAATATAATCTGTAATGGCAATTAATTATATAAACATAAACATATTCGATTTTCGAAAGTCAATACTACATTCATAACAAAACGCAGTATGAATGACGTGTAATCCCAAGTCAAAGGATAAAGCTATAAAGGTTGAAAGAGAACCATTTTTAAGGGGTCGGATGTAGGCAATATTCTATCGTGAATGATGTGTGACTGCGTGAGTTGTTGTGAACGCTTTATTTAATTAAAATGTACTTTAATTAAGATAAATTACGACTACATCGCGAAACGCATCAAGACGATTTTTAATCGATTCTGCTAAGCAATCTAATCTGGCCCCTATAACGCGTTTTACATTTAAGCCTATTTTATTTTGGGTGTTGCAGTTCAATTACCGCGGATCGGTTCCTGTTAGTCGGCAACCGACAAAACAAATATTGTGATCCGGGCAACTGGCACTTTCATTCATATTTTTGAAATTTGCATTATCATCAATTCCGAACAGTATAATATACATGACGAATTGATGTATTATATTAAACAATTTTGTAATACTACAAAGAACTGAAATAACATCTTATTATTTTTATGGTTTCATAGTTGGTACATATTTAATATTTTATTATATCACATAAATCATGATGTACATGTCCTATATAAATATTATATATTTATGTTTTTGTACATAAAATAAATAATTATATTTATATAATTTAAAATGTACAATTATACCTATAGGCTCTAATATACCAAAATAAAACCCACCATATGGTGCTATGGCAATTCAGATTTTCAGAATAATATAAAATCATTAAAAACAGCTTAAAATCATTTGATTGTACAAAAATTTCGTATTAATATTAATTAATACTAATAATATTTAAATATTATGTTTTATATTTTTTGAGAATGATTAATGAGTGCCATCAATCATCATATAGAGTATGCAACACCTGCAGGCTTTGAATAATTTCAGTTTTCAGTCACAATTTTCATTTTATCTTACTAAATATAGTTATTAGTACTGTTAATAGTTATACAATTATAATTTACAAGATAACATAATATATTAAATTAAATTTCTTATGATATTATTTTAAATTATATAAATATTTGTTAATTTTTTTTAATATCATTAAATGTGTTATTATTATTATCATAACTTAGAAAAATTTGTTCTTATGACTATTTGTTTTTAATCAAAGCATATAATCTATTGACGTATTGTATAAAATAAATTACATTTTTGTATGTTGTATCAGTCAAATACATTTTCAAAACCGAAGAAAAAGTACTATTATTATTATATGTTTATGTGAAATGCTTTTTTCTTAAAGCTTAATGCTTAAACATATATAAATAAATAATTTTTAACAACACTTATTACTAAGGTTCGCGCACGCCTATGAGTGCCATAAACAAGTATAAAATAAATTACCCAACGATTTATATAAAAAACAAAAAATTACTACATTTCATTATATATAAAAACAGTTTAACGTTATAACTAGGAAAAAAATAATTAATATGACGAAATTAAAAATACAGATACTTTCGGAAGATAACTAGAACTGCCTCGACGTGGTGTCCTCTGGGTTATGCAAGAGTTCTATTATTTTTTTGTAAAACGTTTTTTAGAAAATTAACGTGAGTGTAATACGGAAGCAAAATATATTTGAGAGAATTTACTATTTACTATTCGATTATGGTTCTATAAACCATAATAATGGTTTGTAAATGGTCTACGGTTCAAAATGGATTTATATAAAAATTGATTACCAAACGATAAAAATTATTATGGATCCATTTTGAAGAAAAACGGAAGACAATTGGATTATGTTGTTGGCATTTATAATAGTGTTAAAGACTCAGTGCCATGAGTTATTGTTCAGTGACTTTAACACGCTATCAATGTATACACCTGAAAACATAAAAAAAATGTGGTTGAGTAATTTTGTTATTGATATAACACTGGGTGTAAGAAACATATTACAAGTTTAAAAATAAAATAAAAATATTGAGCTGTGATGTATAGGGTTATTTAAATAATAATACTTCAAAAAAATTTTTAATTTGAAAACAATAGTTGTTCCAAAAGAGAGTTACATTGTAATGCTATTACATGTAAAAGAAATCACTGGGCAATTATGTTTGCGGACTTTGGAAATCATGAATTCTATTATTTTGACCCATTCGAAACTACAGAATATAATAAATGTAGACATAATTTTGTAACCACACTAAGTAAACTGAAAAAAAATCATGACGAGTAGGAAGGAAATGTGTGGCCAGAGATGAATTTTGAACTATTTTTTGACTATCCTAAACAAACTAATGGTTATAACTGCGGAGTTTATATATTGTACTATGCAGAGTGTATGATGAAAAATAAGACTAAAAACGTTAAATTCAATAAAGACTTTAGCCTAATGGTTTATAATATTAGAGAGGTGTTAAAGGATCTTTTGTTGGAAAAATCTGATTTCATGAGAGATATCTGTTTGTATTGTGGATGTATGGATAAAAAACAGAGATAAAAAAGAACAACATTGATTGGGTTCAATGTGATACATGTAATAGATGGATAATACTACAACACTTGTCAAATGTTCAAATAGAGGTTAGATTATGATGATAATTTTGAATGTGTTTTGTGCATATCTAATAAAAAAAAAAAAAAAAATTATAAGTTAAGTATTAATGAGTATATTAAAAAGGTTAACATAATATGCATATAAGTAGTAAATGCCAATTTAGAAAAAGAAAATGAGTGGAGTAGGCCTATGTTGGGAAACCACTATAAATAAAAACGTGCCAAAATGCAGTACCTCCAGTTTTGTTGAATACAATGCTAAGGTGGTATGGAAATCTGTTAAAATTTCTAAATACACTAGTATATATAAAACTTACATAACTGTCTAGTGTCTACATACAATTTGTGTAAGTTCTGAAAACCAGATTTAACTTGTCATCCAATCTAAAAAAAAAAAAATTATAATATAATACATTTTCATAATATAGACTCGAAAATAATATTCCATTATTTATCACCAAATAGCTATTGCTATTAACATTATTACATAGAACTATGACACTTCATGAATAATTTTTTCTACTTCATTAAGTCACATTCAATATGACGACAAACAGATAATCCAAATATTTGGATAATCATTTTGTGAACCAACTAATGCACAATGAAAAGAATTGCAGGTAAACATCAAAATCCTTCAGCAGCCTAACATTTTAATTGTTTAATAATGTGAGATTGAAAGTTAAAATATATGTTAAAAAAAACTTATATTTAACATAATAATTAATAACAATTATTTTCTGATACCTTCAGTAATCTGTTGAAGAATATAAAAATGGATTTTATTTTTTCCTTGTTGTTTGTTTGGAGATTTCTTGATAAAATACAGCTTCTATTTTGTATGATACAAATTCTTAAAAAAAAAAAAAAAAATGTACAGTGATTGCATAACATGTCATTTTCAATAAATTGATTATGAGAAGTCTTTAAAAGTATGTCAGTACAATATTTGTTTTCTCTTTCTGACCCAAACGCAACTTAGATGCTAAAATGATGCTAAAATGCTTTCACCAAAATCGTTTTTTATGATTAATGAGTAATCTTAGGAGTAGAGTAAAATCACCTATTATGAAAATTATAGAGGATAATATTTTTGAGGGTTTGACATATTGGTTTTTTATTTTATAATTATTTGACTTTGTATTCAACTTTAAAAATAATAAATGTTTTAAATTTAAAACGTGTTTTAATTTTTTTCAGGCATTATTTAGAAAAAATAATAGGTCATACACTCAAAAATATTAATTGTCATTATTTTTTTAATGGGCAAATTGACTCTAAGATTACTCAAAAGATAAAAAAAAAATTAATTCTGCATAAACGTGTTTTGTGTATGTTGCGAGTGGGCCAGAGAGAAAACAAACAGTACTCTGATATCTGCTTAAGGATATAGATTTTATAAAATACATAATTAAATTTAAGAAATATTTATTAATATCATATACCTATTAGACTTGCATATTTTATGTCTTTATTAATATACATAAACATCAAAAGATAATTTATAATATACTTCAGTTATACTACAAGTAACATTTTCAAACATTTCCTCTTCCATACAATATTCATTGAACTTGCAGAATAAGACTTTTGGAGAATAAGTAAAAACATTAATATTCCTCGAGCAATCCTATAAATAAAATATCAATCACCTAGTTAACTAATAAAATCACGATTATAAAATTACCTTTAGTGTTCTTCTTGTTACAATTCTAGTGTTTTCTTTATTGGATTTCGATAGTTAGGCTTAGGATTATGCATTCATGCTTAATCTTTAGAAAAACAAATTTATAACAAATTGGCTGTAAAAATAGCAAAATACTAATGTAATATTATAATATAATGTATAATGTATATTGTATTATCATAATTAATTATTAAAATACAGAATTTGATTGTGATAACTCCGTTATCAAAATATCCTGATTAAGCAACTATTGAATAGCGTAGGTTAGACGGTTAGAGCGCAGCACATAATTGTTTATGTATGAACAATATAATACATTATTGAAAAATATTTTAAAATTATAATGAAATAAATAAAATCATTATTTTTTATATCATTCTATAAATATATTATTTCTAATACATTTTGGTTCATTTTATTTTATAACACATCAATATTTATTCTTCAGTAAACATTTAGATTAATCAATGGTTATAACATTGTGACATAATTCATAAATTATGGGTTTTGTAAAAAATGCAATACCAACTTTATAATTACAAAATATTTTCCAGAATTAATGAATCTTATTGTGTGTTTGTATAAAGCATTTTAGACAAAATATTTTACAGTAAAATAAATATTAATGCACAAAAATACTATAAAATCATTAGAATTTTGGCCATTATTTAATGTATTTAATTAAATATTTTTCATTTTCTCAATTATCGTTTAATATTGGTAATTTTTCATACTATCTGTAAAATTTTAACACCAGACGTTAAATTACTAAAAACCTGTAAAAAAAATGTATACCTACATATTTATAATATTAAAAATATGTATATTTATTATTTCTTCAATACTAACTTGTACTACAAGTTTTTCATTTATTTTTAAAAAACCATTTAAGTACAAATGTTACTTTGTTAATTATAAACTGTCTTTTAACATTTATTTTGAGTCATTATTATGCATGTAATGCAATACATAGTGAATACATAGTGAGACTAATTAACAAATTCGTTTTCAAGAGATATTTGAAAGTAAATTGAATAACATATAAACTTCTTAATAGGTACCTACTAAAGTAAATTATTATATCCATAAGTATATTATAAATGTATTCTTAATGTTTTTTTATTTGTATAATCTATTTTCAACTGTTTTTAGGTCAATATCAGAAAAAAAAATTGATTCTCTGTTTCCTATCCATACTACTATTTTGCTCCATTTCTATTGGAGAAACCAGCATCAAAACAAAACTATTTGCTATTTATCATACCTTCATAACTCTAACATTTTCAAGCAATTATAGTGCCTGTTAAACTAGTTGTGAAAGTACAATACCTGAACTACATATTATAAAGTTACATGAAGATATTATAACTATTGTAATTTTATATCTAATTATCATTCCCTGGCCATTTGGGACAAAAAAAAAAAAAAAAATCAATAGACTGGTTGATGTTCGACTTAGAAATATTGTTATGAGTCATTGAACTGCCTTTTCAATACTTTTTCTTAAATTTGTGATTTTTTTTCTTTGGTTATAAACTCTAAATATAAGTACTTTATAAAATATTAGTTAATACAGAAATAACTTAAAGCTATCTCTTTGTGATGAAAGTACCAGTCAATGGGTATAGTTTCACACTATTTGAAATTTGTTTCAAACCAGATATTACTTTTTTATAGGTAGAATATTAATCGGAACTTTTTTTTACTTTAAAAATCATTTATAGATACCTTAATATTGAACCATAAATAAAATTAACATCTAATAAAACTGAATCAGTAATTTTATATTCTACATGTCTAACTCAAAATTAACTAAAAAAAATAAATAAATCATTTGATCCATTGTAATTTAAATATTATGATTTTATGAATTATAGCTATGAACTGTACACTGTTTCAGAATTTTCAATTGCGTCACAAAAATTGTTGCTTATATTTAAGAAAATTATTTTCAAAATTGTCCTTTGATTTTCAAAGTAAAATAAGTCAATTATGATATTTTAATAAAAGTATAATTTTATTAGTGTCATAACTTAACCATTCTGAATAATTTTTGAAAAGGTCTTCCAGTTTAAAATATTTTGTGCGTAAAAAAAAAATGTATGTCAAAACCATTACCTTTGAAACAATAGGTTGCTGTAAATTGTGTTCCATTTTTATTTTTTTATGTAAATTGCTGCCCGAGTATATTTTACATATACGTAAATTGCTGCCTGCCTGGGTAAAATTCAGAAATTATACCTGGGAGCCGGAAGTAATTCAAAATATTTTTTATTCACAGGTACGTAAATTACGTCCTATATTAGTATGTAATTTATTAATTAAAATTAATTTTAAATTTAATCAATCGATCAACCGATTTACCGATGTCCATATACATTAGTATTTAGTTGTGTAATCTTTGGAGGCACATAACCTCCAAATAATCAATTTCAAGTTTACAATAAATTTAACAAAATAATAATAATACAAATATATTTATTAATTTTATTTTAAAACTTAAAAGGTTAAGGATTAAGGACTGTTGTTTTTTTCTATTGTTTATTTCTATTGGTTTATTTACCTAAAACCTAAATAACTTTTATAAATTTGTAACGTAATGTTTTAAACCTTGCGTCTAAGGTTTTTTTTGCAAAATCAATATTTTCCTTCTCGTTTTTCAGACTTAGGACTGGCAATATAATTGTATAAATATTGGTTTTGCTGTTTTTTTGTTTATAATTAAAAAATATGATATTAGCAATTAGTTATAATGTGTTTGTAAAAATGTGTATGATTAAAAAATGTATTATTAAAAATGTCTAATTAAGAAACTGGTAAAAATTTATAAGACAATTCACGCACATATTCTAACCTAGAAATTTTTTTTGCTTGCAATTCACACATTTTGTCATGTATAAATGTTTCTTTTTCAGACATTTTTTTGCTTTTTGTTCCTTGACTTCTGAATGTAATATACGCATCACATTGTATGTTTTTTAAAACGTCAATGAAATTGAATATGTTTGGGTGTGATGAACTGAATGAGCTGTTTAATTTTTTATTTAATGATTTACAATTATTTGTTGTACGCATCGTTGCGGATACAAATTCAGCCCATATCTGTGGTGGAAACTCTGCGTCGTTGGTTAAATATGTTTTTAATATGTAGTCAGTAAATTGTACAATCCTATTATCTCGTGGTTGCAATGCCATTATATCATACGCAAAACAATCTTCAACCATATCATGATTTAAAAAAGGAAGTCCAAAAAATAATTTTAGAAAAATACTTATATCAGTATTATTGTCTTTGTAATTATTACTTAACCTCAGCTGCTGTATTTTCCTGTACCAACTTTGACCAAGGTGAAATCTACATCTTTTTTCTTCAATAGAAGGCCTCTATGTCTTGCAGCATTGTGAATAGCCTTTTCAAAATCGGCAAACAATCGAATAGGACTGAATTTTAAGTTATTTTTTTTTTTGCACTCTATAACTAAATGTTGAAATGCTTATAAATAGCATTGTGTCGTCTTCGAAGGTACTAAAATATAAATGAGTGGACATAAGACTGATTTATTGTACAATGAACGGTAAATAGTTGATGGTATAATTTCGGACAACTTTTGAATGTACCATCTACAAATATAGTATCCGAATTGCATAGAAATTTTAAATTGCTTAATGTAGAGAAGCCTACTATATTTGTTTCTTTAATTTTTTGTTAGTTAATAGCAAAGATGCTATTAACTAACAAAAAATTTTCATTTTGATTTATTTTAAATTCTTGTTGTCAACAATTTTGTGTAATTCCATAAAAGTGGTTGGTAATTTTGGTAGGATAAAAGCTCGAGCATTGTGTAAATTTCGTTTGATCAACATTACATCTTGATTAGTTAAAGATTCGACATCAGCATTTCTTAATTGAGAATGAATAATTTTAGATGGCCTGGTAAACATATCGTCGACGGCTTTTAAATTGTTACTAAGTTTCTGTTGATTTATGATTTGTTCCGAAATTTTAAAATGAATGTGATCTTTATAACTTTCTATACACATATTATTATGATTAAATTTCAAAAAACACTTACATGTTTTAACTGTGCAACAGTTGAGTATCATTTTTCAGCATTTTTTGGAATCGAAATTTGAAACCATCAACTACTTTTAAAGTTTTATTCCTTTTGCTTTTCATAACGTCCATTTTTAATAAATTGAAAAAAATGTTAACTTTAGATCAAAGAGTAAAACCTCGTGCATAAGATCGTTGGTCAAATGCACACTGGCTGCTAGTAATATTATATTAGTGAACATATTATTATCTACATCGATTAAATATTATCAATACTTATTTTTAAATTGTACAGCCGGCCGACCGAAAATCGGAATATCCCAGGCTGCAATTCACGTAGGTATATATAAAATATACACGGGCCGCAATTTACATAATATATGACTATGACCTTTTTTGGGGGACGCAATTTACCGACTCCGGAAACAATATCAGACTAAATATTGATTGATAATTTAGAAATTTTTAAAAAGGTTTGTTTAATTAAACATATATATTAATCAAGTGAGTATGATAATTAAAGTGAAAAAGTTTGGATTTATAGAACTTCAAGAATTCGTATTAATATTATCATATTAAAATACATAACAAACTATAAAATAAAAATATATACTCGTAAATAAATCAACTTTGTTGATTATTATTAGGTAATAGACGATATAATTCTAACATTTCTAACTAATAACTATAACTAATTCTTTAAGGCAATCAGTACCTACTGATGTTAACATTTTATTTTGGAAAGTTTAGAGCTTTACATTCATATTTCTCATAGCTACTAAAGTACTAAATATAGGTTTGATTCAATTGATTCAAGTATAAATAATTTATGTAATTCATATAATTGTAGATATTTGTCGCTGCATTTTTGGACAGGTCAAAGAAAAAAGGGGCCATAATCTCCAAATTAAAAATTTTAACGGTATTGAATATTTATTCGAATTTAAAATGTATAATAACAATATTTATGTTTCAAACGATTTTTATTATTATTCAAATTGTATTAATCGTAGAAACATATTATGGTTAATAGTACAGTGGATTCCGCCTAGTACCGGTTAATATAAGTATCCGCTTAATATGGGCAAAATGGTCTGGTCCCAATACAAATATATATTAACAAGGTTAAAAAAAACCGCGTAATATGGTCACTAGATTCGATTTATGTGGGCAATTTTTATTTTCTATAGTGTTAGAATATACACATAATATGTATTTAAAAACGACTAATTTAATCGGGTTTCGTCGTATCTATGAGATTGTGTTTATCGAAAGTAATAAAAAGCATTACCATTTAAACCTCAAAACTGTTAAAACCTCTTTCTGCATATTATAGTTTTTTGTAGTTTACTCTATTGTTAAAAATAAAGTTACTACGTTACTGCATATACGGCCAGATTCGGCACAAAAAGGCGAACAATTTTGATATAAGGTATATTTATTAAGTGGTAAAATTGTTAACTTCTGCAGATGAAGAATAAACGACTGAAAATATTATTGTTGTGTAAAGTTAAAAACTAGCTATCCACTTTATGTTATTACCTACAACAATTTCACTTGAATATTTTTTTTAATATTTTTGTCATAATCCTGGTGTTATTTTACAATAAGTACATTTTTTTCGGAAAAAAATAAAAATGCATGCAGAAAGGGATCTTGTTGACTATTTTGATATAATAATTTTTTTTTAAAACTGATTTCGGTTTTTATGGGCAACCGCTTATTGTTAGCGAACATGGCTGGTTCCAACGTGCTCACATTAAACGGAATCCACTGTATTACTTATTACCTATCTTTTTCTATACACAACAATGTTTTAATTTAAAGCTATTTATATTTCATATACCACAATTCTAAAAAACCTATATTCACATCGTTCTACGGTATCAATCTATTCGTTTGTGTGTTAACTTATAAAATAGACGTAGTTAATATCAAATAATAATGTTTAAAAAAAGGTGGTCAAGTGAGAATCACTCTGCGATATAGTAGAGGTGAAGAGTAGGTCACTATAATAAATGTGTTGAATTTGAATACAATCACAGATATCATTGTATACGAAAAACGATTCTGAACGGAGATGATTTGTCAATCTAAGATATACTTATTATAAATGGTACCTATATTTAAATTGTAATTTATTTTTCTCAGCTATTGATGAAAGTTTCAAGTTTCTACGACTAGACTAATACTTTTTGAATAACAATAAATATTTTAAATCGTTTTAGGATATTATTATTAAAAAAATTAAATTTCTCACGCTCATAAAATTTTTTCCTATATTGACGATGGAGTTTTTTTTTAATAGTTATTTGAATGAAAAGTTATGGAGGACTTTGTACTGGGTTTTTTAACCTTGGATATAAATTACAAACATTTTATGAATTTTCAACTTCAAAATTCCTTGTCAATTTTCGCAATTTTGACATATTTCGTATACATTTCAACTTTAAGTAAAACAAATCAAAAATTGTGACTAACGATATTTGATTTTTTTATTACAATAAGTACAACTTATAATAAACCTTGTATTAAATTTTAAAAATATTTTGGAAAGCCAAATTTTTTTTATCAGCATTTTAAGAAAAAAAATTTAGAAAAATCGAAAATTTCAATCATAATTATCGTAAATATATAACGCTAATACAAACATTTGGTGAAAATTTCAAGTATTTACAATGATTCGTTTTTGAGTTACAATAAAATGAAAAAATCGATTTTGTCGAAAACTGGTTGTAAAAATTTCCGTTTTCCGTTACTTTTTCAGGGTTTTCCTGATGCTTTGAAAACTACTGGAATTTTTTTACTTTTGACCCCCAAAGTACCAACTAGATTCAGTTTCCTTTTTAAAAAGCGGCTGAAGTCAAAAATCAAAAAATTATTTCTACTCCAAAACGTGATGACAGACACAAAAAAAAATCCACACATTATTGTAAAATCAATACCAGTGCCGTAGCCAGGGGGGTTTCCGGGGCTCCGGGCTCAAGCCCTCCACTCTCTCCCGAAATATCAGACGACAATAATTTTATTAATTTAATTACTGTTTGTGGTGATAAAGCAACGTCGTTCTTATCTCATTTACTTGATCTTGATTTGATAATATAAGTATAATTATATGAACCATATTGTCAGTTATACAGTATAAACTTATCCTAATGTCCCAAACGTTAAAAATTGTGTGAGGTACATACAATTAACAAATTACTGTTGAAGCCTAGTCGGGAAAACTCCCTAAACCGGTTAAGTTATAGAATTCTTTTGACGACAACAAAAAAGTTATCTGCATTATTTAAAATTTTAAATGGCAATCATAAATCAATATAATTAAATATGGTAGGCCGTAACGTTTTTAAACAAGATTAATAATATTTTTAACGTTTAAATTAAGTTTATTTTTTGATCGTTTTTTTGTTGAATTTTAATATTTATTTTTTTTATACATATAATACAAATCTTGATTATATAACATTTTTAAATAGTAATTTCAATTTATTTTAGTAATTGACTTTTTAAAATGTATTAATCACTATTATTATTTATATGTATAAAATAATTTTAATATTTCTTATTATGTATAAATGTATAATAATATATTTATATTTATTCCCATCATTAGATAGTATTCGATATTTCGATTATTTTAATCGAGTGATATCTTGATTATGAAAATGTCTCGTTTTCTAATCATTCAATTATGCCCATCACTAGTTGAAATTATTTTTTCGAACTAGTGCTGTTCTACTATTCGGTATCTACTTTTTATCTGAGCGTTTACCATAACTTTTTTTTTCCAAGTGCAGTTTGACCAGTTTTTCTTTCAGAATCGACCAGGATCCCATACGCACTACCATGGTCCACGATAAAGCGATTCATCATTGTTATATTCGCGACATCAATAGTATTCCGTTAACGTACACTGTACACAACTATTTGAGCTATCATAGGTACGTCCCATCAAATGACGCATAAATGTACAATCGAATAAAACCGATCGAGTAATTAATAATTTAAATAATAAAATAATATTTTTTTCAATACTGTTAAGTGTTTCGCATTCAAACATGTTTTTATATCAGACACATCAATAATTGTCCTCAATATTAAAAATAACTAAAGTATTGGTCTATATATATATATACAAGCAGTAAGTGTGTTTAAGTATGTATATTACATCATCAAATTACAAAAAAAAAAACGTTCTTTTGAATAATTAGTATCAATTGTTTTAATGCTATGCTTCAACTGGTACCTTAGAGTATATAATATGGTAGTTCATGTATAAATACAAATTATTTCATGCATGGTATATATAGTGCAGCGTTTCTCAACCTTTTTAGTCTCGTGACCCCCCAAAAAGATATAAAATATGCTAAATTACTTTGCGACCCCGCCCCTTCCTATCTATATTAAGTATAAATTTGTATCATATCGTTGGGAAAGCCAAATTTTGAACGTAAGGTTCATTTTTTAAATCGGTGTTTTATTATTTTTAACCACCGTGACCCTCAGGTTGAGAAACGCGCTGATATAATGTATAGAATTAATAGGTAACTACTAACTATAGACGTATAGTATACAAAATAACTACGTACGTTTCCCCAGCCCCCCACATATCAATTTTCGCAATTTTTTTTTTGCCGATTATTTCGGGTCTGCCCGATTTTAAAACGGTTAGATAAATTTTTTATCAGCTATAAAAATGTATTTATTAAAATATGAAAAACAGGAAAGTCAATGCTCAGAGATAATTATTATAAATAGTATTGAACAAAAAATAGATAAATGTGTTTAAATTGAGTAATTTTTTTATATTTTTATATTTTTTTAAAGTATTGTTTTATTTTAAAAGTCTACTAAAAATGAAGATTGAAGTTTTATAGTTTGATTCGTTTTTAAATATGTAACTCCAGTAAGTTATGTCCGCTAAACTTCAAGTAACTTTTACTAATTACTATTAATTAAACAGTGTAGTATATTGCAATATTGTTAAATAAAATATCAAAAAAAAAAGGAAAAGGTGCAGAGCCTAAATAATATTCTTAATCTTTTATCTTAATACCAAACAAGTTATACACATTCCGGCCATTATATATATATTATTGTACATAGCTGTTTTTATATTATAGTTGTGTTATTGAGCCAGAAGGACCACAATTTATTGCTTATTTTATACGTTATTATATCTATATAGTATTTATTATTTTATAATATTTATTCTATTGTGTTTGGCCATAAGGGACATGCATTTATCATTATCATATTTATTATTTATATTTTTCTGTAAATGTGATTTTTTTGTATAATTGTACTTATCATCAATTATTACTCATTATTTATTATTATTATTTTATTTATTTATTTAATTTGTTAAATTATCATAATTATCATTTTTATTTCTTGGGCCAAAAGTACCGTAATAATTATTTTATACTTCTTATAGAATCCAAAAGGGATTTCTTCTATTAATTATATATAAGTGCCTTATTAATTATACCATATTTATTACCTAGTTTGTTACTACCTCTATTTGCCAGTGAGATACCTTTCTTTTTTATTCGATTAAAATATCTGTTCATTAGTTTTAAGACTACACACACACACATATACGTATATATACATACATACACCACCCGACCACCTACACATTAGCACTCACAGGATTTGCTCGGCGACCTTGTCATCTTCCTGTTGAGATATCTTGCACAGGTCGATTAGGCTAAATACAAATAATGAAATATAATTATTTATAATCGTTGATTTGCAAATCTGAAGCAAATTCTCTTTAATAGGACTTAGTTATTCAATTCGCTATTGAGACTATAGAGTGTAGGTACATTTATATTTTATACTATCTAATTTGAATTTTGTACAAATTAAAAAAAATTAAAAATGTAACTACTTTATTTATACACAAACGGTAACCAATTCGGTTACTCCCGTCGGTACTAGATAAGTGTGTATAGTAAGATTCGTACAAGGTAAATAGGGTAACGAAATCAAATCGATAACCGGATCCATTACAGAGTGCAGTATGTTAAAATGTACCTAACCGGACGCATGACCTTTTATTGTCCGTTTCCAGCTCAAACACTGATTTTAAAATATCATTAGCTTCAACGGTGAAAATAGAGCAGTACTCATATTTTTTGTGATAAACATTTTATATTTAATATAATTATTGATTTATATGTTAAATTCTTTTTGTAGTTTATACACATTTATATTTTATACATATTAGGTTTATTTTACTTTTTGAATTATGTTGGGAGATTCGGACACTCCTGTACCCATTAGTTTGGCCCTAAGGTCACCCTTCACCCATATAATTCAAGTATCCTATTTATACTTAGGAAAATATGGATAGCGGTTTTGAATAATACGTTTTTATTAATCCCCTACCTATGTTTTTCTTTATTTACTTAACGTCGATCGCTGCATTCATCATAATACGAGTAGGAAATTATATAGAGTACCAAAACGCTAAGTATATTTTTTTAGTATATCAATCAAAGTGTCGTACCTTTTTTTACGGGAGGAGGGTTATAATAATAATAATAATTTGAGCAATATTAATGTGACTATGTACAGTCGTCCAACGCACAGATATGGAATATCTAATAAATTATATAAATTTTTCAAAATTAGTTGTATTATATCTGTTTTATTGCTTTAACAACTTACTTGGTCGTGTACCAAATATAAAAAAACACTATTTTAATTATAGTTTATACTTTATTCTAAAATAAAAAAATCTAAAACTATTTAATGATTTTTATTTTTATTGTCATTTTAATTCAAATTTGGATAAAACTTCATATTTATAATATGAAGGATAGAGGTTGTTATTAATTTGCTATACTTCATTTAAACATTATTCATAAAATTTAAAAATGAAACGATTCTATTGTATGCTATCAAATATTGAAACTCTACCATTATTATGTACAAGAAATCATTTAGTATTCAAAACTATTGTTTTGATCTTAATATTTTGATTCATTCTAATCGAAGCTTACAGCGCCGTAACAAAATTAAAAACATCTTAAATCATAAACATTTAAATTTTATTTTATTACATTAAACATTGCATAATAATACAGTATTTATATAATTTATATATTATTCTTTCTAAATCAAACAAGTTCAACCTATTATCTGCTAGATGGTAGAACTCATTTATTTTTCTGCAAAGATATTTAAATTATTGATTTCAGAAATTAAGGTAAACTTTTTATTAATTAATTAAGGTAAAATTCTATGCCGTGAATTAGACTATTTTAATCGATATCGGAATAAAATTGATATAAATTTTAGCAATTCAATGAAAAAACTATGTTTTGATATGCACCATAATATATAATAGTGTCCTAGTACTAATGGCCCATTTAAAATATGAAAAAAAAAGACAACAAGATTTGTCGAGTAATATAATATCATATTTAAATAATTATACTATACTTAAGTATAATTTATTATTTTATAATATAAATAAAATATATATATACAAAATGTATTATGGGCTTTTACTTAAAATCCTAATCCAGTAATACGTAAATGTTCAATTATTAATATTATTTTTACGAGACCATTGTTTCAACTCCCCCCTTATATGGGAAATGTTTTTTTCCGTAGTTATAATAATCTATAATTGTTTACATATGGGTAACTAGTCCTTAAGATTCCTAAAAATGTTTTATAACAAATTTTTTTAAATTTTTTTTTGATTTGATTATTATTTATTGTTTCTATTGGTATTTACAACTGACTTGAATGATGATTCGTTTGTATGAAACATTATATCTTTTACATTGTTGAAAAAAATAAAGTTAATACTAACATGTATATAAGCAGATACATTTACCCAACAATTCTTACGCGACCGCAAGACTACAGAAACTATTAAAACGCGCACGTGAGGGCTTAGTAATATGAGTGTTAGATATTTTTGTCATATTTACCAGAACGAGCACTCAATGCTTTAAAGAGAAAAATATTGAAGCAATGAAGCCACTCGTTAAGTGCTGTGATATAATGTTTACACAAGTTTCGTTCGAAATAAACACATTGGTTTTTACTACATTATTATAAAGGGTCCATTTGTGGGGTGGTTGCGAAATTATTGATTTTTTGAGGCTCCCTAAATACAATCATACTGCCAAGCTTGATGGACGGGTAATGTATCACTCGTGGGCTGTTCAATATATTATCAACGTAATGCAGCTCGACGATTCGAACATTCATGAGTCACATAAGAGTTCAATATATATAAATAAATAAAAAAAAAAGAAGTTATAACCATACCAAATTATATCAAATTTGTAGCTTTTATTATGCACCAAAACACGCAATATTATATTGTAATTAAATCATGTAAGTATAATCTAATATCGTTGAAAATAATAATTTCGATTCACGTAGTGAGAGCTACTACCACCAATGACGATGTAATCGGGTGGCAGGAAAATAACCGCTAAAAAGTACTATTTAAGCGTAGTCACATGGATCTAAAAATCTGAAACGAGGGAGAAGGAACTCTAATTTTTCTTTAGAAAGGTGCATCAATGTAATTTTTTGTTTATTATGGAGGTATTATAATTGACGAATTTGACTATTATAAAAATTAATGTGGTTAATGAGTTTTTAGAATTTTAAGACGTATTAATAGTATTTATTATATGCTTCAAATTATATAAAATGTTCAAAAGAAACGTTGCTAAAGCACTTTATACCTTTTGAAATTGCACCTGGTGCTATTCAATACGCGATTAGTATAAGGATTTACCAGAGTGCAACTTTTCACGAAGCATGATAAATTAAACTTTAGTCCCAGTTAAGCCTAATACTATATGAGTGCAGGGCAAATAAAATTTTTACCTTAAACCAAACACTTTCTTCTGAGATTTGAACTAACAAGCCAATCAATCTGCTGATAACTATTCTATTAGCAACATATAAAACTCTTAACTCTTAAAAAAAAATACCTATTAAATTTGAAATAAACCATAGCAATAATAATTTTAAATTTTCTGAAAATTAAATATAAATTAAAATAAAACCTCTTTATTGACTATGGATAATAATCTATCTTATTTATGATTCAATTTATAATCATTTGTTACACAAAAGTTACGATATGAGTTAAAACTTGAAAATAACATTTTTTTTAAAATTTATACTTATAAACGCAACTAAAAGGCTGCATGATTTGTTTTCGTTTACATTGTTCACAAACGTAGTGCCGTGTCAAAATATTGCCGTAAAAATGTCGTGGTAAAAATATGAATACAAAAATATCGCGATGTAAAAATATAACAAATGCAATTGCTAAATAATATATATTATAATTTAATTTAATTAATTTTATCATGTACATACAAAGTATACAGACATACTACTCATACTTAAAATTCACTCATAGGTCTTAACATTGCAATAAACAAAATAATAAATTATATTTTTATATTTGAGACTGAAAGTTGTACAAAATTCCACGCAAGTAGTCGTTAATTGATCGATTTTAAATATAATTATTTATTATTATCCGTTAACAAACTTAAAGATAAAAATATTAATTGTATTTTTAATTTTTTTTTCAATATTTGATAGTATATATTTTAGGAAAACTTTACTATAAAGATAACAGTTTTTAAATTTTATTAATGTTTTTGGTAGAAAAGACATTATTGTATTTGGTGGATGATCAAGGAAAAATTACTAGGTATCTAAAAGATGGAAAAAATGAAAGGTTCACTTTTTGTCTTAGGTGAAAACGAGTTATATCGCCTAATAAGTAGCTATACGACCCGTAATGAGTTACGCTGCAACGTAATTGCACCAATTTTACCTTTTTACATGAAAAAACGCAACATGATTGTGCTCCATAAAATGTAGGTGTCCTTAAAACAATAAATCGTCCTGACCAATTTTATAAACTTAAAACTGACAATAAAATAAAATTGTTGGATTTGTAAATATGTTTTTTATTATGACATTACTTTACACTATTTAAAAATAATAGTTAATAAAAAATTAGATACTTATACACATACAATATATTAAATAACTAGTTATTATAGCTTAAGTACACGATATCCGCCTTAAATATTGGTATCATTGGTATTTCTATGTATTAATAAATGTAAATAGGTATTTTTATGGAACGCAATCATGTTGCGTTTTTGCAGGTAAAAAGTTGAAGAAGGACTAGTTTAATAAGTTTTACTAATTTTTAATTAAGATAATTCCAATAGTATTTGTGTTTGAGAATAATATTAACAATATTCATTGATTTGAGCTGGTAAAAATTAATCTTGAATTAATCATACAAATGACAAATAACTAAGAAAAAATTCAAACAATGTGATTTTAGATTTAAAAGAAAACATTAAGTGGTTTTTAAAAATTATATTGCTTGTTGCCTTAAAGGCGACGACAAATATAACTTTTTGTTAAATTGGTAGGTTAGGTTAGGTAGTAAATGTATGAATATAGCAAGATATGTTTATAATGTTTATATGTCAGGTACATAGTCAAATCAGGCCATTTTACTAAATGCCTATTTTAAGTCAGAAAAATAATAAAAATGAAACATTTTATTTTATTTTAAAAATTTAATTATATTTTCTATTAATTATTTATTGCTATTTTATGTATAAAAAAAACCTGACTTGAAACAGTCATTTAACTAAATGTCTAGGTAGATAGTGAAATTGCATAAAAATTAATTTTTTTGACTATATCCCTGTTATTTAGTGAAATGCCTGATTTGACTATATACCTACGACACATACATAATAATCTAATATACACACAATACACATTATCATTTTATTTTGTTCTTATTATATCTTGTGATTTGCGTACTGTGACAAAATTTTAATATTTTGTTTGAATTAAAATTCTTTTCTTTTTGTATAAATGATTGTCTTGTTCGAAATTGCACTTATTGTCATTAATTGTGTCTTAAAAAACATTGCCTATATTTTAGTAATTTATTTTTATTTGTATTCATTCATATTATGTTGCCTTTTTTAGTCATAGTTAATTAATTCATAATATATATACAGTTTTTTTAATTAATCTAGTAACGGATTGATTATTGATAATATTGGTCGATTATTGAAAATATCAACGTCAGAACGAAAGTAAAATAGATACCTATATGTAATATTTATTTATTTAGTATTAAACGGACATGGCCTTGTTACAGTAGGAATAAAAATACAATCAATATGCTAAATGTAGTAATAGAAAACAGTATAGATACAGTCGATACAGTAGAGATAGTATTAATTATAATAATAACAATATTGACAGCAATATAAATAATACCTTGGTAACAATAATAATATTACAACATAAGCATAAGCTAAATTATGAGTTAACAATTTAAGTACCTATATACATTTATTTTTATTCTTTTAGTGATATAGTGTCTTTTTTTGTTCCGAAAAAACAAAATCAGATTTTTTTAAATGTATTGTGAATTACGGGTACATTTTTAATTATGGAAGGGTGGGTGTCGCGTACAAGTTTTAACACCAAAAAAATTCTGCCTGAACCATCGTTGTAAATTTGAAAACGAGATTCTTAATTATACTTTTGATAATGACGTGAATAGACGACTGACGTAAACTATTATCACGACAAATAGCGTTTGAATATCAAGTATAATACTAGATATATTTAAAAAAAAATATATTTAAATTGTATACCACATTATTTGAAAACAGGTTTTTAATCACGTATTTAAGTAGTGTACAGTGAAATCTCTTCGAAAAGTTAAATAATATAAATCATTTGAAATTCGTACTTAAAATGTAACGTTTACTATTGAAAGAAAACTGTAGTTGAAAATATAGATCACAGACGAAATAGTTTTCATTCAAATCGTAAATGAGAAGAATAAAAGGAGGTGTCGTCGTTAAGGAATCCAAATGCAAGTGAAGTTTCAAATGTTTTAATGAATAAATTGTCTAATCATTTTAAGTGATCAAGAGTGCGATTGTTTGGCAATAAGAAAAAAAAAATTAAATCGAATTAACTAGTTTAGTCGAGTTAACTAAATCAAAATTGAATAAAATTTATTGAAAAGGTGTATTAAATTTTAAAAACAATAAACTCATTGGTAGTTTTTCATAAAAATAAAGAATATTATATTTACTTTAAAATTAGTATTTCTAACAATAGTTATTAAGAAAATTTAGATTGGCTAATAGAGTATAGGAAACCAACAACTAGGCATGTCAGGCATATCATCTTTCAACAAAAACTCTAAAATTATTTTTTTTTTTAATATTAATCTGTCAAATGTAGTCTTTAATACAGACGGGTGATTGTAAATTCTTCTGTTGCAATTTTTTTGATACATTTTTTGTAAGACTTTATTTTCAAATTTTATGTTAAAACTAAATTTTATTGTAACTAATAATTGTTATTTTCTTTCCCAATTGATGCCTAAAATGAACTATAGAAATTTATATATTACTATACTTAAATATTTGAGTTTTTTTATTTGTATCGTATAGATTATAATATTTATATAATGTTTTTGTAACATTTATTAGTAAAATGTAAGCAAGAGCAACATTACATATTTCTAACTGTACATTATTACTAATCATGGTTGGCAAATTAAGTTTTAATTTGTTCATTTTTTATTTTATGTATATAGAATACCTATTTAATTATGATTTGATTTGACCTTTTTCAGAGATATAATTCATATTAATTTAGTACTTGTAGAGTGAATGTATTTTATTTTTGAAGGTTAAACAATGTACCTGTAGAATTTACGGTTTATAATCTAATCCTTAATCGACTACCTGTAAACCGGTGGAATTTACATGCGCTCACCGTGAAACGGCGAGGACGTCGATAATCACGACGATAGTAATTTATTACAACGGCGTAATGCATTATTCGTATACAGTATATAGTAGATACGCAGGCGGCACGTTAATTCATACTCGACCTTTATTGATTTTTCCGTTACCGTGACAACCTCCCGGGTCACCGGTAAACATCCATATGTATATTATCATAAGATATGGCCGTGACAAATTCCGGGGGTCTTATGATGGGCGGTGGCTTTCCGGTTATCAAATCCAATGAAGAACGGGAAACCGACGTCGTCGCAGTGCCCCCGCTACCAATCCTCGGCCGAATCAACCCTCGGGGATGAAGCTTTCCCGCGCTGCCGCTGCCATCAGCGCGTCAAGGTCCCGTCCGAAGCCACCGTGCAAGCGTCTGATCTCGACCGCAGAGTTGTTTAGCAACCCTTCAGCTATAGTCGTAGGTAGCCGTCGTCGCACTTGACGACGCGTCCCTTCACATCGTCCGTTTCGCTTTCATTTGCTTTCACTTTTTTGATCGTACTCCGCGATCTAGCCATTATATATCGTATAGGTACGCCGTTTCGTTTGCGGTCCATGCCGTGAAATCCGTGAACTCCATAATCACCACTAGTGGTGGCATTGAGTGATTTTCATTTCACCTCGGTATTTTTTAAAAATCATACCGTAATCGTTTTCCCATTTATCGCAGACGGCCAGTAGAGTGCGCCCGGCTGTGTACAAATCCGCTCTTTTCACTCCGAAAAAAAAATCAATAGCATCTAACCGTCAGTCATCAACGGATGCACCACCACAGTCGGCCTTTTAACGGCTTTTCGATTTTTTTCTCATTTATCATTCGCATACGATATCGTTTATGCGCGTTGATTCCGCCATCTCTAAATTTTTACCGTATTTTTGGACAGTCGACCAGTGTAGAATATGAGCGATACGTGATATAGTACTCATAGATTACCATGTTTCTACCTCTTCTATTTGCTTACAATATTATTTGTGATACACAACCAGTATACTACTTGTTGGTCGTTTGGAGATTAAAACACATTCGAAGATTATGTAAATCCTATCTCGTACGTCAATATCCTACTGTTGGTTTGCAAACTGTGGACCATCGACATCGTTGCCACCGTACCCTGAATATCAGGTAAGAAATTCTGGATAAATAAATGGATGGTGTACAATAGACTTTTTAATCATTTTATATACGCTTTACAATATAATAAATATTTTATTTCAATATTATAACATCATAAATTATACTCGTATGTTTTTAATTTTATGAAAAATAATTTTTAAAAGCATATTTTATTAGAAATATTTTTATAGATAAGATTTTATAAAATGATTAACAAAACAATAATTTTGTATTCCTAAAAAATAAAATTATAGTATTTTTGTTGTGAATAAGCGCATTACTCTTGCTTTTCTTAAAAAAATACTAATCGGTTTAGAAATTACATTCCGCAATAATTAATGATCCAATAAAAATAATTGTTTTGATGAAGATAAAAAGATTTTTTACTATCAACCAAATCGATTTCTATAAATGTGCGTACTAAGAGTATACCTTGACCACCGTCGTATCTAATTGGCAATTATAGTATTATTGTTGTCGGCGCAGGCGAAAACTACTGTTCACCGCGTGTTTTAGTTCCCAAGCTACTATTATACTATAGTTGTTTGCTATTTACATAATTACGGCTTTGAAGTTGTTATTGTTTAGTGTCTAACAATTCAATAAATTTACACAACTGCCACATTCGTCTTCAAAAAAAAAAAAAAAATAACTTACCTATTTATTCGTTATTTGTTTTTATCTAGTTTTTTTTTCATCTAGTTTGTATTCAGTCTACCCAAATATTTTTTAATTATAGTATTTTTACTGAGAAAATAAATGAAGTTAAAAAGTCATTTGTGCTAATGATTCAATAACAATTTTTTGAAAAAATAATTTAAAAATCTTGCGCTACTTAGTTTAAAATCAGTCAGGTTAAGCGTTTGTAACTGATTAAACATTATATCTTACATACATGAACGAAACTAAGATTAAAAAAAATATAATTATTTGAAAAATTGGGATTACCTTGTATGATATAGGTACTGACTAAAACAAAGTAAAAGTTATCAATAAATCATTATAACATAACATCATAATTTGAATATTTAAAATCCTTTTACTCATTTAACTTAATAGGATACACGCTATATTATACTTCTAATGACCTTTTCTAGACCGTAAACTATATAGGTACTTTATAGTTTATACTATACATTCGTTATATTTTATATTATAGTGGAATGGGATAAATTTCATTGTATTGATAATTATTATTGTATATCTTACCTATATATTAATGAGTTATTGTTTAGCTACCTACATGGGATGCATAATGCATATTGATATATTTGAAAATATTAGATATATTATAATTTATATTGTATATTTATAATTATAAATGTATTTTTCTTACAGTTATTGCGATGATCAAGAAATTAAATATGAATTATCAAGTACTTACAATTAATTAGCTCTCCCAATATTAGGATGGTCTATTAATAATCGACTAAAAGGCCTAAAATAAGATTTTATTTAAAATAATGAGCAAACTATCAAAAAACACTAATAAAACAAAATATCTTATTAAATTAGCAAGCGTCTACTCGTAGTAGTACAATGTCAAATTATAGTTTGTCTGTCTCTAATGACGACGTAACTAGGTTTTCAAGTGGAACAAATGACCATAATTATAGTAAGATATATTTGAATCGAGATTCTTCTGAAGGCAATTCTATTTTGAAACCAAAAAGTCCACGAAGTATTCGTGAAACTATAAACTGTGACACGGAAGTACAACATACATTCGACCATTTTAATCCAGTTAAACAAAACTCAGTCAAAAGACCCGGTACATTAATTTACACTAATGAATCATTTGAAACGCCTCTTTCGTTGAATTTTGAATGTGATAAACCAGCCAAATCGTATGTACGGAGTAATGCTGCACTTAAACCATTTATCATGAATAATATTCTCCATGGTCTGAATACAAAAAATAAAAACTCATTGGATCATGAAAACCATAATAGTTATATTAAACAGTCTTTCAATAAAAATTTACAAACTTTGGTACCTGTGGTACCTATGGTACAAAGTGAGAATGAAGAATTTCCTATATATAAGGTTGTTAATACAAATCAATCTTATCCTACTACATTCAGAATATCGGATCAAAATCATTATAATTATAATAAAAATACTATTGGTATTCAGGAAAATGATCGATACTTTAGTCAAATCCCTCCTGATTCAACAGAACGCAAAGAATCAGTTATAAAATATTGTAAACCGACACAAAACAAATATGAGACCATCAATATATCAATAAGAGATCCACGGCTAAAAAAATACAGTGAAAGTATATCTCAACGAAGATTTGTTGGTTTTGAAGGATTGAAACCAATAAGATACGATAACAATTTAAACGAGGACTTAGAACAAGTCAACAGGAAGTTAAAAAACATGAATTCAAGTTACAGATTTGGTGTTTCATATGATTCGAAGAGTGTTTATAATTTTGACGAACACAACATTGAACCCATAGAAGATCCTTTTATTAATCATATTAAATATAATAATACACAAAATGACTTGGAAGTTGAAACATACATGGATTGTAATAAAGTTTTAAAACACGCGAATACTGAACGAAACCGAAAAATGAAATCTAAAGAGGTGTCTGCGATAATAGATTTAACTGATGACGATATAGAAATTGTATCTTACTTTACAACTGAAAATACTCGTAATTATGATGCGTTAAAAAGATATAGTGAATTAAAAAATGAACTCGAACTATCATTGGAGATCGATGAAAGTAAATTAAAACATGTTGTAGAAAATATCATTGATAATTTAAATGATAATATTATGAACGATTCAAGTTGCGCAACAAAAATGATTTCACAAAAAAATAAAGAAATGACAATAACTAATAATTTAATCGATCTAACAAAAGATGATGATACAACAGTAAATAAAAACATTTTAACCCCAGAAAATTCTAATTTTGATAATACACAACAGACGGCAGATGATAATATCAGTGGATTAATTAAAAAAAATAAAAATTCTAATCCCGACAGATTAATAGAACATTCAAAAACTGAATCTATTAAAAAACACATTAATTTTAGATATGGGAAGAATGTTATAGCTGATGCAAGTGAAAATTCAAATGTTGATACTGGAATGATTTCTACAAAATTAGAAAACTCGAAATGTATGTCAACGGTCAATGCATCTAACGATAAAGATGAATTTGATCCGTGTTCAAAAAATTCAGAAAAACTTAACAATAGAAAAAATTATGATATTGATCAACATAAAACATCTAAAAAATCTAAAAAATCTAAGAAATCAAAGAAATCCAAGAAAAATAAACATAAAAAAAAATCACCAAAACATAATAAATCTAAAGACAATTATAAATCTTCTAAAATGTATAAAAATAAATATTCAAGTAAAACCGATTCTGAATTTGAAAATAGTAATTCTGATTTCACAACTAATGATGATCAATCTAGCGATGAACAAACATGCAATAGAAAAATGGGTAAGGAACTAGTTAAACAACAAATGAAAACTAATAAAAATGAAATTAACAATGAACCAGATAAAATAATTAAACTTGACAATAAAACTGTTAATATTAACAAGAAGTATATAGAAAATGCATCTGAATTAATAGAGAATGATGAATGTGGATTAGAATCAGAATCTATAGAAATTGTTTTTAATGAACCATGTGTTGAAGTAAAATCAAATTTAAATACTTCTGCAGAAAGTACTTCATCAGCAAAGAAAGTAGCCAAAGTAACACATGGAAAAAAAAATTCAGATGAAACGACTGCGACAGTGTCTAATTTTACTGACAGTACTTATCGTTATAAAAATCGTAAATTATCGACAAATTTAAAAAAACTCATTTACGATAATATTGGATTGAATGATAAAATTGATGTTTTGAACATTCCTGAATCACAAAGTTCTATAACCGATGAAAAAGTAAAGATAACGAACAACAAACCGCCGGGTGCTATAAAACTATTAGATTTGAATCACAGAAATTACAAGTTAATTGATTGTGGAGAGAAAAATACAAGCACAAAAATATCTTATGACGGAAAACCAAACTTCAAATTGAACGAAAATCAAAATTTACTTAGAAACAATAAAATAACTAAATCTCAACTTCAAAATGATTTAAAATCGTTCGAAATAAGTTTAGCTAAAGTTAATGTCAAACCAATAGATGTATTACCTGATAAAAAGTTCATCTATCGAGATACTGTTGAAGATTCGTTCAAGCCAAATACTGTCCAATCATTACCAAACTCTGAATGTAAGTAAAACATAGTGATAATACTTTATTTTTTTAATTGATAACTTGTTTTTTGTTTCTTTTTCTTTTTTTGTAAATATTGTAACTGCGTTGGATAGTTGTGACATTTGTTAATTATCATGGGTTCTTAAAAGATTATGAATGAAGAAACAGATTTTAAAAAATGAGTTAGGAAACATTTTGTCATTGCTGTGAATAAACATGTGAGATATTCTGTATATTTTTTGTGTGTAGTACTTAATTAATTAGCTTAGTTATAGTTTAGTTTTATGTGGTAACATAGATCAGCTGAAACTGATGCAGAAGAATCATATATTGCATGTTCTGATAACACTTTGAACGAACATTCTAAAATATACTATGTTATAAATAAACTTAATTTGCGAATCAAATGAGAAATTATTCATAATGGGTGTGAAATGTTAATCATATTCACCTATAAATATCGTCAAATTGAAATTCATAAATAATATGAAAAATATGTTTATAGTGTGTTTAGTTAGCAATCACTGTATGTTACACTGAATATAAAAACACTGATATAAGCACAACAGATAAAAGTATATGAACCCCTCAAGGATGACACTCAATCGCAGAAATTTGATTGTTTTGTTTGGTAACTGCTACCTAATTTTGTTTTGAAATATAAACAAAAATATGATATTAAGTTAAGGGAATAACAAATGGATTTTACTAAAATATCCACATTTCCGACATAGTGTACCATAACGATCACAGTATTGAAAGGACATAGTTGTATGCTTCATGAAATGTACTGAAGTTTGACTTTTTCACTTTTAAATTCTGGATAGAGGAAACAATTGTAAACTAATTGCAAATAATTGAAAATCTTTTTTTTATATTTTTCACGAATCTTGCAAAAATTGGTTGCAATCAGTTTATAATTAATTGATGGTATTTGAAGTCAGGTAAACAATGTGGTGACTGGTGAGACTACATGAAGTTACCCCCCTCCCCAGCTAATATTAAACATAATTTCACTTAAAACTAGATAATTTGCAATTAACGAAACTCGATTTGCAATATTATTTGGTAGTAGTTCGAAATTAATTGGATAAAGGGGGTGCCAACTTTGTGTGCATAATATAATTTAAAAAGTATAAGTCGTAGAAACATCATAATATTAGATACCTAAATTATGGTCGTATACACTCAAAACGTAAATATTTCAAAATAATCAGACTTAATTTAAGTGGTTTAGAAAAAAGTTTAATTAACTTTTATTTTTTAGATCTTGATAAGTTTTTTTAAAAAGTTTGACAATTAAAATTTTGACATAAGTTGTTATTATAGCTAATTAAAAATAATGAAAACAATAGGCATGTTTTTTAAAAATTATTTCCTGATGCTTCTTTTTTCCTTGAAACGAGTCTTAACAAATAAATTATTGCATTCTCTTGAATTATATTTTAATGCGTGAACATTTTTATTCTTGAAACCATCCAGAAATCATTTATTTTTCGTTAACTTATCGCTAATTCTCATTACCCTTTTTTTTATTTCTACTCTAGTGACTTTAACGTTCCGTCACGATCTACATCCCTTGTCTTACATAATTGAGAAATTAGACAACAGATTAAATGTGATTAGCAAATCAGATATCACAATAATAATATTTCAGTAATTTTTCTTTTTTACGTAAATTATTGTCTATTAGTTATTTGACAATATAACATAAATTGATTTAGTTTTAATTTTTAATAACATAGGTATAATAATATATACATTATATTTTGATTTAAATCGTATTTATTTGTACTATTGTTACTGAATAGATCGTATTTTTTTTTTAATGTGCTTTAGTTATAATTTATGATCTCACGATTTCATCGTCGTACACTTATATCGTAGATTTATTATTTATTTTTTCAGTTTAAAATATGTATGGTTAGTAATTAGTTTAGAATTAACTGATATAACTGAGTACCTAAGTATAAAGTTAATGATCAAAAATTTAGGCTACGGAGAATGTTTAATTATTTAATTTGAAATAAGATAATAAATGATTATTTATTAAGCAGTTTTACTAAAATTGATATGCAGTAAATATATTATTCATATTGTACTAAATTAGATTTTAAATGACTACTGATTAACCATATTATTTTATGTATATTTTTAGGTTTAAAGTTTTATATCTTTAGTAATATTTATTATTTATGTTTTATTTTAACAGCGTATGAAATTAAATTTTTTACGAAACCACGTAAAATAACGATATATTACAATTTAAATATAAGTAATTATATGATATATTCTACTATCCTAGACTGACGAATCATCTCCATTCAGAATTGTTTTTCGTATATAATAATTAATAATAATGATATCTCCATTGAATTCAAAAACACATCCATTATAGTGACTTACTCTCCAAATTTACTATACATGTATAGCAGAACGATACCCATTTGCCAAACCTTTTGTTTGTTCGAAAACAAATGTATTTAAATATTAACTATGTTTTTGGATAAAATAATAAAATTTTAATTTTAAAATGTGATTATGAATGAATACTATTGGAGTTGATAAGTGATTAAATATGTATTCTTTTAAATACAATATTATTTTATTAGATCCAGTATACGAAATAATATCGGATGCAGAAGAAGAAGAACTAAAGGTTAAATGTTCTGAAAAAATTGTAAAAGAGAATTTTAAGAAATACGACGTAGATGAATTAAATTCTGAATTATATGACGATTTAATCGAATTGGGTTTGTAATGATAAAACAACAACATTGTCAAAGTAAATTATTTAATTAAAAATTACTAAATATTTTAAGGAAATTTCGGAGATTCAAATGCCAAAAAAAGTCAAGCTATTGCATTAATAGATATCACGACAGATGAAATAAGATCAAATAAACCGTTCGAAGATGCCTCTCTATTACCGATAGATTGTTTCATTGACAATGGGAAACCAGATGGTGAGTTAAGAAACGTAGTATTAAAGAAATATAATTTATTTATTAATATTATAGTAAATAAATCAACAAAAGTTTTAAAATTTGTTATTAATTTTGATTCAATTAACCAAAATTTATCCATTTATTAAGTTTATTATTATATCATAACTCTCAAGTGTCTTTAATCGTAGAAGTCTCCAACCTACGGCCCATGGGCCTGTTCCAACCCGTCAAGGTTTTCGAACTGACCCTCCAAGCTAATTAATATTTTGAAAATAATATATTTGTTTTCAATGTTTTCAATTTATTAATTTATTACTAATGAACTTAAACAAATTCAGCCCATGATATAAAAGCATTGTTCAAATTTGGTTTACCATAAAAAAGATTAGAAGCCCCTGGGTTTTATGAAGATTGATAATTAAGTTGTTAAAGCATGTTTTTATATCTTTACGGATTCATACATCATATTAAATGGCATTAAAGATGCACAAATGAGTACTTTTTCCCAATTATAGATCAAAATATCGAAAAAATAAAGGCGAAGTTTATATAATTACGAAATTAAAAATAGTGAAAAAATATTTTGTAATAAGTACAAGTATTAAAATATATTATAAAAAAATATTTACAAAATTAAAGTTACATTTGTAGAGTTAAGTTGTAAGCGATACCTTTTAAATAATTAATGTTGTCATTAGTATTGTAAGATAAGGTTAAATTACGTATTTTTTATGAACAATCTTTATATTTTTTTTTTTTTTTGATATTTTTGGCACCAGCAATAAACTGTTCCTGTTTAATATGTGAATGTTGTTAGTCTTTCAACACATCGATAAATGTCCATAATGTTGGATGATATCCACCTTAAAAATTTAATATTACATTATACATTATATTGAATTAAATTATAAATTTAATAAAATATTTTTAAGAATATATTTTAAAAAACTAACCAAGTAATGAACTGAAACCTCTATGTCAACCCTTTACTGCATTGTTAGTCCTTGGCAGTAAAGTACTTGCCGATTCGTAACAATTCCATAAACTAATTGAATACTTTGGTAATTTACGACCTTTTCTTCGACCCATTGGGCGACCTATCCAAGTGTGTTCAAAGTAGTCAATAAGTGTTTGTAATATGTATTCGTTATCTGTGTAGTATTGTGAATCTATTAATTCTTCAAACGCATCTATCACATGATTTTCTGGTACATATGATAATGCTAATAAAAGCCGTATCTGTAATGCAAATGTCGAATCTGATATATATTTTTGGGCTATATATTGAATTTGTTGTATTTTACGCTAAATACATTGGGAAAAATGGAAATTGCATCCTTTTTGTTTTAAATTTGAAAATACTTCTTTAAATGAATTAATTGATGCCATTTCAAAATCTGACATAATTCATTTTGGTGATAAAGTTGATTTAATTTTTTTTAATTGATTAAGGAGGTGTACATATGTTTTTTGTGATTTGTTTGGTAATAAAGCGTAAACAGTAGGTATCAACGAATTGGTTGTCAATACATGTATTGTGTAAATTTGAGTAAAAAGTGTCGGAGTGCACTTAAATGTACCATCAACGAACCAATTATTACATTTTCCCATTAATTCTAGATTTTCTTTAGTAAATTGGATTTAATTGCGATGAATTGATTATTTGTTGAGGGTTATCTTGTGACGACAGTGTTTGGGATTTCATTCTCTCGACTTCTTTTTTTACTTCTAACTTGCATATATCTGGAACGTGGTTATGCTCTGAAGGCTCTTTTTTAATTTTATTATCACTTGTAGTTGTTAATCGACCTTTACATTGCATATCTATACATTTCCAATACTTCGATTCCTTGTACATTTTTTCCTTTCTATAAGTGTAACTATTATACATGAGTAAAATTTTCAAATTCACCGCAGAATTTTCAAATAACTTGGTTCTAAGTTGATCCTAGACTCATAATTAGACTAATATACGCCCGACTGTACCTGCTCGAATCCTTTTAACTCTAACTATGTATTTTATAAATCCCCTGTAGTGTAGTGTACTGAACTATGATCAAACCTAGTTGATGTAGTAAAGCAAAATTATTTATAACATATATTATATGTTATAACTTTTCTTTAAAACTGAATAGGATTAAGTGTTGTATTATATTTATAAATATTACAACGAGGCCTCAGAAGTTGTAGGAGCTAAAAAAAGCAAAAAATGCACAACAAAATTGTAAAATATGCATAAAAAATGTTAAATATGCAAAAAAAAATTGCCAGGTGTATAAAAAGTTTTATCGTTTTATGTTTTTATTGAATACAAAATTGTTTGGCTGATTTTGATGGATTGTAATTTTTTTCAAGCTAAAAATAAAAATATAGATTGAGTTATTTGAAAAATTATATTTAATTTTTTTAAATTTAGTACACTAAACTTATAAATTATTGTAACTGTCATACCTGTAATATGTATTATATTGGAAAACCAGACATTTTTTGATATTTTCTATATCGAACGATAAAATAATAAAAGCATAATTATTAGAAGAAAACATAATTTTTTTTTAGAAAATATTAAAAAGCATTAAAATCCTATAAAAATTGAGAAATATAGGTACCTACATAAAAAGCATATGAAAATTAAGAAATATGCACTTTTTTCTAAAATTCACAAAATATGTAAAAAAATGCATTTTTAATTTTGTAAAGAACATCTGTTCTAGCTTGGTTTCCTATAAATTGAGAGTATACAGAAACTTCTATAACTTCCGAGTCCTAATTATGACTATGATAATGGAAATGAACATTTAATAGATATATGTTATTATTTTATTTTTTTTTTTTGTTAAAAATTATCAATACCTTAAAATTTAAGACATGATTTTTGATTAAATTACAACAAAACTTATATTCAAAGAAATTTAATAATTTGACACTAAAACGTTTCTTTCCCTTGTCATTATACAAACTGTTTATATTTATTCTCTAACATTTTTTTATTAGATCATAAAGACGGATACGGAACGGACACAGATGAATCTGCAGACATTACATTTGTTGACTACATTTTGAACAAAAATTCTGACAAAAATGACAAAATTGAATTTAAAAAAGGTATCAATTTATAAGGATACCATTGATATAAATGAATTAACTAATAATTAATTGTTATCTATACTAAGAAAGTCTAAATAACGAACACTATTTGTCTATTTACAGAAAATCAAAACACTGAAATAAATGGATTCTACGATGTCGCTGCCCAATTGTACAATCTTCATTATTCGCTCGATGACGTACAACCTGTCAGTGAGTGAAATTAAACAAAATAATACTTATAAAAATGGATATGTTATTAATCATCAGTGAACGATTCAACGATTTAAATTAAAATTTTTTGTTTACAGAATTTTGAGTATTTACAAATTATTTTAATTTTAAATATTTACTGTTTTTAATGAAATTTTGGATAAGTACGTAGTTTGTTGTTTATAACTTTAAATATTTAAATTCATAAATTAATCAATTAATTGTCCAAAATTCTAAAATATTTATATATTGAAATAGACACTCCAAAAAATAATCTGCTTTAGAATAAGGAATTAAAAATGCACTTTCTCATTCGAAAATGAAATAAATTAACAATTATATCGGCCCTCTTTTGGTCATAAATATATTTAAATGGTCTATTAAATATTAATGTTGATGTTGAAATAATTTGTTATGCAGTTTAGTTTATATAGCTATCTTAGTTCATAGCAGTTCCATAGAGTCATTATATATAAAAGCAAACAATGTTATTAAAGATATTAAAGATTGATTTGATAATAACTTATTAGAATTAAATTGAAATAAATCCAAATATATTCATTTTAATATTAACTCAGAGGTAATTAATCGGGAACTAAATATATGCATACATTCATCTAAATGTCAATCTAGTAATTGTGATAATTGTGTTATTCTAGAGAATTCTAATTATATTAAGTACTTAGGGCTCACCTTGGATAATAAACTTAAATGGAATTATCATATTAATACTCTAACAAATACTATTCGAAAATGTTTTTTTGTCTTTAATGATTTAAAGCATATATTTAACATTAATATGAAACGTATAATTTATTTAGCTTTAGTTCAATCTATTTTATGCTATAGTATTGTATTTTGAGGATAAGCATATGAGTCTCATATTCATTCTTTAAAATATATTACTTTAAATAATGTAATCAAATTTATATTCAATTTACCAAAGCTTACTAATAATGAATTTGTATACAATGTTTTTAATCTACTTAATATTAAATGTTTGTATTATAAGAACGTATTACTTTGTTTTCAAAAATTTAAAAATAATACTGTTTATATTGATCATATTTATAATACCCGTTATAAAACTAATATTAATCTATAAATGTACCTCTATACCGTAAACAGTTTGGCATGAAAAGTATTATTTCAATTGCAATCAGATTATGTAGAATGCCTAATATAAATATATGTAATTTTAAGAATGTAACGGATTTGAAATTGTACTTAAAAAATGTTGATCTTACACAAATTGATATGTGATTATCGATTTATAACACATTATGTAATTTTTGTAATTTTGTTTTAGAATCATGTATTAAATTATCAATAATTGAATTCATATAAAACTCTCCATCACAAGCTATGTTGTGTTGCGAATCTTTGTATTATCTATAGATATACCATTTGTACATTTTATTTGATTTGCGTAATATACTATTATATTATATGATATTATTATAACAATAAAAAATGGTAAAATTATTGTTTTTATAGTTCACTTAAAATTATAAAAAAATATTTTAAATAAACGTTAATAATTCACTCAGACTGGAAATTGATCGTCTGATTTAGTTCTATCCCTGGTAGAGTATACCTACCTTTTTTTTTTTTCAAAATACGACTTTTCATTGATTAACCTCCCTTAAATTAATTTATAATTCAATAGTTTAATTTTATAAGTATTCAAAAATAATATAATACTTATGTGAAATGTGCATTTAATACTAGAAAATAATACATTTATACAATAATGTTAAGTACATATTTTTATTTAGACGCTGCAATATTTTACAATAAATATTTTTTAAGAAAATGTTTAAATGAAAGAGTTCATTATAATTAATAAGAATTATAAATAGATAATTTTATATAAAATTCGTCTTATATTTTTAAGGTGAACGTTTTGAGATGGATTATTTTTATAATATAATTCAAATTAACGATAGTTTATTTCGCGTTAATCTATTTAACGAAGATGATATTTTCAACTACATACAATTATATTCGCGACAAACTGAAACAAGTTGGCGTGTTTTGAAATCGTATAAATCCGAAAATTATGACATTTGGTAAATACTACATTATTTGTTAATATTTTAAGTTTTTATGTGAGAAGTTAATCTGCACGTTAGTTGTTTAATGAAATATATAAAATTTGTTTTGTTAATGATAACATGAATTTTTTTTAAAATACAATAATTATTACAGGAAAATATTTGGATGTCTTCACAATAGTTTGCATAAACTTTTAAAAAATACAGATAAGAAAAATAATTTAAACACAAGTGAGTGTCAATCAATTATTGACATTAGAATCAAATGCTTAAGCTCAAGAGAAAAAGACTACGATCCCCATTTAATAGTAAATTTATTTATTTTAGTTTACTAAGTACTCGTACTTTGAAAATGTTAGTCATATTTTACTTTAATTAAGTAATATTGGTATGTTCTAGAATGGTTTACCAGCAATTGTGAAACTTAAAAACCACCATAACCATTTAGTTCCTAAGGTCAAAGAATTCCCTTTATTAAATTCTACAACAGACAGTAATGTAAACAAACCATTTGATAATGGTATTGGTAAGTTTAATTTTACACGTATTGTAAATAATATTCCAATTTATTAAATGTAAATTTGGATTTTACATTATTATATGAATACATATAATACATATTTAAAAATATAGTTAGTACATAATAATTATTTATCTTTAAAGATTAAATTAGATATTAATATTGTATCTATACAGCTTGTAAATTACATTTGTATAAGACCAAATTTATAATTAATATGTATTTGTTTATATTATATCTATTTATTTTCTATCATGTTTGTTCTATATTTAAAACATTAATTCATTAAGTTTCTAAGTTTTGTATGTGAATTTACTTAACAGAGCCAGCAAAAATAGTTCAAGTTTACAACAATGAAATTCACCCAAATTTAAGTCAGCCGATTATCAACACTACAAATTCGTTAGATGTAAGTAAATACATTGATTCAACTTTGAAAATTATTTTTTGAAGATTGGCATTTTTCATGTTTTCAATACCTATGATCATTTTTATGAATTTAGACGGTCGTGGACATTTCTGAAACCAACAATATTAAATCAAGTACTCAAAGCGCTGAACATATTTCGTTTAGCAAGTGGGAGGATATAAAAATACAATGCGATATCGTAAAGTCAAAATACGGCGTACGTCTCAAACCAGGACAACTGATCATCAATAATGGTAAGCCGGTTGATGGTACGCCATATCACTTTGTGGATACTAGTTACAGAAAAGAATATTTCCGGACGCTAAAAAGCATACTGTCAAATGATGAACAGTCTAAGTGGCTTTGCAACAAAATGACAACCGTCGCCAATCAAGTGAGCCTTTACAAATGCTCAGGTACAAACTGCAAAAAGGTGTTCAGCAACCGGTTATTATTCCGGTCCCACTTGAACAACCACTATGATAAATCAAGTAAGACTTGTGTGATTGTTGTTGTTTTTATTCTTTCGCGAAACACTGTTTTATTCATATTTTTATTGGCTGCATTAATGCTTAGCAAGTTTGGTCATTTTTTTTTATAAAAGATAAAGGTAAGTTATAAAAAATAGTAGAGGCTTGGATTCATAGTTATTTTTCTAAAATTTTCAAAGTTTTTAACTGAGTTGGGAAAAGGTTACTTATAAGTTACTATCATTTTTAAAATGTTTACACATATAGTAATGTATTATTACTGTATTATTTACTATTATAATACTATATTTATTTTGAACTTATATAATATTAAAATTGTCGATTGTATATATAACTTCATCCAATACATTTTCATTGGATGAAGTTATATTTCCGTTTAACGTTTAAAATTAATAAAAAAAACTTATCGTTGGGGCTCAATAGCGCGACGATATATTATAATCGCCGCCGCCACCGACCGACACACATGCACACACACACATACAACCAGCCACTATTTTTATATTTGTTTTTGCTCTGTTAATTATAATTATTATTGTCCCGTGAGTTATATAACATTGTATTATGTAAATGAGGATGGCGTGTTATCTACTCGCAGTTTAATACGGCCGCCGCAATTTCCATCAGTCTAAATCGTAATGTCGTTGCTGTACGCATTGTTAACGCGAAAAGTATATTTTGTCGTGTGCGCGAATCGCCACTTAATTTATATATTTTTATTGTGCCGGGCGTGAATTGCCTTTCGCCGCATTTAGTATTTATATCGTGTACGCACGCGAATCACCGTACTTATTATATCTTTGGTCAAGGCACTAATTGTCACTATTATTTTATTTACAAGTTTTATATTATTATTTTATTAGCGCACTAATTGTGCTTGCTAAGACGCTAATCGTCCTTATTATTTATTTGATTTTTTTATATAATTATTTTAGTGTTTTGTGTGTGTGTGTGTGCGATATTATTTATAGGTAGCAGCTGGCCAGCAGTGCTCGACAAATTGTGAGTTTTTGTTATTATTTGAATTATAATTTACCGTAGAATTATTATACAATTTATTTATTATTTAGCTGTATTATTATTTGTTATTATTGGTTGAGCCGAACCGGCAATTATTATATTATTATATTTTACGTCTTTTTTATTGTTGGGCCAAAAGGTCCGTAGTTTATTACATATTTTTCATTACATTATTTACTATCATATTATACTATAGCTATTTACCAAATGTTTTACTGTGTTACCATATTTGTTTGTTACTCGTGTCTCTAGTGTTAAGTCTTCACACAAACACATACACACACCACCCACATACTAGCACTCGCAGGTTTTTCTCGGCGACCCTGTCAAACTCCTGTTGAGTGCTATCCACACATAAACATATTTACACAGGTCGGTCGGTGTGTGAGTGCAGCGCACGGTAAAGTTAGATGACCGGGCGTGCGTATTAATATTATACGCTCGCGGCCCGTACACTTATGACAGGTAAATTTAGACAAACCATTTAAAATGTTGATTATAATTATATAATAATGAAACATTAAAGTATAATTAAAAATAGGAATTACAAAAATTATACATTTTATGTAAAGTTTTTATATTATGACTTTTTTTATTTATGGATCACCTCTACAGCTGTACTGAAAAATAGCTATTTTTTTATATATTTAAGCGTTAAGTCAAAATAATTCACAGTTTAATTATACTTCAAAGTTTAATAATCAAATGACTTAAGAATTAAATTAATTGTTTTTCTTCTTCTTTCTGGGCTTTTACAGGGCTTTAAGGCCCATCACCGCAACAATATATTGTTTCCATTCTTCTCTATCATTTGCACGTTCTTCTGCGTTTCTTACGTTCAGGAGTTTCAGGTCTTCTTGTACTCTATCCACCCATTTTTGTCTGGGGCGTCCTCGAGGCCTCTTAGTATCGGGTTTCCATTTAGTTATTGATTCAATCATTCCCTCTGACCTCCACACATGTCCCACCCAACTTATATTCGTGCTCTTCAGGGACCCAACGATGTTAGGTTCCTTGTATAGATCATTCAAATCCTCGTTGTCTCTTACCTTATACTCTCCATCATTATTTCTCTTTGGGCCGAAGATTTTCCTTAAAATCTTTCTTTTGAACACTCCTAATTTTCCTTCGTCCGATTTTGTCGTGGCCCGTGTACTACATGCATACAGAGCAACCGGTTCGACTATGACTTTGTATAACGTTATTTTACACTTTATTGATAATAATCTTGATTTGAAGAGTGGCATTAGACTATAATAGCATCTATTTGCTGCCATAATTCGTTTTTTAACTTCTTCGTGGCTATTAGCATTTTCATTGATCTCTGCACCTAGGTATTTGAAGCTCTGTACCCTTTCAAATTTGTAATCATAAACTTTTAAATAGCTAATATTGTGATTTCGTCTCGATAGTATCATATACTTTGTTTTTGACTAATTTATATTCAGACCAATCTCTTTACCTTATTTTAGTAGAATGCTAGTTGTATTTCTCAGTTTGGCCTCTGATTCAGCCATGAGGACTATATCGTCAGCGTAAGCTACAACGGTTAGTTCGTTATTGTTGTTCATTTTTATTCCTTTAGTTTTGATTAGTACCTTTCGTATAACTGATTCTAACGCTATATTAAACAAAGCTGGAGATAGAGCGTCTCCCTGTCTGAGTCCGGTCGTCACTGGGAACTCATCTGATACCTCCCCTCCAAAACTTACATTACTTTTAGACTCATAAGCACATGCTCTTATCATTCTGACTAATTTTGCTGGTATTCCCATTTTGTTCATGACATTCCATAGTTTTTCCCTATTAATCAAATCGTATGCTGCTTTGTATATCTTTATTGAACACGTGACTCTTCTCAGCTAATTGTTTGATGATGTGGATTTGATCAATTGTTGATCTCTCTATCATAACCCTGCTTGATATTCTCCTATTATTTCTTTAGTATATGAATTGAGTCTGATCAGAAGAATATTGGACAGAATCTTATAAGTTGTGTTGAGTAGGGAGATCCCCCTATAATTTTCACACTCCATGATATTTCCTTTTTTTAAAACAGGACATAGGACAGGTACTCTCCACGATTCGGGTATTTCCTCTTGTTCCCATATTAAGTTTATTAATTTATGAAGTTGGTTTAGTAAGCATGGACCACCCTTTTTTAAACATTCTGAAGCTATTTCATCTTCACCTGGTGCTTTACCATTCTTAAACATATTTAATCCCGTTTCTACTTCATTTTTTGACGGGTTTTCGAGAAGCTGTTCTACTGTAGTTACCTCGTTTACAGTGATATTAATTGTTGGCTGGTTTAAAAGCTTTGCATATCTCTGAATTCGCATGCTATTTTTTTGTTGCTTGTTAGAAGGGTTCCATCATTTTTTTCTCATGACCGTTGGTCTGGGTTTGTATCCGTGTCTTACTTCATTTGCTTTTCCAAAAAAAATATTCGAATGGCTATTTCTATTACTTTCTATATTTTGTATGCGTTCTTTTTCCCATAGTCTCTTATTCAATCTAATCACTTTTTTTACTTCTCTTTGTTTAAGTGTTAACAATCTTTTGTTATCTTCGATTATATGTATAGTTCCGACGTTAGAATAACAAAATATTTATAACAATAATAATTTTCTGTTCGGGTGGTACTGTTAGTGAATTCTCATAACGCGAGAAGTTATACATTTTAATTGTTAATAATTATCCAATAAATATCTTATACCACATTTACTGATTGTATATTTTTATAGTTTGTAAATTAGTATGATAAACGCAACTACTAAAAAAAAAAAAAACAGATTAAGTACGTTATTAAAAGTTACGCTTACGGAGTTTATAATCAAAATTTAAATTTTAAATTAAAGTAAGAGGACGAATTTTTAAAATTAAATCTGTACTAATATATTTTAACTAACGATAAGAAGGAGGTCAAAGCCGCAAAATTCGTATAAACCTGTATCTGCCTCATATAAAATATTTGCTTGCCTTTTACTTTCCAGAGATTTAGTCACAAATTAAATCTGTATTTTTAAAGTGTATCTAGAGATTGGGCTATAAATGTATAACATAAAAATATACAATTATATTACTTATGCCATTTATTAATAACTATTTTTTTTTAAGAATATGATATAGATTTTACAAATTCAAATCTGTCTTTTTTCTCTTCTTTATATATATTTTAATTTAATTTAGAATACAATTTGTTGGTATTAAAGTTTGTTTCCTAGCTTTTAATTATAATATAAACTACTGATTGAACTCTCAATAAAACTTTTATTAAATATTTTTTTTATAAAAATTTAAAATTGAATGGTTCATAATTACCGGATACAATAATAAAAATCGTTGAAAATAGTGACCCAATTATTGTATACATTTTTTAAAAAGGTTAATTGTGGCCCAATTCCCAGGCGCCCAATATAGGCATTCAAATATAACGCATTCGGTACCTAACCTATATGAGAATTGGAATCATTATAAATACTGTCAGCCTTGCAGTAGGTATTTAATTTGTAATAGATACAACAAAAATATTTTTTACGCTCAATTGCTTAATAGTTTTCTAATAATTTTTTAACAGGCAACGTCTTAACTTACTTGCCGTTAAGAATTATTTCTATTATCGATTCGTGGTACAATTAGAGTAACACTACAGTAGTTATATTATTGTTTTGTCAGTTTAAAGAGCTGTGACTCAACTGCACTCAAGTAACAATAAGCTGTTAATTATTCGTACCCACATTGCGCCCTAAGTAAACTTAAAACATATCAACACATTATTTAAGAACTCCATAAATATTTTTTACAAGAACATGTATTTTATGATTGACTATACAAATAACTCGTATATAATCATAATTTAAAATATTAAATATTATAATAATTTAAAGCATAGATCATCTAAGTAAGTTAAACATTTTTAAAACGATTGACAACACAACTAATTGTATTTTTTTAAATATAACCTAGATTATTATTTTAGTTTTTAGAGCATTAATTCTAGACGCATATCTCGAGTGTGCTTACTCTATTTGGTGTTTGATGTGTTGACGTGCTCCGTTGGAACACGTTTAACACTTTGACGAATTAATATAGTCGTCATATTGTATCATTTCAGATAACTCGGATAATGCTTATCAGTTTATGCAATGCATGTATTGCTTCAAGCAGTTCGATACGGAAAGCATAAATGTATTAGCCAACCACATCACCGATAAATATACTTTTTGTAAATACTTCTGTCGGTATTGTTTGTACCGTGCATATACAGCTTCACACGTTTTAATCCACGAGGTAAATCGGTGACCGGTTAAAGTATTCGGTATTATGGGTTAAAATAGTGACCTACAAATGCCCTTTTAGTTTTGTAAAAATATCTCCGAACTTAAATAATTTTCTTATAATAAATTGTCTCAATTAGTCTTGTAAAAATACTTTTAAAATTGTATTTAAATAAAAAAATTATTATACAAAAACATTCATTTAGAAAATATTTATAATAATACATAAGAAAACAATTATCTATTGTCTAGAATTATTTACTTACTACCCTGGTTGGGAGGGGGGAGGAGTGAATTTTATAGGAATATTTACAATTTTTTCAATATATTTTCCCGATTTTATCGTATATTATAATTTAGCGATAATTATTATTTTCTTGACTCGTCAAACAAGAAGTATTAGTTATAGAGAATACATTTTTTTTTTACATAATTTAAAAACATTTTTATAAAAATAAATATTTTTTAATATCACTAACAATTTTTACCAGTGGCGTAGCCAGGATTTTTTGTCAGGGAGGGCTGATCAATTTTTATAAAGTACAATTTAAGATTTTTGTAGCGATTTTCATAAACCATTAAAAATTAAAATAATTTTTAAATTTTCTTGATATTTCAAGGGGAGGGGGGCTGCACCCCTTTAGCTCTCTCACTGGCTACGCCACTGATTTTCACACATTTGAAGTAAATACATACATAATATTTAATATAAATATGTACTACATAGCCAAATTAAAATTTTTTATTCTAAGGTTTTATCTTTTTGACTAATTAAGTTAATAGACTAATATTTTAGTCCCATAATTAGTCCTTAAGTCATTAAGCGACTTCTGTAAAATAAACATTTTTCAAATAATTTTTTAATAATTTTTGATTTTAATAATCAATATATAAAATAATATAATGAAAAACAATTTGACGTGTAACTTATAGTATTTTTAATTTTTAAAAATATTTACATGAAAGTTATTGATTTCCATTTAAAACTACATCCAAGACATTATTTAAAATACTTTTCAAATACTGAATTTAAAAATTATTTAAATAAATGTACTGTACTCTAGTATTTTACAAGAATATTATTTAACTTAAAAGTATAATATATAATGTTTTTTATTAATATTATTTTATAGTCAATATTATGATGATTTTTTTTTATGCATTTTTCAATAATACATTTCTTTCCGGTAATAATGATTAATGTTTTTTAGATATTATTTTATAGGTGAGGTTATTTTTTAAAGATATTTTTCGGAGATATTTTTTTATAATACTGGTAAACTGAAATTGTTTTTATTATTTCGATTTTTGTTACGATGGCCATATAGGTCAAGAGTTTCGATACAATATAATAACTTTCATGATTTGTATGTTATTATTTAGTATGTATTTCATAAAGATCAAAAGCCTTCAATATTAAAACTCAAGAACCTCCGAGGCGAACGGAAAGAAGTAGTAAAGGCGATTGACTTTAAAAAATTTGTGTTGCCTTATGTTTGCAACATTGGTAAGTGTCAGAAATTTATTTTAAATAATTTAAATAATACGATTACTAAATTTAATTATTATTGTATGCGTCGTGAAATAGTTATAATTAAAGCTCCTTTAAAAATATTTTTTAAATTATTTTAGTTTAAAAATATTTTATTCATTAATCACTTAGTAGAAAAATGATTTTAGATACATTTAGGCACGTTTTCTTTTGATAGTAGATTAAATAGATTTAGTAGACCTATTGCAATTAAAACTTTGCAATAAATAAAAAAAAAACATTGTGCCAGCAAAAATGTATTGAAATTAAAGCACATCATATTTTTGTATAAAATAAAATAATGTTTAACTTTTTTGTTTTAATATAAAACGCTATAACCAGAATTGAATTCCTGATTTAAAAAGTAGAAAAAACCACTATTTTATCCAAAGTTCAAAATTATTGTATACTTTGTTCTAAACCTTTATATCGTTTTGTAATAATTTTATTTCATTTCTTTGTTATTTTCATAAACCTCAGAATTTCAATTTTTTATATCAAACGTTGAGATGACGTCATCTTAACCATCCGATACAATTCAACATTTTTTTTTATTTAAAAATGTTACAAAACTTTGTTACCATTTCGTAATCAAAATATATAATTCAAAATTCATGATTTTTGACTAGCCTAAAATTTGTTAAAAACCATTTTAAATTGGATTGTCATCATCGTGATATCACGTGATAGAAAAAAAATGATTTCTTCGATTTAAAATGTTCATAAGGTTGTATTCTTACAACTATTTTGTAACCGAATCTAACCCGAAATTCGAGAATCTCGACTTGACTGAAATACCGTAAAATTTGTTGTAAGTTAACTGAGTGGCAGTATGACGACACTCCAGAACCTTCGAATTCTAAAAGTTTTTTTAAGCTATCGTAGTTACATTTTCTTACAAAATGATGGTTACCAAATCTTATGAACATTTTATAAAAAAATTTAAAACTTACGGTGTAGCGTGATATAATTACCATGGAATTGATTTTTTTTTTTAGTTACAGTGATTTAGATAAAATTTTGATCAATATACATTGTCGAAATTTGTTAATTGTATTCATAGATTTCTTAGATAAATAGGTACTATTATAAAAAAAAATTATTCAATAATTTTAATTTCTGTATGAAATATTTATTTTTCATATAAAATAGTTGTTTGAATTCGATGTCAAAAAAAGCAAAATAGTCAATAAATTTAATGATTTCGTTCGATTATTCAAATTTTCAATAAACTATAATTATTTTTTATTATTATATTATATATTATTTTAATATAGTTTAAAACTGTGATTTATCTGTCTGTATTACTGTATTTGATTTAATTGTATTATCCTATAATAATTTTGCTAATTTATTTTTCCATGAATTTATTTTACTTTCCTCTACTAACTTACTAATTTAGTAGATTTTATTATTATATTTATTTATATTATATTACCTAATGCTTTAAGATTCTTTGATATATATAATGTAATAATTATGTTAAACATTTTCGCCATATTTCTTGACGAAGATCAATAATATTATTTAACAGATTAAGCCTAAACCTTGTTTTAACTCATTTAGGATGCTGTACTTTCTCTTCTTATATCAATAGTGATTTCTTGTCTCATTTGAGACTGGAGCATGTACATTGTGACCGATTATCTTGTGACCTTTGTGCTAAAAACAATGACGAAGGATTTATTTCGTTCAATCCGAAATTATTTGTTAAAGTAAGCGTGTAATTTGTTTATATTACCTAATTGATTTAAAATTTCATAAACTCATAACCTTATAGCTTTCCTTTTTAAAAATAAATTTGTAATCCTATGCATGAGTCTTGTCATTTTTATAAATACGTAATTATTTTTTATGTAAAAAAATATGCAATTTATACAATGTTGTTAGATACAAATTATAAAATTGTATATTTATATAAAATTAATTAATTAATTAAGACATGCATATATGAGAGCGAAGAAAACTGTCCATTGATGGAACTCTGCCTTACACATTATAATATAATAATGAATATAAATATTATATTATGTTATAATACAGTTATTTTTCTAATTTAATCAGAAAAATCATTTTTTACTTAATGTTAAATTTAATCATTATAATTTATCTAACAACTATTTAATAATCAATATTTAATTTTCTATTTACATTTAAGACAATATGTTCCTTCATTTTCAAATCTTTCCACAAAAGAGCGAATTGTGTACCTATAATAATTAAGGCTGGGCAAGTTAATGGCATTTTTTTTAACTCGGTTAAGTTAGGTTAATTATAAAAGAGTATATATTTTGTATGATAAACATAATGTCTCTGTTATAATTAATGTAATCAAATTGTGATATATTTAATTAATTTACTTAAAGTTATAAAACATATAGAGAAAATTATGAAACAAACAACTACTAGGTTGTTAAAAATAATTAAGCTCTTAGTAGACTAACCAATCGCAATAAGTACTTATAAGGTGAATACTAAATAATATGTAACAACATAAAGAGTTGAAAATGAAAAAAAATGTTTAGTATTCAATTTAAGTACTATTATAATAATTATTATAAATTGAAATAGCTACCACCCCCGTATTTATAAAATTGTAACTTATAAATATGTAAAATAATTATTCCTAGGCACATGAATATAAATTAATGTTTTTAGTTATATGGTCGACTATTTCTTTCTCTGTAGTATTAGTTTGTAATTCATATTTATCCATACATATAATATATAAATACGGAATTCTTCGTAAATAATATAATATTTTTTAATACTATTATATTTTCTATATTTATTGAACTTAAAATAAATTATGAATCACAATATCTAAAAAAAAAAAAAAAATATTTTTCCAGATAATAGTTGATAACATGAAAATTCAAAATTTACTCAATTGGGAATATTAAAAAACTATAAGATGATTTTAAGTTAACGAAGAGATGAAAAAAGTTAAATTAAATTAAAATTAATTATAATATCAAACTTAATAGTTTGATGAATTATGTATAATTTAAATGAATAATACCCAGCCTTATAATGCCTTTATAATCACCTATAATACATACTATAATTAACGTTTTTATTTCTAATCAATATAATTATGATTTCTATATTTCAGCATTTTAATTTGCATTGTATTAACACATATCAATGCATTTTCTGCTTGTTTGGTGCTGAATGTATGAATGTCATGATAATTCACTTAGCAATGGAGCATTTTGAATATGAACCTTTATGCTTGGAACGTTGTCCGAAAAACGATTTTTGCGTAAATATAATTATTATTAAATAAAATGTATAATAAATAAAAATTTAGAATAAGAATCATTATTAATATTTTTTTACTATTTTTCGTTATAGGACGGCAACACAATTAAAAACCTTAAAATTTTAAATATTAAGAAATATGTAAGCGATGAGATAATAGAAATAGTGAGTACGACTTCATTAAAAAATGCTGATGGTATAAGAGAATGTCCAACTAAAGAGATAAATGAATTATGTCCAATGGATCCCGTTGACAGATGTACAAATACCAAACCAGATGACATCGACAATACTCCTCAGCTCTTAAGTAAAATTTTTAAAAAAATTGCACAATCAACGAGAAACACATCAACTCCAGCTATTGATAATAACAAAAATAACATGATTATATTATCTGATGAAGATAAACGAACCGTTCCAGGGGATGCAGAGCAAATTCAAAATGTCAAGGCTTTAATCGTAAATGACAAAAAAAATCCACCACAACTGTCAAATTATGAACTTATAAACGATTTTAAATTAGAAAAAGATACTGAAATACAAATCAATGGAAAATGTTTAGAACACCTTTCTAATGAATCTGTTGGTACGCTTAATAAAGTTTGATAGACTTTATAGGCGCAAATAAGTTGGAGTTTGGGGGCTTAGACATGTAATGAAAATTAAGCCCTTCTAATCTACCAATTTACCGTAGAATTTATTTCGACTATTATACACGGATGTGCTTAAATATTTAAAAATATAATCAGCGTAAATATAGGACCTAATTATATTATATCAATATTAACAATTAATTATATTAGATGAAAGATAATTTTCCACCAAAAAATAGTAACGAAGATTTGGTTAACAATGTTGTGTGAGAAATTTTGTGAAGTTTAGGGTTTACTTAATAGTAAATAAATATAATAAAATATATTGATGTTTGAAATTATAATTTCAAATGATTGTTGCAATATTATCTGGTGAATCAATTTAATTTATATTACAATTGTAACTATTAATAAATTATAAAATATATGTATTATTTTTTAGAATCGTTATTACGAAATTGTATTTGCAAAGTAAACAAAGCTACCCGTATTAATTTACTATATAAAAAAAAAATGATTGAATTTTAATCCCATTGTTTTGATACCATATTTACGCCTATAAATTCGACTTGATGAAATTTAATATTAAAAACACAAAATAACTGAATTTTGATATTATTTTAACTCTATATGTTTCAGATGAAGTCTTCCTAGATGGACTTTCATATGAAGATCACTTGAACAACTGTCCAGTAGAAGGTCCTAAAGAGTGTACTTTTTGTTTGGCACAGTCAAAGTCGACATTTGAGGTTGTCGAAGTTCCAAAACTCCTTAGACCGAACCGTTTCACGTGCACTTTTTGTAACTTGGAATTACCGTCTAGTGACATTGTCAAGAACCACGTAAAAGAAGAACATCACATTTCTAACCTCGAGTTCGTACCTGTAGATATTAATGCGACCGATATTGAGAAAGACAAATTTCTCGTATGCCAGGATAAATCTTCTAGAACGAAAAAACGATCTAATGATTGTATCGTTTTAACGGATAGTTCTGAGAGTACTATTGTTCTTCAAAAGAAGCGTTCTAAAGTTGTTAACAAGCAAGATGATTCTCAATTAACTATATTTCCGGATACTTTGCATACATCTGAAAAGTTTACTAGACCTAACAGGGTTGAATCAAAGCAACAACACAAAATCCTAAAAAGAAAACATTCCACCGAGAGCTACGAAGTAAGTATATTTTTTTTACATTCTTAACATTTTGAAAAAACTATGTATATGTATAAAATGAAACGCGGTTTCCGCTATCGAATTCATAGTATTATATCAATCAAAATTAGAGTTAATAATAATTTTTTAGGGACGAAAATCAGGAAGTATTTTTCTTAGTAATAATAATAAAAAAACTAAAAAACTGATTAAACTGAAAAAACTGTAGAAAATGGAAACATTCATTCAACAAAAAATATTGAAAAAATCAATTTCATTTAATTTTTTTTTTAACTGATAGGAAAAATTATCATAGATAGATAAATGAATTTTTCATCAAATACTCTCTATATTATTTATATTAAAATTTCCTAAAAAAATAAAAATATTTGATCTGACATAAAAAATTCTTACCCACTGTTAATTATTGGCTATTGGTTAATAAAAGATTCCTTCTACATATAATCACACGGAAAGATTCACTCTATTCAGATATTTTTATTCTACGAAAAAAAGTATATATCCTTCGAAATTTAGATCGATAGATTATCTTCGCTCCGAGTAGATTTTCATTTTATTGTACAGTATTCTTCTATGTATGAAATGATCTGATTTCTTAATATACTTGCCCTAAATTTTAGACGACTGAAATCATCGATTCATTATTATAAAACATAATAATAAATTAATTATTATGATTTTTTTTTTTTAAATATTATTATTACAAATTATAGGACAACAACAGAAAAATACCTAGCCAATATAAGTCAAACGATCTGGGTGTTACAATAGCAATGTATTTTTCTCCTGACAATATTAATAACATTCCACGAACAGAATATTTCTTGCAACCGATGGGATGTTTACTTTGTGAGTATGAAACTAAGGTACGATCAAAACTAGTCTCACACATCAAGAAACATAGAGTAAAGCCAGATGAATCGACTAAGAAAATTTCTAAATCTATTCCATGTAATTCCAAGTCTATATTTACGTCCATGAATATGACCAATTTATCCACCAGTTCATTTAAAGCTCAAGAAAATGAAAAGGTAATGTTCATTCTTGAAAACTGCTTATTTATTAATTATATTTTCTAAATGTATAGTTAATTGATCAATTTAACTTTTTTTCAGTATAATTCACAAAATTATAGCAATAATAAATGTAAATAATTTTTTTAGATAAAATCAACTGAAAAAAATAAAGATTTTCTAATAGAAACATCAACTATTACATTACCTTCAATGTTCAGAGAACGATTTTACGATTATCCTCAGTTCGTCTCAAAAAGAAAACGTTTTAAATGTTCTATATTTAGATGTGATTTCATTGGTTTGAATATCGAAATTCTGAAGTCTCATATACTTAAATATCATCCAAATTTTTGGTGTTATATGTAAGGATAACTATGTTACTATAAATATCATTATATTACTTATTGAAAATGTATCTACATCACTATAGTATGTTTTTTATCAATTTTTTCAGATGTCCACATTGTAAACCAATACCGACTAGGGTCGTCGGTATACGTGAAATGAGGTTGCATTTAAATTATCACGGCGAAGACTTATACATTTGTCAGTATTGTAGTTACTTTCATTATAAACGTGAAAAAATAGAAGCACACCAGAAAAGAAAACATCCGTCACAAATGAATGGCAAAAAAAAATTAAATGTCATCGCGATCAGAAGACAAACTCCTATTAAAAAACCCATACCTCCAGGTTTGTATAAATGTTATTCTATGATTAATTTTTGTATGTGATGTTTATATTGTATAATTATGTACAATGTTACTAATATCTATAACTTATTTCTTAAATAGCTGAATGGATATGTAAATTATGTACCTTGGGTGTCAAGTATACTTTAACTGAGATGGCTAAACACTTGTTAACGGTCCATAAAATATCAAACATGTTTAAATGCTCAATATGTTTATATAATCATAGTGATTATGAGGTGTTTAAAAAACATTTCAAGTTGAATCATCCATCTTTGCCAGTAAAGCACTTGAATGTACATTTTGATAAAGTAAGTTCTTATAGCCTGTTATAATGTGTGAAAAAGTGATATATTAACAAATGAACAATAGTCACATATATGTCTTAATAAATTATTGACCGCTTTCAAAAAAAAAATTTAGGTTAGTCCAGATGTAGAACCGCAACCATCTAATAAGCAAACACATTTTGATGAACACGTTTCGAGTACACAAAATAATACTCTAAATGTTCTGGAAGAATTAGACAGTGTTGCTGAACCAACGACCTCGATTTCTAAATTTAAAGAAATTCCAATAAAATCGACTACCACTTGTTCGATATCCACCAAATCGATCGATGTATCACAAGTTCAAGAAAAAATACTCAGTAATCCTTCCGAAAAGTCTGACGATTATTTGGCATTGATACAATCTACGGCTAAATTTGTATGCCCAGTATGCAATGTGTATATAACCAAGGAAGAGCAATCTTTCCGCAAACACTTGTTAATAGAAATTAATTGCAAGCTGTAAAGCAAATTCATTATTATTTTCCAACTTGTTCGTAGCAATATTATTAATTAATGGTATCTTTGTTTTCCGCAGATGGAAATGTCTGGAATGTTTCATGATCAGTGATTCGGTAGACAAAATAAAATCACATGTAATAAAACACAGACTCGAAAAGCAGAAGTATGAAAAAATTGATAGTTTAAATAAAAATATTTGGGTAAATATCGCTTTTTTTATTGTTATACTTTGATAATTTTCCAAAAGATGTTAAAAACAGTTACGTTTTTCTTTATGAAGATCGATCGGATTATTGATTATCAAAATATTCTTATTGAATATGTACTGCTTAGAAAAAACAATCAACATACTGATTTTGATGATCAAAATGGAGCCAATAGCCAAGTATAAAATATTATTATTATACTATTATATCTTAGTTCATAATATTAAGCAATCTTTTGTAAAAACAACCTAATTAAGTTTATTTATTTTTAAGAATGGTAACGATCAATCCAAATAGATGTACTTAACGCTCAAAATGTTCAAATACCTTCAATATAAATTTTAAAACTATTGGTGAGTAATAACTATACGTTATATTAATTATATAATATTTAGTTTTGATTTAACATTTTAATATTATGAAATTAAAAATCTATGTATACCATGAGGTTTTTGTGATACACCTTATCACACACACACAAGTGGTCAATAAATACTTTTGTTGGTTGAGATGATAAGTGGAAAAATAAATAAACCATGTGTACAAAAAATAGTGCTTAAAATACCTTTTGACCAAATATTTACAGCCTTAGTGACACTATAGTAATCAGACAATTCTTTAGAAAATTGCTTTTATAACTAACATCAAGTTATTTTATTGAATTATTGATTTCAAATTATATTTACACGATCAATCATTAAACTCGAATGGAATTTAGAAAAGTTAACTGGGATAATTACGCAAAATAGCTAGACCAAATAATTTCTTTAATTCTACCTAAAGCCAATCTTATGACCGATTCATTGGAGTGATAAATTCGATGGTAAAAGTAGACATCCCTTAAATCATCAGGAAACGCTATCTACTAGATTAGTATAAGACGTATACACTGAAAAACGACGACATTAAATAAGCATAATATGCTCGATAATATTATTATCTCATTGACTCACTAAGTGATGTTATTAGGAAACAAATGTAGTAAAAAGCAGTTGTAGTACTAAACAGTGTTATACAGTAATACATAGTATACTATAGAATTATAGGGTTATAACTATAGATATATAGTTCATACAATCATACCGAAACCATTTAAAAGAGATAAAGTAAATTGTATTATTAAAATTAATAAAAAAGAATTGAGGCTACAGATAAGCGTCCGATTTTATTAATTATTAGTGTATAACATACAATATCTTACAAATAACTAAAGTGGTGGACTGGGTGGAGAACAAATGTTAGCTGAAACTTAAGTTATAGAATCTGGACTATAGAATAAGCTAAAATTAGCGGTAAATATATTCGGTATTTCGAAAAATTATTTGTATAACGTGGTAAGGTAAAGTAATTTTTGATCTTTGAGTTGTCGAGAATTTTTTTGAATCAGTATATTTACTCTAAACTGTGAAAAAAGAGGAAAATAGGTAATTATTATTGTAAAATCAATAGATTCTTAAATTTAAAATCTAAAATTAAAATTTAATTTAGACATGTGAAATAAGTATACTTTTTTAGATTTGTGTGGGATGGCCTAGGATAAATTATATGGGAAGATACTGACCTCCCCTCCCGTGCTAATCATCGGATATGCAGTCTCTTATAAATAAACTATTATGCTATTTATAGTTGTCTCGATTGTATCTATCGTATTTTATTATCATTGTGTAGAATCGGCATCATTATAATATGATCCGTGCCAATGCTGTAGCCAGGGGGGGGGCTTCCGGGCTCAAGCCCCCGTCCCCCGAGATGTCAGACGACAATAGCTTTATTAATTTAATTAACTTTGTGGTGATAAAGAAACGCCGCTTTTATCACACTTAACAGTGGTGGGGCGAGGAAATATTTATATGTGGGCAAAGACTTAAAGAGGCCCTTTTTACAATTTTTTTAGTAAACATTATTTAAGTAACAATAGTTATTTTATAAATATTATGATTTTGAATTTTTTTAAACAATAAACTCTAATTATTAACCTTTTATTTGCAAATGTAGTTTTAATATAATTTTATTTACACATAATTATAAAATTAAATACATATTTTAAAATTAATAATACTATAAGAAGTTTCAATTTTTTTTATTTACAAGAAATAGACTTTTCGGCTTTTTGCTTCACTAAATGTTTTAAGTATATCTTCGTAATTTAAATTATTCGCAATTGTTGTTTCAATGGACAAAACTGCTAATGTTTAGATAACATTCGACAACAAAAGTATACACAATACACGTGTTGACTATAGAGGAATTCCGAGAAATGACCAATATTAGACATTAATAGTTTGATACTGACAATACTGCTTCTGTCAAATTGTCCTATGATTATTAGAAATAATGAATCATGTTTCAAATTTTAACTTACGCTCACATAGTGTATTTTCAATGTACAATAGTAACAAAAAATAACTATATTGGTACAAAAATGTATTTTAATATGATGAATTATTGACGAGTACCTATAAATGTAATTATTATGTTTATGATTTTTTTTTACAATAAGATAATTTCATAGATACAATAATTTTTGTATAGATAGGTACTTCTCCCATATTTCTCTATGGTTAATTATAAAGCCCTTTAGAACGCGAGGCCCTTTGAGGTGCGAGGCCGTGGGCAATGGTCCACACCGCTCACGCCTAGCGCCGCCACTGACACTTAATTGATCTTGATTTTATGTATAATTATATGAATTATATTGTCAGAAATACAGTGCAATTTACAAGCCAGGATTAGGATAATTTTGGGCCCATCGCCCATCGTCCATAATCAAAATATTGGTGATCCACAAATAAAAATATTGCAGACCAAAAACAATTATATTTATACATTTATTTTTTACTTTTTTAAATGCAAAAATAAAAATTTTATTTGTATAAATAATTGTACATGTTTAAAGAAACATATCAAAAGCGATATACCACGAAATATACTATTATTATTATATCTATTATATCCAAATACTTCTTAATTTTTTTAATAAAAAAAAGTACTATTGGTCAGGGGCCCATTATTGTTTAATATCCAGTGGTGTATATAGGGGGATTAGGGGTTCAAACCCCTCCCAAAATGTATGGTTGGTACAGACATTTATTTTGGTTATATAATTAATTGGAATTTAAGAATGGAAATTTTCGCCACTATTGATATCCATTGTGGGCCCGGGGCCATGGCCCCCCTTAATTCGGGCTTGAGTGCAAATTTAATTTGTTGTCATAATTGGCCATCTAAAATTAAGCCCTCTCCTGAAAAAAATCCTGGCTACAGCACTGATCCGTGCTACAAACAATATATAATTCTGGGCTACTCTACTACTTTTATCTAATTTATCTATTAACTATTTACTATGTATATTTTTGAATTATTATTGTTATTTTAATTATATTTTCTTATGAATACTTTTGTATAGTAATCTATTAACTAGATTACTTACGCTCATCTAATTAATTAATTAATAATATTGCATTATAGAAAATATTGCCGTTTGACGTTTAATACAGGTGGAATTGTAAAATGTCAATTGATCTTAGACAAAATATTATTTTTAAAATAGTACTATTTTTCTATTTTCACAGGTGATCAAAGCCTGTATTCATTATTTAATTAGATAGAGTACAAGTTGACTGTTACCATGGATATAATACTACCTCTCTCGGCTAAATGTTTATGTTTTAAAACTATAATAACTGTACTTTCCTAAAGTTGATTGTTCGATAATTTAGTACAAATATGTTAAGATAAACTGTTAAGTTAATTTAGTTAATAATTGTGTGTTATTGTTTTTAAGTATTTGTAGGTCTAGGATAAATATCTTTCTTATGTTTTTTATTTTTTTGCAATACCCAATATAATTTTCGTTAGAAAATTCTAAATATTATTAGCATCATTCTACCACGAATGAAACTATTTTTATTTTTATTCTTATCGTACACACACCCACTGCATATCTTGGATTTTTATAATAATATGTTTTATGTATTTTTCTGTTAAATGTTTAACTAGTCGCTAGTCATATTTTTACAGTTTGGTAATTTTGAATCAACATAAAATTAAATGTTTTCAGCTTAAACTTAAGAATTCAATATATTTGGCTTGATGCCTTTTCATATAAATACATTAAATAAAAAAATTTGTTTTGTCAAATCTACACCATAAAAAATATAAAATTAATACATAAGAGTACTCGTAACTAAATAATAGTATCTAGTCAATAATATCAAAGTGTGATTACTAAATATTATATTATTCAGAATGAATAAAAAAATGAAGAAAAATTTTTAGTTAAATTTATTAATTGGTTAAACTGTGAATAAGAGTATTATACATGTATTTATTATGATTTATAACTCACATTTTAAGAGTCTTTAAAATCCAGTATGCACAAATAATTATAAAACTATACAATCTTTCAATTTGAAAATTTGAAAACACCTGAATGCTATATTGAATTATGCAAACTTTTTAATTAAAGAAATTAAGACAATTTATTTCTTAAATTCAAAACATGATAAAACAAATACATTCTATTTATTTAAACTTCACTTACAATGTTATTATTGCTATTGAATAGTTATGAATTAATGATGTACCTAACTACATATTATTATTAAAACCAAGCTTATATTTTAGTATTTTATATTGCAAATAAATCCTAATAACTATATAACTACCTAATAATATTATTGATTTATTATTTAAAAATAATTTTGAACTAACTGGCTCCTTGAACTTTTTGTTCGTCTTTTTTTAGACGAGTGAATTCGTTGACGATTTCAAAGAAAAAAGATAGCTATAAATCTAATCTAACTATTATATAATTAATTATAATTTATAATATTTAAACAATTGTTTCTATATCTATACTCACATTAAAACATTTTTATTTTAAATATGAGAATATGGACTTGACAGACTTTTTGCTTATAATATGCAATTATATTTTTACGTATATTAAATTCACTTGATATATAAAAAAAAATAAATTTAAATTTAAAAACATTAATAAATCAATAATAAATATAATTTTCAGTCATATTATTAGTAAAAATATGCGCATTTTACCTTTACTTTTAAATGAGTTCAGACTTTTAAGTTAATTTTTACTCATAAAATCGTAACCAAAGTAATTCTATTAACACACGAGTCCTACATATAACAATAGAATGTGCCGTGTTTTTTGACACAAATGTATACAAAATAGCATTTAAATCAATAAAAATGTGATTTTCCAAAAAAATGAGAACTTGCCTTAAACAAGTCCTTAAATGTTTATGTTATAATATGGTAAATTGTTTCCAATGTTTTAGATAAATATGTAATTTTAGTTTTTAGAAAATAATTATTTTATGTATTTTTGTTATTTAAATAGGTGAATATAACATAATATATTAATCTTAAATAATAATAAGATAATGAAAGGTTTAATGAGTGTGAAAAATGTTAAAGTGATTTTTGGACGATTGTTATAGTACCATTAACCTTGTCTTACAAATAAAATTACAGTGATAAAATAAGGTATTGTCTCCAATCTAACCGTTAACTTTTAAGTATATAGATAATTGGAATTTTATTAAATTATTTATTAAATTCATTTAGCGTGTGACAACCACTGGCACTAAGAGCTGTATATCCTACATTTTAGTTACTTAAAGAAAAGAAACGAATTTTCAATATAAAAAGATAATTCTGACTGTACAAATATTGCAATATAACATAATTTTTTTAGTATCACTTTTACGAAAAAATAACAATTTTATTCCAATCCTAAATCAATGTTATTACAATTTAAAAAACTTTTTTTTAAAAATAATATCAAAGAAATATGTAAGATTTTATACAGTTAAAAACGTTTACTAAACAGAAGTCATAATTTGAATTATCATTAACTGCAGCCGTATTCTCATTGGTTTATCACGCAGAACCATTTTTTTTTTAAACTTCGTAATATTACTCGGGACCACTTGTAAGTTATTTCGAATTAGTATGTATAATAATCACATTTTTCTTTATAAATCACTTAAATTATTTCCATAAATTATTAAACCATATCCATTTAAGTGGCATCTTTTGAATACAATAATATATTAGTATTATTGTTATAGTTTTGGGTATGAGGTTTTTTTTTTGTTTTTTTTTTTAAAAAAGAGCATCGACAAATGCAGTACAATGAATTTTAAATAATCAAAAGCATGGAATATACGATATTTAGGAATGTAACTTTAAAATTTGTATAATTAATTCAAATATTCAATGAAGTTTTCAAACTTGTATTTATTATTTAACTAAAAATGACGTTTTCATCATTGTTATTATAAATTCAAAAAATACGTTATTCATGTGTGGTTTAGCATCTAAGGTATTAAATTTTTATTTTGAGCGTTGAGAAATAACTGTATAGTACAAATTCGTTGGCGTGCGTAGACTTGAATCTCCGGGTGTGTCTACAATATTTTAGTGTTCTCATCGTTATTTAGGTCTTCATTTATAAAGATAAATAATAAATAATTATTTACAAATGTATAGTTTTTTTTTTTATCTTTTTTAACTTCTAATTTATAATAATACATTATAATAAAAATAATATAATATAATAAAAAATATACTATAGCAGACGACTAATTAAATTAGTGATTTTTTGTACTTTTGAATTTAAAAAAAATCAGAAAAATAATTATAATATTATAATCATCCCCCAACTTGGAGTTTAAACATTTAGAGCTTCGATTAAAAAATGACAAGAAGTCCCCAGTGTACGCCTATGAATAATTATGTAACAGAAAGATTTTAACGATTTATTCTTATTCTTATTTATTAATATCTTAGTTATAAGTTTTAATTCATTTTACTTAAATTTGAGTTCCCGTTGACGGTATTATTTTAAAAAAATACGTCAATGGTGTTTCATATTATGTATATTATAATAGTCAATAAGTATCCACCATCAAAATATTACTAAAAATATAATCATTAAAGCTAATATTATAGCACTTAAAAACTAGTACATAACATTTCATTAGTATAAGATATTAAGATAAATTCTAATAATATTTTATTTTCTATTACTTTTAAGGTTTTTTTTTATCATTTTATTTTAAAAAATTGTCGACACTTTTAGTGCGATCAAAAAAAATTAAAAGTGTTAAATGCATAATTTTAGAGAATGTCCTTGTATTATGTTATCTTATTATAATATTTAGTTATAAGTTTTCATTAATGTATTTATCATTTTGCTTGAGCTGATGTTTTCGTTGACGTTATTATTTAAACAAAAAAAAAAAAATGTGTTTTAATGATTTTATCATATTATTTATATCATAATAGTCAATAAGCATTCATTACCAAAATCTTACTTAAAATATCATTATTAAAAAGTATATTATTAGCACTTAAAATTAGTACGTAACATTTTATTAATATTAGATATAATATTCCATTAATATATTAGTTAATATTAATTTAAAAAAAGAATTGTCCTTTTAGATGTTTTTTGTACCATAATTTACTAATATTTAGTTATAAGTTTTTAAAAATGTGTTTATCATTATACTTAAATTTACATTAATTGAAAATAAAAAATATGAGTTTTTGATGTTTCATATTACTTATATTACAATAGTCGATAATTATCCATAAACGAAATGTTACTTAAAATATTATCATTAGAGATGATACCATATCACTTAAAAATTTAGTTTATTTCACAATAATTTAAAATATATTATAAGATATATTTCTGTAAGATTTTTGTTTCTATTTGAGGTTTTTTTCATTTGCACAAATTGTTGGCAAATTTATTGCGATTGAAAAAAATCCAAGGCCTTACATTTTAGGAGAAAGTAACTTAATAGTTTTATCTGTATTATTATTTGTTAGTATATTTTTGAAAATGTATTTAAAATTTAGTAAATTTAATGTTCCTTTTAATATATTATTATTATTATTACTATTATTTATCTTTAATTTTTAATTTAAAAGTCATCAAACTTGTATTTTTTATTTGAATAAAATTAATGTTTTTGTGGAGGTTATTATTCCGAAAAAAAAAATCATTATTATAGAGTATCGTCTATAGAATTAACCTATCCCAACTACCTAATACCAATTTTTTTTAACTAAGTTAATAACTTGGTATTTTTTTATCCATAATCATTTTAAACTTTACTTAATTTATTTATTATCTATAAACTACTAACTTCTAATTTAATAATATTGTGTTTATTATTTTATTTAATTATCAATTACACGCATAAAAAATATGGTAAGTATTTTTTTTTTTGTTAGGGCGTTCTGAGAGCACTCTTCTCTAAAGTGGCGCTTACAATTTACAATACTGAAGGGCACTAACGATAGCTATAATTATTACTTTCCTCAGTATCAAAATACACTTTATTTCTAAGAATAACAACAATTAGAAAACAAGATACAACTATATGATGGATATATCGTAAAACAATTTTCTACTAACTTACCATTCAAAAAGGAGTAAGTTACAAAAATATATATTATTAGACTTTGGACTATAAACATATGAAGTTTGCTCTATATTCTAGTCTCTTAAATTTCTTTAACATTATTCATTTTTTTAAAATTTTAATCGCGCACACATATTATAGTAAAATCAAAACAATACAATTTCGCTTCACTATGTCTGTGTAACGAAAATGTAATCGTTCTAATGTATAATTTGTTCTAAGCAGAGGATAACAATTATTTATATTCTCCGGTACCTACTAAACAGCTATACAACATTTATTGCAAATCAAATGAGTGTTCTCTTAGTGATTAAAGACAAAACTATTCAAAATTATTAATTAATAATATATAATAATTGTTCTACATGTTTTTATGTGCAATTTAATTTAATTATTACGCCTGGTGGTCTCCGCGTACCTAATCTAAAATCTTAATACCTTTGGTTTAAATTTGCCAAGAAAATAGTTTATTATTCTATGTTATTGCTATATTAACGGCATCATAATAAAGATTTTTGATGAATAGGAAAAAAAATTAAGAAAAATAGGTATCGAAAGAAATTATAAACAATCGATTTCCAACACACGTATAATAAACAAAGGTCTGTACTTTTTTAATGGAGTAGACACTCTTTATATTTTATAGAATTCTTATTTAAATCGATTTAACTCGTCAAGTATGTCTTCACATTTTTACTCTTTATGGTTTCATGGTTTGAAATAAAAATTATCCTATAACTATATATATTTTAAGTACTTTAATGTTGACCACCCGAAATTACTTTTCCTTAATTATTTTTAATTGAAAATAAAATGAATTATCTTTTATGCATTACCCATGTGGCCATGTTAAAGAAAATAAACAACGATTTATTATTACAATTTCATAATATGGTACTCATTTTTTAGCTCAAAAAAAAGTTATTACTTTAAAAAATATTGTAATCTACATAAAAAATAATAATAGTAATCACAATGTCGCTTTTATTTCAATCATTTCATTCAAAACAGTGGCGCCAAAGTTCAAAATGTTACCTATGATAGTAGACACCTCTACACATAATGTCGACACCCATCTAGGTTAGGTTAATGTAAATCTGTACACAAGATGATCTTCTACCTGCTAAATTCACCTATGATAATATTAACATAAGTAAATACGTATATATTTTGGTGGAACTGATTCAAAGTCATATAACTCTCATTCTAGTTTATTGATCTGTAAAATCTTCATCGTAATTGACAGTCTTATTATTAATACTAGTAGATCCAAAGTTGATTCTAATATATATATATTTTTTATTTATTACTGCAATATATGAATGATCCACGCCTAGTTTACTTCTCTTAGAGTCATAGCTATGGACAAAAAAGTGTTCCATCTATAATCATGCGATTGTCGTTATTAGAGATCAGGCGAAATTTTGGTTTTGTATTTTACTAAATTTTAAAATGTTCACTCTTGGGACTTGCCGACCAGGATATTTATAAATTATAAGTTATAATAATATAAAACGTGCAATACCTAGTACACGTATTTGTAAATATACAATAAAAACATTACAAAAAAGAATTCGATAATGTGGATGGTTATATTTTAATAAAGAATGTAACGTCTAAAATTCTACAAAACCAAATAACATTAATTAAAGAAATGTTTACATCATCTAATAACAAAACTCCAAAAGGAAATCGTTACACCGAAAATTGGTTCAGCTGTGTATGTTATTAGTTATTACATATTATAAGATTATGCAGAGGTTATGCATGTTTTAAAACTATTCAATTGTTACCATGTGTCAGGACTATAAGGAAATATTTAGCACAAATTACCACTACGTGTGGATTTGATAATGTTTCTTTGAATTGTTCAAAAAACATTTCTTTGCTTAAAATCATTTCCAAAAACATGGACTTCTCATCTTTGATATTTCTTTCTCAATGATATTTCATTAAGGAAAAGCATTTTCATCAATTCTAAGACATTGAGTTGTACAGATTTAATCAATTTTTGCAAAGACAATGAAAAATTGGATAAATATATTTAAGCTATAGCTGTAACCATAGATATATAAACATGTTTGTCTGTAACTGGATAGGACGTCCTTCAAAGTTATTTGAGTTTCATTTTTGCTTTAACAGTCACTGTATTAACATACTCACTACATAGGTATTATCATGAATAACGTGAATTTATTTATGAACTTTGGCAGGTATTTAATGAAAACATACACTAAATGTCCGATTAATATCGATGCTTCAACATCAGAAATATCAGAATCAATTCCAATTGGATCTCCTGTACTTGCTAGTCGTTAGCCAAACGTTTAGCATTTAATTATGTAAAAAATAATTATACAACTATAAGGTATTTAAATTTTTCCTCATATAATCTATGTTATGTGGGTCGTCGTCGCCGTCGTTTCGTTTGTTTCAATAAAATCTAAAGATTTGGATAGTTTAGGTTTAATTGCAATAAGCACTGATGTTAAAGAATTTCTCGCTAAAGTCCATCAAGGTAAATTGAAACTTCAAGAATATCAGATATTTATTATTTCTTTGTGAATTTCATGATTTGTATAATATTATTTTTTAACATGAGTTTAATTCAAACTTTTCTCTATCGCAGGGAGGAACATACCTGATATTCTTAAGGTTGCAGTTTACCTTGACGGTCTTAAGCGACAAGTTTTTTAACATCAGTGCTTATTGCAATTAAACCTAGACTGTCCAAATCTTTAGATTTTATTGAACCAAACGACGGCAACGACGATCCACATAGCATAGATATGAGGAAAAATTTAAATTTCAGAAATGTACCATTACAAATAGCCCGGCCGATACTATGTTTAAAAAACATCATACAAATGGACCCTTATTGCAAGATATTTTACATAAAATTTTAATTTTTAAAAATTTTCAAATAAATATCTTTTCAGCTGATAATTATTTTTCTACTAAATTAAAACAAATTGTAAAGATTAAAAATATTTGTTATGATAAATCTGGAGGAATAGTAACTGTAGGTAAATCGTTATGAACTAAAAAGCCTTATTACAACAAAACCATTGATAGCACAAAAATTGGTATTTATATAGTTGATGGTCTTTCCACAGAATATGAATATTGGAGTATACACGATGTCGAATGTAAATATTATATGATTTTAAAAATTTAAGATCAACAAATAGATTTTCCAATCATACACACTTTGCAAATAAATTTATATAAATATATCTGCTATAATAATTAACCTGCACCTGTATATTATAATTATATTATATTTAAAAAATATTTTTTTGTTTTTATTCCAACTATATATTATACTATTATACATTATTTAAACGTTTATATACATTTATACCATTTTCGACCACTGTATTTAAATCTAAAGGTTGTAAATAATGTAAATAGTTATAATATAATATAATACTTAATTATTTACATTTAAATTTATTATATTTTAAATTACTTTATTCTTGACTATACTAATTTTCACTATTTTAAGGTACTTATTGCATAATTTGTATTTCCGGTTTTTTGTACTTTTTTGTGATGACACAATATATCATAATATATTTATATGTATAATAATATTATATACTATATATTATATATTACAAATAAGTAACTATACTGTTAAATAGATTTATATTAATTAAAACTATAACCATATGAAACAAAAAGTAGCTCATTATTACGTGGATATTATACACTTATTTATATGTTACGAACAGGTGATGTTTTCAAAATTAAAAATAATTTTACAACTGACACCGGAAAACGAAAACTATTTCAAACAGTATAGATAAAATATTATGTTTTCAGATTAATCTAATACAATTTGCCGAAGTTATCGCCCATAGCTTTAGAGTACACAGGTCTGGGCGCGATAGCCATAATAATACGATATGTAATATATTTTAATTTATGAGCTTATAATAACAAAACCGTAGAAACATTATTATAATAAAATGATCGTGTAGTCGTGTATACTAAAAATATGTATAATGCCGGTTTTGTAAAAAAAACAAGACATATATAAGATGTACCTATTATCGCCTAAATAGTAAATACATATGAAGTACCTGTATAGAAAAGCAAGTATATTATTATAAAAAAAATCTTTAAACCGTATAGGATAAATAACTCGTTAGATATATATGGTATAATTATTACATAATATAACAATATTATATATGTATTATATATAATATATATATTTAGGTACGTGCTGCAAATAATGTGAATAAATTTGTATTAATAGTAATTTAAAATGTTAAATAAATGTATTTACAGCGCAATTTTTGTTTAATGTGTATACAGTCTAAACTTTGTAGCCTATATTAAATATTTATAGATTAAGGCTTAATAAGCCCAAGTTATGTTACTTTATTTAAATATTATTCATTTTTCGTTTATTCAGCATTGCATAGAAATTAACTTTTTAATACTTATAATTTAAACTAAATTAAGTGTTTATATAGCATTAAGAAATTATTCTAATTTAAATATTTAAAAATCAACAGTTTTTTGTGTCCTTTTCCACAAGTGTTTGAAATGTATTGGAAGAAATACAAGTGTACTCATTTAAACGAGCGTCTCACGCGCGTGAACGCGAGGTCTTGCCTCTACGCACGTTAGATAACAATCAATTACAAAAGATTAAGACGTTTTCGCGGGAAGAAAAACGCGCGTCCTGGATTATCAATTATTCTATAATTTATGCAAAAAATGTTTAATTTCAATCAGTGCAGGGGTTGGTATAATTGGAAAACGATCGAGAAAATCATGACTGTAAAATTTCAATTAATGCGAATTGTTTTATCACGAAAATACAAATATATAAAACAGGTTTTTTGTTTTTTTCGTTCTATAATTTTTTTAATTTCTTACTTACTATGGACTTGAGAAATGAATGTATTGACACTGAACTATTTATAAGTGTAATTAAAAACAAAAATGCAATATGGAACACTCAAACTGCTGAATATAGCCTGAGAAATGCCAAGTCAAAGGCCTGGGAAAATATAAGCAAAATATTTTACCAATATATTGACAATAAACCAACAGTAGAGAAAAATAACATTGGTAAGTACACTGTACATAAACTATACCTATTACTCATATTTTTTTATATATATACCATCATTTTTACAATTTTATTTATATACTTTGAAACTGGCGCTTATAATTTCAAAATCAAATTTAATTTCCATTATAACCAGTTAGGTATGTCTCATGCATTAAAATTATATCTATCTAACAAATGTTTGAATAAACCATTTAAACCACTATCGTAAAAAGATTATAACTATAGTCTGTATTTTTTTAAATATTATATATTATATTATTTAAATAAGACTAAATTAATCGAAAGTTAATAGTGAAATCACTCTCACAAAAAAAGTATAATATAATAAATTATAATATATGTTATAGAGATATAGGTAAATTTACTATATACGATATACATGATAAAAATAATTACTTAATATAAATTTATAATAATATGTAATATAGTTCATTAAATTTTCGAATCTTGCCAAGGTACATCCCCGATATCACTTTCGAAATACGTAGAAAAATGATCACGAACAGTGTTTGCTACTACGCCACCTTGCACATTTTCCTGCTGTTGTAAACTATTTAATTCGTCAGTTAAGGTAAGTTCAAAGTTGTAGCCGTCTCGTTCTCTAACAAAATTATGTAATATACAACAAGTCTTTATTATATCTTCGGTAAAATCCGTGTTTACATTAATTGGTCTATAAAAATTCTCCATTTGTTTGCAAGTATCCCAAAAGTACATTCAATATAACGTCTCGCTTGAGATAGTCGGTAATTAAAAATACGTTTTTTCTTCATCAGATTTTTTCCTTTATGAGGTTTTAAAACATGATGACACAACTCAAATGCTTCATCTCCAATAAAGATATGAGGGAATTTAAGTGTTTCTGTGCCTGGTAAAAACTTTTGTACTGGAATATTCAAAGTTTGATTTTCTAGTCGTTTCCATAAATCAGAATTTTTAAAAACTGACGAATCTGAACTTTTACCGTATGCGCCAATATCAACCAATATAAATCGATAATTTGAGTTACATACTGCCAGTAAACTTATAGAAAAAAAATGTTTATAATTATAATATAATGAACGCTCGTGGAAAAGGACCCTAGATCTAATTTTATTAAATTTTATTTTTCGGATCTTTAATATTTAACTCATCTTTAACGTTTATTGAAGTTTTAGAATTGGGAAATGCTATGTGGGGACGACGACGATGACTTAGTTATATGTTGTTATGTAATGTTATATATATAAAAAATAAAAATAAATAAATAGTAATATTTAATTTATCAGTATACACTCTATCAGATTTTTAAGCACACTTTTAGTTGTTTAAATGCAATACGAGTATATTAACACGAGTAGACATAGCTCTAGCGAATTATAAAAGCTAAAAACACATATAAAATAAAAGAAGTATCTTATGTTTCTTATATGTACGATTTTTATAAGTTTTCAAATTATATGACCTACATTTAAAATGTACTAAATTAATAGGGCTGTTTTTTTTTATGAATTTTAACGTTCAAATTATTATTTTTCGTTAATTTTTTTAGCGAATTAGAGCTTTTAAAAGTTGGGTGGTTTTTGGTTTTTATAATACTTTTTGATTCTGATGACCAGTAGTCACATGGGTAATAGATAATAAAAGATACATATTTTCATATTTAGGGACGGATCTACGCAAAAGCGACCTAGGCATGTGCCTAGGGGTGGATTAATGGTAAGTCCGTCCCTGTTCATACGTAATAAACTCGTTATCGACTATCGACGCAGTGATAAACTTTATACCTGTAATTTTACCAACGCCTCACAGCCGTAATAACCTGTAATAGGACGAACACCTAAAAACTTTAAACCACTCAACTTTGAGCAGCTTTAACTTATTAATGGTTAAATGGAAAATAATGATATTAACGTTAACTATTTTATTACATTTTAAATATAGGCTACCGTTTGAAAATCAAAAGTTCATAGTGGTTTCACTATTAAATAAAAGGGTGAAAAATAAAAATTTCATACAGTTTGAAAAGAGTATGATACAAAATATTTTGAAAAAAAAAATTTAAAAAGTCAATATTTGACGAAATATTGAGTGTATTATAGTTATTACTTATTACTCAGTTATTAGAAATACAAAATAATAATATGTAATGTCGTAATAATTTCAAACATTCGTAAAAAATTAATTTGACCAGCAGAATTTTAGTTTTTAAATAGTTTGAACTTTGTATTAAAATATTAAATTTGAGTTATTAAAATGAAAATTTATACGAGTTTTTAACTACAAAATAATTTCAAACTTTCAATATTTCTCAAATGTTGTATTCTAAATGTGAACGCTTTTAAAAATATAATGGGATGATTAATTTCCGATATTTTTTAATTAAGTAAATATATTGGTAAATGATAAACTTATGTAATCGTGTATTAAATATTCAAGCATTTTTACAAAACAAATAATAATTTTTTATCGATATAATTAATTAAAAAACAAACAATTTAACATTGAAAATGTCTACATATAGCTTAAAAAGAGAAATAATTTTTTATTTGCTTTTTTCCAATTATTTTGAAGAATATTGGTAATTTTTAATTTTTACTTCTCTAAAACACAAATTAGATTCAATACAACAAAATAAAAATATTGTATACTTTTCGCGAAATATTTGGATTAAACTGCAGTCATTCCGCTCTCTGGTGGTTTAAGATTACACTGTATTAATAGGTGAGCGAATGTAGGTGTTGAAATATAGATTGAGCTGCTCCATCAATTTAAATCGAATTTTGTTAAAATATTTTATTGTTATTTATTAAATTACTAATAGTAGGTTTTATAACGTTTGCATAAAATGTTCTGTCAACATAGCAATAAAATCACCTTGCTTTTCACGAAAAAAAATAATAAAAGACTAAAATGTTTGGGTCAATAAAATTATTAAATATAATATTTATCTGAACACGACGACGCACACTTGTAAATAAACAGTAATTCTAACTACGACGTTATCATAGAAGTGTTTAACACAGATTTTTTATGAAAATCACAAAGGTTATTGTGATAATGTGCATACGAAAATATATTGAACATTTCTTATGGGAGGTTGAATCCAGTACCGTGCTAACTATCGTTATCGTACCGAGGTAATCACATTTTGTGTACATGACATTCGATATAATATTTTATAACTAGCTATTCTATTTTGTTAAAATTGTACATGAATTTAAACCTATACCGAATACTCTTACTGTATCCACAAGACAGGAATAATTCCTTCTTTATCACTGGAATATGAATTACATATAGTTACATTATTCATACCATATAGTTTTGCATATTATTCAAAACTAATCGAACAACACATATTTTTTTTAACCATACAAATAACTCATATAGGCAATTATTTTATTTATTTATTTAAAAATGTTTAATTTATAAATATAACTTATTTACATATTTTTAAACACGATAACATTTAATACTTATTGTAGTATAATGGCATTAATACATTATACAAAATGATTGTCCCCGTAAGTTAGGCTTGTTGTGGAGACAAGGTTCTTACAATATTTCTAAAATTAATTAAATTATATTTTATTTAACCGTTAATGGTTAAGTCGATCATGGTTGATTAGTAATATTATTAGTTCATCATAATCATATATTTTTTAAATATTAGAAATTAGAATTATAGAATAAATATAACAATCTGATTGGAATACAGCTATAGCAAAAATTGTATATGTTAGTAATTTAATTTTTTCATTTACCATCATCTTCTTAGGTATATATAATCTTAAGATTGTAAACAAACTTAAGTCTATATTTAATTCCATTTCCATCTTAATTCCAGAATTAATGGAGTTTCTTTTATCAAATTCCGTTTTAAACAGAAATTAATTACATATAGTTTGTTTTGTTCTTGTACGATATTTAAATTTAAATTTTAGAATGTCAAGGAAAAACATATTTGATAATAAATGACGCGCATAGTGTATATAATTGAGTTAAGTTTAATAAGTTACATTATCTTTATAACAATGCATTGCTCATTCTGTAGTGTTTTTTAAAATATATTTTAATAAGAGAATTTATAATTATTTCGAGTGAATTAAGAGGATATATTAAATTGTAGGCATTGCCCCAACTCCCAATACCATATGAATATATGCCATAGGCATGAAAACCATTCTCATTGTGATGGGTGAAAGTATGTTACTAAGAGTTTAAAATTTATAGAATAATAATCTTATCTTTCTTGTTGTATTAATAATATGATCTTTCCATTTGAGGTTAGCATCTATAACAATACCGAGATATTTTACTTTTTGGACTGAAGAAATAGAAGTGCAATTACGCTTACTGTCATTACCTATACTTATAGCAATCCTGAATTTATATTAAATTCATTACAATTTTTTCGATGTGTCTTAAGATAATTATTTTCAGTGAGTGACAATTTATTTATACCAAAGTTTTATAAATCAAGTTTTTGATAAATTAATAAGTTGTAGGAGGTTATTATCAAACCATGTTTTGACGATACTTAATATATGAGTAGAATTATTATGAATATCAGAATATGATTTTTATTTATGTCATCTATAATAATTGATATGTCATCAACAAAACTGAAAATTAAACCACTACAGTTAATCATAAGTCATTAAAAAACACAATAAAAAGAAGAACAACAAATACAGTGCCTTGTGGTATTCCATGATTTGAAATCTGGTGATCGCTTAAACTATAATTTATTCTAACTTGTTGAATACGTTTTATTAGAAAATTACATAGGAATAAGGTTATTAGAATTGCCTCTGATACCATATTTTTCTAGTTTAGCAAGCAATATCGAATAGTCAACTGAATTAAAAGCTTTTTTAACATTTAGAAAAAGTCCTATTACTGATCTAGTCTCGTCTAATTAGTTTTAATTATAATAATATTTAAGATAAATATAAAATATTTTTTTTTTTTAACAAATGTATGACAAATAAATTTGAAAAGAAGTACTGTTGTGTGCTTCTGTTGTACAATAGCCATTGAATATGTACCGTCATTTAATGAGTCACCGTAATTGCGTAATGTATTATGTATATTATTGTGTCAAATTTGAATTTGATGAACCATTTTTATTGCTTCGAAAAGTAATTATGATACACTCAAAAAAAAATTAAAAGTAAAAAACACATTATAATCTAATAAAAAAATTATATCGGACATTGTTCTTATCGGAATTTAAAATATAAATTTATGTTTTGATTGATTTGGTGACACTAAAAATGTTGGAGCCCTCGCGTCGCTTTTATACCCACATTTGCTCTGCTCATAACTATTTGAACTCTCCAAACTCTAGCCACCGTAGGTATATATAAGTACTTAAATTACGAGAATTAAAATAATTATTTTATAAACATGTAGTTGAATCGCGATGGTATACTTTTTCGTCGACATAACGATTGTGTGCTTAACAGGGTCGCGATTTTCGCAGCGTTTGCACCGAAAATGCCAATTAATTTGTCGTTGATTGTGACGCAAAGGTTCTGCACGGTCGTTAAAATGCTTATTATCAAATAATAATACGTATAAAAACGCATAACGTATACATAGGTAGGTGGCAGTATTTAATTATCAAGTCAAAAATACTTCAAAAATAAAATATACATAAAATAATATTTATAATCAGGACCATAAAAAAACTTCTTGTAATTTCATGTTTTTTCATATTAGTTGTAGTAATCATAGATTGCTATAGGTAAGGAACAAATTTATTTGTGAAATGGTAAAATGAACTACAATATTTGAATTTGCATAAATTTTGTATATTTAAGAATAAGTGTCTTGTAGTGCATTTTTTTTTATCATAAATGTAATATAACCGACCAATATCGTGTTTAGTTAACGTTTTAAACTATCTTGAAAAGTCACTTTGCTGAATTATAAATTATATTTCTATCGAAAATCGTACAAGTGATTACTTATTTATGTATAAATTTCTAAATGTACAGATAATTAAAACTCAGTACGGGGTCGATGTTTGTACATTGTGGCTCTCATTATTTTGTATCTGAATTAGACGCATGCTATCGTGTAACTAAAATCAATAATGAACTATATTTTAACTATTTATCAACAACATAGGTATTATACATATATATTTATATTTTACTTGGTTTCATTTTACCTAAAATAGCAAATAATAGAATAGTAATCATTAATACATATCTAAGTTAGGCAATGCTAAGCAATTTTTATTGATTAGTTAATGTTTACCAATTGGCAATTATTATAAACTTTAAATTAATTTTGACGTTTTAATATTTTTGGAAATACTGTAGATTTTTTTCAAATAATAAACATTTTTGATAATTTTAGTGATTTTTAATGCAACAAGTCCAAATTCTATTTACGACTATACAATAATAGATATACGCATAATGGTTCATATTGCAGTATTGTATATACTATATATAAGAACGAGGTGGCGATATTTAATGCACGTCATCGGGGTGATCCACTTAATCCACCGATAGTTTTATCGTTATTTCGAGAAATAACAAAAAAATCATAAACCCGAAAACAATGCTCTCGTCCTGCGCGCTCTATGCGCTTTCGTAAAATCATTATTTTCCTGGAGATTCTTTGCCGCAGCTTTTCGACAACCGCAACCTACAGCAGTTCCCTTGAAACCCTCACACGACATGCCCCCTCGCCTATGTCTAGCGATTTTTTATGTTCCGGAGCGGGAGAAATGATACCAACGCGTAAAATATAATATGACAAACGTATTTAATAATACTCGACCAATGCGATTCCTACTATTTATATATATATATATATATGATATAATTTAATTAATATATACGTTTGTGGTTTGATGATTGCGGTATAGTTCTAAGTTTGCGAAAAATATAAAAAAACTGTTTATACACAATTTGCACAGTTTTAAGAAATCACACAGAAATTGCATGAACATTTTAATCAGAAATATTAAAATCATCGAAATCCGAACGATCAGTAGTTATATAATTATAATGAAGTTTTAATATAGTATTTCAAGTTCAGACCAATCGGATAAGTGGACAAACAAGTAATGGAGTATAGATTCGTTTATACGTGTAAGCTGTTAACTGGTAAAAATATCTGGATCAATAATATCCAGTTGAAAATATCATTAGAAAAATGTTGACATTTATATATATCATAATTTTTTTAATCTTTATTTTTTTAATGACAAAAGGTATTTTTGATTTAATACTTAAAACAGTTTAAACCAGAAAATGAATTAGTTATTTTGTTAATTAAAGATACGATAATTGTCAAAAAGAACCTATTTTAAAAGAATTTTTATTGAATTCACTATATGAACGGCTGTTAATTACTCTGCTTACGGACCTTTTTAATATATTACACCTACCTATTAAATAATTTATCACTTTTTCGAAATTAAATTTGTATGTACCTACAAATACTAAAGCAAAACAAACTATTTATTATTCTTTCAAATAAAAAATAATCAAAAATATATATTTGTACTCAAAAAAGTACAAATAAAGAGATTATAACAATAACATATAACATATTATATATACTAGATACCTATATACATAATATATGACGTATACTTAGATATTTTTCAAAATGCCATTTTAAATTTAAATAAATTGTGTGAAAACAATATTTTTTAAATGTTTGAAATAATGAGTTTAGATGTTTAAATGGATCACCTTGTATATACACGCACGAAACGTTACACGCTATGTAATACACGTATATTTGCTGTATGTATAATTATTGGCCATTTTCGTGTGATCGGGTAATGAAGTATTATAATAATATTATACGATGCGTAGTTGGTATACGTTCGTTATTGATATTATGTGTCGCATTAAGTCCGTTACAGTATTATTATTTTAATCTCGAAAGTATTACGCAGAATAATTCAATAACCATGGCCGTTCCATTTTTCTTCTTCAATAATGTAGTTATTTATAAAATAAACGCACAGTTTTTGATATAAAAATATAAGTTCAAAAACAAATATATATTATACATTAGATAATGTAATATATTATTGGGTAGGTGTACTTCCAGACTTCCTAACCTTACAAGGTGATTTATTTTATAGAAAACTTATAGACTTATAACTTTAAACTTATACTTTTCTTTTTATAGAAACTGTTATATATAAATAATACGTATCATTAACAATTGATTTGTTTGTTTTTTATTATTTAGAACTTCAATGATATAATCCATTAGACATTAGTAGAAACATAACATTTAAATACTTAACGTAAGTACTTAGTACACGAATAAGTATGATTATATAGTATACAATTTTAATTGTTTACTCGTACTTATCATCAAGATTCATAAAGATAAGTGTTAAGTTACTTTTCTTTATTTTTAAATTGAAAGAGTTGAAAATCAGTTAATTATTTTTTATCTGAATATTTAAAATTCTTGTTAAAGTAAAATAAGTACGCTTGATAAAAGCATATTATACGGTAAAGCAAAAACAGAAATACATAGTAAAAATAATAGCAGAGTAATTATTAACAGAATTAATTAATTAATTAATTAGGTAAATATTTTAATGAATCACAGACGTTGCTATAGGTATTAGGGTGTTATTGTTGAGAGAATGGCACGCTAAACATAATATTATACTATAAAACAGCATTATAGACGCCGTACAATATAATACTATAACATCGACAGGGACTGTTTTTGAGTTTGAGAACTCGTCTGACCAAGAAATTTGCACCGGCATTGTTCTCGCCAATGTATATTATAATATGGTAATAAACATATTAATTATAAAGTCGATGCACAACATTGATGGAATTAGGGGGGGAGTGCTTGGGTCACTAAGCCGAAATCATAGCCTACATAATATTAGATCTATTCTAAACCTATTATCATGGATTATTATCCCTGTAGTATATAAAGCAAACAACTCAGAAGTCAGAAACTACTTATTTTATATTTATACACCTATATATCAAAATTGTTAAAAAGTAAAAAATGAATGCATCAATAATTGTGCGCAATAAAAAAATATGATTTGCTTTAGAAAAAAAAAAAAATTTTATTCTAAAATATAGTCATAAATCTTTGAGTAAATTCTTAAACATTTCAAAAATCAGAATATATTTTAATAAATTAATTTTACTAAAGGAAAAAACGCAAATAAGCAATGAATTTTTATTCCTGCAGACTGCAGAAAACAAGACATTTTTTCAATCTACTAAATAATTTAAATTTTTTGATTAGAAGTTTTATTCTATTCGTTTAAACAATACATATTAATACAACGATATCGGGGCTTCAGTGTTTTGAAATAAGATTATATCAAGCTACATTTATAACGCACAGCGTCGTATTTCGGAGAGTCGCATCGAGTATGTTAGACAGATAATGAAAAATGTAATTATAGTAATATGCGTCGGACCAATTTATTGTAAGTGAATGATAACTTAAATAATTTATTATAATTTATTTACTAATATATGTTTTTACATGTTTAGTGACTAAATAATATTTTATATAATATTATACAGAAAAATTCATTTCAATAAACAATATAAACGAATGCCCAAAATATGAAAAATATCTAATAGGCACGAAATTGTTTTTATTTTATTGATAAAATGGTCATAGTTTATGAAAACTCGTTGACAATATATATATACGGTGTAGAAAGTACTAAGTAGCCACATGCGTTGTACGCAAAATTCAATCTTTAATGATAATGGTTGTAAAAAATGTACACATAACACAATTTGAAATTACTCGACCAAAAGTTAGGTATATTTTTAATGATTTGTTATATTGCCTGTAGGTAAACTGCGACAAAATTACACCTTTTCTAAAATTCGATATGTAAACTGCGGCAAAAAAAAATTAACATTATACAATCTGTGACAAAACCAATAATAACATACATTATTATACAAAGTACAAACTGTGGCAATTTATATATATAGATATAAACTATGTATATACTGTACTATGATATGATAAAAAATGTATGTATATTCATGCATCACATATACCTATATCACCTATGCGTTATTATGTACATATATCGTTTAATTAACATGTCATGTTGGATTACAAATTTGTAAATTTATTTTTAAGTTTTAACGCAATATGCTAAATATCGGCTCCTTCATGAGTAGAAGATTTCCACAAGTGATAACTCTACTTAGTACGTGCTGTGTCGTTTAATATTTTATTTAATGTGGGACTTACAAAAATGTTTAGCCAAAACGTCAAACAATTAATAGTGTTAGACAATTTTAAATTTAAATATGATTCAAAAATAAATCGTTATTCAACATCACGCCATCATGGAATAAATATTATGTATTATATACAAAATAAATTGCCACAGTTTATATAATGTATCTTATCGGTTTTATCACAATTTTTATGATGTTAAATTTTTTTTGCCGCAGTTTACACATTGACTTTTAGAAAAGGTGTAATTTTGTCACAGTTTACCATTTCTCGTTATATTATGAGTCCTATAAATTATAAAAATATTCGTTTATATATACGTTTTATATATTATTTACAAACTGCTGGTGTAACCCGGTGTATGTGAGTATCTTTGGTCGGGAATATACCTAGGTACCTGATCAAATATTACTAGTTGAAAATCATCTGAAGATCCAAATTATGAGCTATAATGTTGATTATAATGATTTAATGGTCCGATGTACTCTATAAATGTAGAAAATTCGTTGAAATGCAAATCTAAGTGAATGTATTATTATCAGTCATCACCTATCTAACCTCCGGGTGGTCGAATGGTGACTGGATATGGTTCCCTGCTTGAGTTCGCTATAAGTGTTTTTTTTTCTAAGTTAATAAGTTTTAAGTCGAAAGCTAAGCTTGCATGTTTAGAACTGTCATTGTAGAGTTCAGAAAAAATACTAATGTACATGCATTAATACGTAAAAATAAAAATATCCTGTTATTTATTTTTTTGTTTAAATACAGTGTATTTAATACACATGTTTTATAAAACTATAATCAGTTAAATCCAACGTTAAGTAAAAGTAGTATTTTAAAGAAAATTAAATTAATGTGATTTGCTTTTATAGGTTTTCTTAAAATTACATAAATGTAAATTCCTATATATTTATAATTTTTAAAACATAATTTCCAAAATAGATTTTAAAATGTTATTTTAATAAAATTCTTATTATTAAAATTATACATATATAATATACATTATACTATAATGCAATACGAATTGGAGATTGACAATTACCATAATATAAAGCGAATAATAATATATTACAATTATTGTATTTTTTTTTTATTATTATTATACCAGCTAGGTCCTATTCATTTGTGAAAACACAATATGTACAGACGGTACAGTATTGTAATGTATGTACTTGTTTACGGACTTTTAAATTGCTTAATATATTATTATTTATTCATCATAAAATGTATGATCTAAAACATTGTAAATTTAATAAATACTTATTGCTTTAAAACTAAAAAACCATACAATACTCAAAAAAATATTAACAGTAAACTTTCAATACTTTTTTCTTTGAGTCTCAAAACTAATTTTTAGCTTACTGAGTAATAAATCTATAACAACATACAATGACTATGCAAATTCAACAACTTTCTAATCAAAAACTTATCAGTCATCTCTGGTTAAAATCGATACCTGACAAATTGTAATGTTATAAACGTTGGACATTAACCAGTTAAAAAGTTAAACATTTTAAAACTTTTTGACCTTGCTACCTAGTTAGATTATTTTCCGATAAAGAACTTCGTTTAATTAAAAAATACAGTAATAATATAATAATAATACTATAAACTATGTTGTTTCTTGATAAAATAGTATTATATTGCAAAGATAAACAAAACATACTCTTTTATAAATTTATATATGCTTTATGTGATCCACAGACTAATTAAAAAAAATACAGTAGCTTTTTTCAAACTTTTGTTTATGCGCTTTTCAGTGCGTGTTTAACTTTAAGAATACTTCAGTAACCAAAAAAGCACCAAGGGGTACGGTATAATTGTGTGGCTACTCAAACAAAACGAGTATTTTAATTGGTCGGAAACACTTTTAATCAATTTTTAAAACAAACACAAAATTAATTACAAAATAAAAAATACTTAGTCTGCACTGCAATCGTCGTCCCTACGCTCTCGCTAAGTCTCTCGATGACAACGGGACTCCTCGTGGTTGCGCGCAACAGTCTTATATTGCAAAATATTAACGTTGCTTCGGCATAATATCTCGCATCGCTGGCAAGACATATCTTAATAATTAGTCGCTAAAAATAATTCCACCTATATTATGTATTATTATATCGACGACTGCCCATAACATAATATCGTCATCGTCATCATCATCAGCTTAGCGGTTCATTCAGGACCATCGCTGCCATCAAAATCTCTCTCCGCCTGTCTCTCTGATATGATATGTTTCTAAAGTTGCATTATGGTCTATCATTACTGTATCTTTGGCAACTACGTCAATCTATCAGGTTTTGGGTCGTCCTTGAGGTCTCGTATTATTTATTTTATTGATTAGTACAATTTTAATTAACTGTCCATCTGCTGTCCATACATGTCCGAACTATTCTATAATCGTTTTTTTCCTATAATAAAAGAGAGTATGTTTGGCTTATTTTAAAGAATCATTACATTTTCGTTACTTCTTCTTTCGTACGTCTGTGTTTCTGGGTTAAAGATTGACATGAGATAGGTGCGACAAAACTGAGTGAATATGATATTTAAATTTTCCATTCGACTTTATACCTTAAACATATAATAATAATATCATCTGTTAACCGTCGCGCGTTGTTGACTTGTAACTCGACGGGTATCGAGCACACTTCACTTAACTCGACTCAAGTTAATTATTGTCTTCGCCGACCCGCTTTCGCCCTTGAATATTCTAGTGTTTATTATACCTACTACCACGACCTATCTACATATAGGTATTAATAATAACACGTCGCAACGCGAATCACACATATTATCATCATCATCGTCGTCGTCGTATTATTATAATACGACGTGGCGTACAAGTTCAAAAATGTATCCGAACGATATAAATCACGTAGGTACGCGAATGAAAAGGAAAGGTGATCATTTTTACGCTCGGCGAAGCAGCTGTTTGTATACGCGTTTATATATATATAAATGTGTTCGTGCGTGTGTGTATTTAGGTGGTGTACGCATACGGCACGCATTAGCCGAATGTACATATATATATGTACATAAATGTGCGAGGGGGGTTAGGGCGCGATTCATAATAAAATGTAAGCTGATATTCATTGTACATATAATGTATAATATTATATGTGCTATGCGCGTGTGCGCGTATTTTCCCCTCGTGATTAGCGGTCGGATTCCCCTCTGAGTTAAATTCCACCACTGAAATTAACAACACCACGCGCAACGGCCGCCGCGGTGCGTTATTATTTATTATAATATATTATTATTATATAATATAATAATGCGTCATCGTAATACCCACCTAGCTAACTATATAATATATGTGTGTATATATATGTATAGCTCTGCAGTAACTTTGCGGCGGTGTACGTTATACATATATATATACGTATATTTTTAATACTGTCGTTTACTCGTTTTCTTTCGCGAACGAAAAAACATAACAATAATAATATAGTATGATACGACTCGTTTTTTATGTTGTTGTTTTTTTTTCTATCAATTCACACGTGCGACCACTACTACAATATTGTCATATATAATGGCGCGCGAAGAATGTATACATTGATAAACGTCTGTGTGAGAGAGTAAGGGATATTTAAAATATCTAAATGCTCCTTAAAATTGCCTCCTAAATCTACTAATTCAGCGTTTCTCAAAGTGTGGATCGCGGCCCACTGGTGGGTCGTCAGTCAATTTTTTAGTGGGCAGTGAAAAAGTTTTTGAATTATGATGTCAATGCTATTATTAACCATAACAGAAAACAAGCACATATTTCGCATACACCTCATTATTAAAAGACTTTTATAAAAATAAATTGGTTATAAACCTATAAAATACTAAATATATATTACAAATTTATACATATTTATATAATACAAATTTTGTTTTTTATAACTACTTTTTGAAAAGTGAAACCATGTGGGTCGCGAAAGATTTTTTAGGGTAAACTTAGGCCGCGATACTAAAAAGATTGAGAACCACTGTACTAATTTATTAGTGAAAACTACTAAAAAACAATTATTTTATAGATTATGTTGAAAAAAATATTAAACGTTTACGACTGAGTATAATAATATATTATTAATTTATTATATAATATAGAATTGAAGAAAATGTTTTCATTTTTTGAATAGTTTTTTATTTTTAATGATTTTGATATTGAGGCTAAAAAAAAATATTTTTCATACATAAATTATATTCAAAACCAATACATGCATACATAGACTCAAAAAGTATGAACAGCGATCGATAATCGTGAAGCACATAAACAAAACAAACATACTAATTCTACTTATAGTGGTATAATACATAACAAATATTGAAATACATAGAATACTCTAACAGCTCCTTAATGATGAATAAAAATTGATTTTATATCGATAGTATATGTATATAAATATTCCATTACAAACATATGATTATCAATTCTTTTATTTTTAATAATCCTCTAAAAATGTGCAGTAAAAAGGGAGGTTCTTAAGTTGTACAGATTCTTCCGAGAATTAAAAAATGTGATCTTTAAGTATATTTAAAAATGAGATAATTCAGTCAATTCAGAATTTAATTTTTTACTAAAGGAAACAACGAGGGTAGTATCCTTAGTGAATCGCCCTATATAATATTACCAAGCTATTTATAACGGCAGTAATTATGCTTCACTGTACAATTTATTACTATCGTTTTCTTTCCCGAACAATACAATAATAACAATAATAATATTACGTCGTAGCCGACTCGATGTTTTTTTTCTTTCTTTATCCCGGATATTATGTAATGCATACGTGATAATCCCGACGATTCGTAGTAACAGCTGTGCTACTACGTAAAATCTATAAATACGTCATATGATAAATTTTTATTAATTTCGATTGGATTTTTTTTGTTTTGACCTAATTTTTTCATATTTTTTAAAATGTTTTTCGGATATTTTTGGATTTTGATTATTAGATATCTATAATTGCTATTTTCTATCGAAATATTATGAAGATTTTGATCGTTAAAAACATCATGCCTCGTTGGTGTGTGTCTATTGGCCGGAAAATTCTGATCGCGGAAAAATGTTTAATTGTTTAGGACTCTAGGTAAATCCTTAAATAAAACTCTGCATCATTTTTCAGAGTAACTCTAAAATGGCAGTATGGCTTCATTAGTTTTTAATATATTTATGTAATTAATTTTTATATTAATAATTATAATTTAATATACTAAAACATGTGTGTAAAATAATGATTTTACCTTTTTTCGAAGCTTTTTTAGTGCTTTAATTTTTATTAGATTTATAAAGAAACATTAGATACAAAAAAACTGAAAATTAATTACACATACAGTGGATAAGAAAAATAAAACTCCACGGGGAAAATGCCCAAATAGTGTTGACATAAAAAGAAGATATTTTCACATACCGATTACAACATATCATACTATTTAACCAAGCTAAAACATCATTGCAGGTTACAGAGTTAAATTTAGTTAATATTTATTTATTATTACGATTTCTTAATACCATATTTTAACTTTGTACTGATTTATTTTGAAACATTACTGTCAATAGTAGAAATATGTTTTAAATTTAAACCATCCAAAGAAATATATTTTTACTATATATAAAAAGTACAGCGACTCTAGTAATCGATGATCTAGGTGAATATCATTATAGCTGTACTTATATTATTATAAGACTATGTAATACTTGTAATGGTTGTTAATAAAATATTTTTCAAACATCGAATAACTCCTTCAAAAACCTATGTGCAAACCAACAACACTTATCGATAATTTTAAAATGAATAAATTACATTAATACCGCGTATATATATTACAGGTCGTTTTCAAGTCGTCTTGTTTTTCTTCGTATTATACAAGCTACTTTCTAGACGTTAACAATAAAATATTATACTCCCCAAGAGCCTTATAACCGTCATTTCGACATCCCACCACTTGAACCAAAGTCTTTTGTAGACAATGTTCTTAACAATTTTCCCCTCCCGGCGCACTTGAATCTCTTCCTATTTCGTTCACTTCCCTGAAATTCGTGGGTCTGCAACGCGAGTTGTTTCCCCCTTGCATGACTACAGTTTCCTGCGAGGCTGCTTTCAAAGTTTCATTACCACACATCTTCTCGCATTTGTTATACGCATTATATTCATTGAATTCTTGGCCGTTCACATAATCGGTCAGCGTGAATCAGCCTGACATTCGTATACCAATACGACTAATAACTATATGTATTTATACGCAACTATATATTATTTGCATATTATTTTTGTAATCACGTATACCATATAAAATATTATACAGGTGAATAATTATCAGAGGAGTACTTAACTGATTTGATAATAATCTACGTAGTAGCAATAATTATTGTTTTTACATCAAAATAACGAAGGCAGTTAATTTTAGGTTCTGAGTGGAGCGACGAATGTATTGATTTTACAATGTGTTTTAGTAGTATTTTTGTGTTTGTGCGCACGTTTACGCGTGAACATTTTAAATTGTCACAAAATATTTATAATGGCATTTTTATTATACGCGAAATTATTTCCAAAATGCTTAAAAACTTATTGTGCTATTCATAGATATTTGAAATTGTTCGCTTTTTAGTTTGATTTATTCATGATAACATTTTTGTTTTTTTAGTAAATAAAGTTTGACAATGCAATGCAAGTATGTTATTTGCAAGTATGTTATTTGCATGTTTATTGTTTATTGTACAACAAATAAAATATACCTAAAATACAGTCATTATTTTTTTCATAAACATTAAAAATGTACAATGAATAATTTTGTATTTCATTACACTTTTAATTGTACTACCCAAAGCTTGAAAACGTAATACAAATTCTACAAAAGTTTGCTTTACTGTAATTAAAAAAAAAAAAACGTTCAGCGTGTTCATACATATATTTTTTTTTTTATAAATTATTGAATTTCTAATTTTGACTACATTAGAATATATTCTCATATAAAATAATGTAATATAATATTATGTTGTAATTCAAAAACTATTCAATGTAGAAACTTGAAATTTATCGAACTCGATTACTTAAATTATTAATGCCAAAATATTTAGATACATTTTAAGCTATTTAAATTTAAAAGCATATAATATTTCTCAAATTTCTTTTTCAGTGTAGATAAAAATGTTTAAGCTGAGAAAAATAACTTAAAAATTTAGTACAATCTAACATTAAATATATTATCGATATTAATAAGAATAGATTAAAAATATCTTTAGAAATAGAATAGACTGTCAAACAATCTCCGTTCAGAATCATTTATCAAACATAATATAATTGCATTCAATACAAATTCAATATATTATCTATAACTCATTCAAGAAACACTCAACACCTATAATGGCCATAATACAACTAAACAATAGTTTAAGATTCCCGGTTATCCTTCGATATTGTGTAGGTAATATTAATAATATTTCATATAGGTTTAGATTATTCCTGAAAAATGTAAAAATATGAAATGACTCTTAAAAAAAAAATAAACAAATATATTTACATTTTTTTTTATCAGAAACAGAAACTATAATAATATGTCATTTACAGTTTAAGGATTAAAAATATCATTTTATATTGAAATAAATGTATATCGTACACACATATTAACTTATTTAATGTAACATTTTTATAAACTCCTTAACGGTGTTGTGAAACTACACCATGTGAATCAACTCGCGATTGCAGTTCCATAAATGACTACTAAATTGCAGTTCATTGTGTTAATAAACAGATACGACGCAGCCTCATATTATTATTATAGTGCTTTTTAGTTACCTACCAGCACTACTTTAAAATTTTCAGTTTTCTCGGAAGACCCTTGTATAATATGTATTAAATAGCTAGTACCTACATGCAATTCGCATATCAAAATGTTATATTAATTAATAAGTCTTTCATGAAAAATTGATTTTTTTTTCACATAGTATATATTATGTTATTATAACTTAAATTACAAAAAAAAAAGTTTCCTCGTTTTCCGGTAAAACCGGAAGACATCTGCAGCAGGAGCATTCGCCATATCAAACTACAACCACGTGCACAAGTGTTTTTAAGTACCTATATATGCGCGTAACATGCAAACTGCTATAGACTATTTCACTGAGATCCAACAGGACCATAATATATTATTATTATAATTCCACGCCGAATAATCAGTGTTTCAAGGCTGCGGATTTTCGTTACGAACCGATGATGTGTATACAGCGGTATGGAGGCAGCAGATAGTGCTTTATGCAATATTATTATAATGCAGTATTGCCGTTAAAAAAATTATCATATTGTGCGCAGACAGAAGAATTATTATAACTGCGTCTCAGGCATATAGTGCGACGGTCGACGACGATGATCACGTGGTCCACAGCTGCAGCAGTTGATGCTGCGAGGGACTATACACACTCAACCCTGCTGCAGCTTGCCCCCCTCGATAACGTTTTTTTTTTAAACCACAAAATAATAATAATATAAACAAACAACATATTATATATTATGTACATTTTAAAAGCACGGAGGTACATATTATCCTCGTCGACACTACAAAATAAATCTCTATGAAATCCAGCTCATTGCGTCACTTATATACTATACGTATATAAATTATAATACTACGAAATCTTTCCTTATGGACCGATTTGTGAAGAGAAACTTAATTTTTCTTACAAATTGCACCCTCTGAATAACGGACAAGATTTCAGATACCAAGTGTATCGAGTATTTAGAGGTTCCACTGTGTATAAGCGAATTACGTATCACCTTCTCTCGTCACTCTCATGATTAAAATTAATTATAACAGCAGTTTGTTGAGAGTACATATGGTCTATTGTCTCCGTCTTATAAAAGTATGACGCGCATTAAACATTTAATTATTTAATAATTTTTAATCAGTGGCATAGTATAGTAAATTTATGTTTACCGAAACCTCTCGTTCTTTTTGTCTAAAATACATAATAGGTAATGAGTAATACATTTTTAAAATATTTTTATTATTATTACTAAAATTTAATATACATTTTTAAGTAGCACAAAATTACCAAAACCAATTTTTATATTATGTGACAAAAACCAGATTTTTTTTGGGGTATTTTTGGTGAAAATTATATACACACAATTAATACTGGAGTTGATTCTATTGTCAAAATATAAAGTATAGGTAAACATAAACCTTTTCGTGACATTTTTAATTTAAAAGTGGTTTTTTATGTTAAATATTACAGCGTTTAAAAATTTTAATGACTCGCTTTAAAATTAAAATACCGTTAGAAAACTGACCTTATACTAAATTTATAACTGTATGTAGAATAACTCGCTTGATATCTATTAAAATTAATAATACTTTTTAATTATTCGAGACGGCATGATATATAGGACAACCTCAATTATAGAAAAATATACTAAAGTGTAGACTTAATAAAAAAAAATTCACAATAATATTATGATTATTGATTATATTTTGAAGGTTACCAATGTAACTTTTAAGTATAGACAGTATAGTATGTATAACAAAACTAAATATATTATAGAAAAAAATAATGGATATTTAATGGATACTATTAATTAAGCTTTATAGAAAAAACTATATTTTTCGAAAGAATTTATTAAAAATTATTTTTATTCTAAAATAATATCATATTTAATTATGTATTTTTAACTTCGAATAGTCCAAAGCCATCACAATTTTCCCAGATAAACGTTAAAAACATTTTAAAAAATAAAATAAAATACAGTTTTAATTAAACATCTGAGAAATTGAAAAAAATGTGCTATAAAAACGTCGTATTTAATCAAATTTGCATCTTGGTTTTTCGCCATACAAAACCTTTAAAATCGCGGTCCTGCTGTTATAATACCTACATTTAGGTAAACATTGCGGAAATTCCGGACGCCGTGGGCCGACCGTTGTACATCCAATTATTATATAATTCCGTAATAATAATAACGAATAAGTAATGGGCGTCGGGCGAGAGTGAAAGTATACAGAATAAAATAAAAATCAGCGACTCTTTTATTGTACCCGATGACTCGCGGGTTGAGCCGACGGCGGTTAGGGCGCACCACTGTATATTATTATTATATGTCGTACACTCCGCCAGTACAATAAGGTGGGCCACCCGCCGACTGCAACAAAAATGGGTAGCACACCTCAATGGATTTTGATGGAATTGAGTGCGAGATAAAAAAATATCAGGTGCGACCGAAATGTGCGCCGTTAGGTTTTTCGACAAACGGAATTGCTATAACTAATTTTAATATTACAAAATACGTACTATTATTGTGAAATTTCTCTTTATAGATTCTGAACGGAATGATTCGAGTCAAGATTTATATGGATTTTGGTGTGTTTTTTTTTCATCGACATTTAAAAAAAATTAGTCTTTAAAGTTTAAATACCACAAAACACCTCAAACTGATTAAATATGAACTACTTTTGCGTAATTAATTGGTATTGCAAAAATAAGTAATTGCATATTTTAAAATATTACATAAAATAAGTACAAAAAATGACATGCTCTACAGAATATTTCAAAGGAACTACGGTGTAAAAGGCTAGATGCCACGTCATATTGCGCAAGTAATTTTAATTTCATAAGTCAGTGATTTTGTCTTTGAAGATGAATAATTTAAAAATGTATTAAAAAGGCTTTGGATTTATTTTAAAGTAAGAGTATAACTAAAATGCTTTTGGTTACATATAAAGTAACTTTATTAAACTTTTTTTAAAATTGTAAAACGTTTCTCTTTCAGACCTAGTTTGAAAAATATCGGTAAATTACCTTCATATAATATTCTATTATAATATTTTTATCGCGTATAGTTTAGTATATTTTCACGGAATTTTCGTCGTAAAAGCTTGACAGGTACACTTTATTATATTAATCAAAGACATGAAACCATCCCTCGTTAGGGATAACAATGGATCATGTCTTTTGAATTATAAAGAATAAAAAAAAAAATTATGTTTATCATCGCGATATATTATTTATACGTTCATCGAAGTAATCGTAATGATTATTTTATCACCATCATCGCGACTGACGGAAAGATAAAAAAATATAAAATTAAAAAAAAAATTTCGCAAATTTAAAATAGACCCTCCATGACAAAAATGAATGTATTATTCATGCCGAAATAGTTTTGCATTCGTTCTAGTCATATGTGAATATTAATTTAAAAACATTTTTCTGGAAAGTCTGCAGTTCATATGCTTTCAGTATTCGGACGTTTGAAGGCGTTTAGATAAAAATATATAGTTGATCATCGCGATTCAATGACCAATTTGAGCGCGCTATACAGTAATTAGTAGGGCTCGGATTTTATAGCACTAAAAATAAATGAAATATGCGATATAATATGCCTTAAAAACATGATAAATAGCAAAAATAAAAATGTATTCTGTTCATAACTAAAAAAAACTTATATTTTTAATAATAACTGTTCGATAGGCCAATACGCCAGACTATTTAAAAACAGACTTTAAAATGTGGGTATTTTTCATATGTATTAAAAAAAAAAAAAAAATAATTAAAATAAATGACAACATTTTTATAATTTTCATACCACATAATATAAACTAGATTTATGAAAATACAAAATAAAACGTTATATTATGCAAATTAACAAAAAATAGCAACAAAACTTGAAAAATAGTACTAAAAACCTAAAATACGTCAAATATGCAAAAAATAGCATTATAAAATTTCATATTTGAAGTCCCTGGTGCATAAAACAAATGTATAGCTCACTCTGCTATTTTTATCTGTATCCTATAATAATTAGCAAATGCTATGAAATCCGAGCCCTGGTAATTAGTATAGTATTATTTCGGTTGATATAGTATATTATGTTACCCCACAGCCCAAATTAACTATCAATAATTTGGATGGACATAAATGTACAGCTTTTAATTTTCCGTACGCATTTATCGTTTATCATATATCATTTGTATTTTACGATAACGCGTACTTTCGTATATAATTCATATAACTCGCATTAAAGATTATTTTTTTGTTCATAACAACGTCTTATTAAATTCGTGATAGACGTATAAAAAGTAATACAAAGCGTATCAGTCGATTAAAATTCCTAAATAAATCAAATAAATAGGTGTAACGGGCTCTCGAATCCCAACACTTACTGGGAAAATACATTATGTTGTTTTACTAATATGAATTACTAATAATATATAATCATGACGGATTAACGTCCTTACGAATAGTAATCCAACACGTTAGCATTCGGATATAGAAATTCGTATAATATTAATGACTCTATTAAAATATCAATATTACGATTATAACGATATAACGATTATATTATTAGTCAATAGGGAATTGATCAAGTTTGTTTATCATAAAAATGTTAAAATGTCTGATTGACCTATCCAATGTACTGAATAGTGCGTCGTTCATATTTTAGCTATTACACATCTATTAAAAAAATATGAATACAACATTCATATACAAAAACAACTACAAGGACAAATCATGGAACCTCTGGTATCTGAAAACTCGGAGAAGTGAAAGGAAGGCGCTGTATAAAAGGAAATTCGCAATACGATATTTTCAGAAGTATCGTTGCTGTTGGTTCTACAACACCTAAACACTTCACACTATTTGTACATTATATATTTAAATAAATAACGAATTCAGCTTAAATTGAACTAAGCAATTATTTAACTCAATAAAATCAGAGTCATGGACAGCCCATACACTATAAATCCTGCCATATAGTCGCATAGGAATAAATAAATAAAATTATTGACTTATTATTATTTTTTTCTTAACAAAAAAATCTACGTCTTACTCGAATCGGTAAAATTCACACAAAATAGACCATACAAATCGCCACCTTAAATCTACCTATGGTAAAATTAGTTATAGTAATGGACTGAAGTTCAGTAATCAACTATATGTGTGCTAGAAATTAATTTATGCGTCCCTCAAAACGTAGGAACTCGCCACTCGTGAATAAGTTGATAAGTAAAGTTTCAAAAATCAACTCGCCAATACCAACACCAACACCAAAGGTAGCAGCCGAAACGTAGCATAAGTCAAATAAGCGTAACCACGGAACGATGCTTAGATAATAAGATCTAAGGTAACAGAGATCAATAGACCAATTACTGAAGTACTTTACTATACATACTATTACATTATATGTAAGGTGCGAATTTGAATGCCTTTAAAAATATGACTTAATGCATTAATAATATTTCTAAACTTTTAAAAATACCATTACTAAATTGTTTTTAATACAATGCTTAGTAAAAGTTATTGAACATAAATTTATTTTTTTATTATTTAAATTTATATTACTTGGCAAATAAAACCACTCGTATATATATATCATTTGTCGTGCGGCCACCGCTGATTTTCATGTTAGTTTAAAACACACGATATAATAGTAATACTGCAGTATTACAAAGTCTCGTTAATGTAGATTCGAAAGGACCAGAACGCATCCGAATACCTGAATGTCCGAATTACACGATATTCAGCTATGAAACATTTGTAAAATAAATTTATTTAAATATTAGGTAAAACTATTGAATCGATGTTTTTTATTATGCAAATAATTTAAATAAACAATAAATTGCATATAATATAATATAATTTGTTTATTAGTTGTGAAATCTGAATATAAATATTTTCGTTTTTGTTGTAAGTTTACATTAACCGGATATCCGGACTAGCGAGATCCGGATAAACAAGACTATATATTGTACGTCAAGAAAAATCTATTTAATTTTTTTGTCACTGGTGTATAGTTAACGGTAAATTGTTATCAAATCAAATTGTATCCATTAATAAAATACGTATTTACTATAAAACGTATTCAAAGTTCAAAAGTTTCGTTTTAAAGTTCTTTTATGTATAAAACGAATTTTGTACTCGGAAAGCAATATTTTAGGAAATTAAAAAAAGTAAAATTTACATTTATATAGGTATATTCACGACTTCGTATTATAATAGTCCACGGGTTGATCAGTACCAGTGGTTTTTTTCCTCCATAAAAACTGAAAAGTGTTTGATCAATAATATTGGGTTTTATTGTGGTTTGTCATAAAATATGTCGACGTTTTTGTTTTTCGATTAAAAGTGTGTTTTCGGCCAATAAACGGCTTATTCATTGGCGATCACCATGTGCAGGTAATATCATCGTGATATTATTATTATTATTATTATTATTATATAATATTTCAAGTACAGCATAATAATATATAGTGCCGCGGTGTTACGCCGCCGCCGCCGGTGCAGATGCATATTATTGCCATAAATCGGCGGCGTCGGCTCGCGAACCTTTTTCGGGGTGTACCGGCGGCAGGTGGTTCGCACACGCATATACATATCATACACCACCGTCATTGTGCAGACGTGCGCACTCGACGACGTACGGTATAATGTCTGTGCATATAATATATATATGTATATGGGTATTGTGCACAGGGTGATCGGAATTTCGCGTGTTACAACGTAATAATCGTGTGGGACGGTGAAAAATAATACAATATGCTTTGAAGTCACAAAGTTTTCCAAAAAAAATTGTATTCTTTACTATCCCATGGCACGTACAATTTGAAACGACCACCATTGAAGTTTATACACATACACATATATATGTCATATAAATCATTATTCAATATTATTTTTAACTATAGTAATATAATATGAATTATGTATTATGATCAGTGAAGTGTCATTGGCACGTAGATAATCAAGATTTTGTTATTTAAAAAGAACTTGTCAACACGTATAAGTTAATTATAACTATTACTTGACGAAGTACCTTCACTGGGAGGTCTCTTCACTCTGTTTTTCTGTGATGTGTAAAGATTATATCAATTAAGTTTATTGTTCAATTGTTGTAACAGATTGCTTAATAAAAAATAGGATTTTACGCACATATACTTCGTTGTAGTTATCGCCACCTTCGTACAAAAACATCAATTATAATTTATGGAATTATAGAACTATTTAACATATTATTATTTAGACATCAGAAGCGTCCTAATAATATATTAAATTAAGTAAATTCTGTGTATAAATTCGGCTACGAGGTGAGTTTCAATACACAAAATATTGTTTCAGCCCTTGAGTTTTGGCTATATTCAATTTCAATTTTTTTTTAGTAATTAATAATAAATAATAATATTTATAAATAAAAAAACAATAACGTACAGTTTGGATGATAAGATTTGAAGTCGACGTTTTTAAAAAAAATTGTATTCGTGAATTCGTTACTATATGGGTCGCGCGTAAAAAAACAAAGTACGATCTTTTACACCTTCATTTTCAATATGATTAACCATATAATATATTATCAGTGGCCTGTAGTATATGTATATAAATGCCAGAGGCCAAAAGTTTCGCAGAAATTTCCTCGTACAAATAATAATATTAGGCACCTATGCAAAACTGAGAAAAACATTAATGCGCGGTTTTAATGAAGTTTTTAATTTAAGTGGGCTCCCCTCTAAATCAAGGTTTGAAGTTACTATTCTAAAAAGATACAAAATACAACAAAAAATACATACAAAATAAAAATATTGCTATTATTTCTATTTGAATTTTCAGAGTATAATTATTATATTTTGTAAACAATCATCATCTTGATATTATAGGCACTGTACGTAAATGGGTGTACGTTGATTATTTATAAAAGCGGTTAATTAGAACAGTGAATCTCAAAAAATTATTATAAAATGCTTTGTAAGTATATATGATTGAGAGTCACTACAGTTTCAAAAATATAAAAGTCTATCAAAAAGTGCAACTAATTTTGCAATGGATGCGCAGTTGATACTATTGAGGAAGGACCAGAGCAAAACTATTTCCAGCCGGTTACTCTCGCAGTTTCTACCATCTATATTCGGGTTCCGCAGTTATACAAAATACGTCATCTGTTAAATGCACTCGTATGTGCGAAAAAGAAATCCTGTACAAAATATAATATTATAATTTTTTATCGTCTTGTCGAATTCAGCTATAATGTATTGGAACCAAAGTCAATGATTTATGGACAAAAATGGTGTCTATATACGGCGGCGACGTCAAACAATCGCGGTAATCGCGCGAGACAGTGCGACGTCGTACGAACGCCCATCATACAATAACAAACGAGCAGGTGACCCTTTACATAATATTATAATCGCGTACAGCATCGCTAAACGACATTGACGTCGTCTCGGAATAATGTCGTATGGAAATAAGTGTACAACCATTATTATCAATATTATTTCCGGTTGTGGTTGATTTTTTTATTGTCAAACCTTAAAAAAATAAAAATCATCGTTTGTCGCGCGAATCCGATCACCCTGTACATATCGTAACGACGTGCATAATACGCACCGGCCGGTAAGGCACGGCGGCGGCGGTAAGGCAAACGGAGAATATTCACACCGACGACGACGACGACGACGACTACGTAGACGCTGCACCGCCGCCCGCCCGCCCGCCCGTCCGTCACGGCGCGCGGCCGGCGGTGAGGCGGTGACGCGTCTGCGCTCGAGGGGCGCCCCTTTTGTGAATGCGTGCGTGTGCAAAACCCGAATAATTCAATCACTGCGCGCGCGCGCGTGCGACCGTTCTATCCGTCTCCGTCCCGAGCACCCTCAACCGCGCCGGATCGAGCGCGCGCGCGCCCGCGCAGGTGACTGCTGCTGCTGCTGCTGCTGCACCGTTGTGTATAGAGTAGCTGAGGTGTACGCGGACGTTTTGTTCGCGGCGGCGGCGGCGAGACGGTTGTCGTGTGCTCCGCCGGTGCGCCGTCGCGTCGTCCCCCCGAACATCTGCTACCGCCGCCGCCGCCGCCGCCGCGGAACAATACCGGCGGCGCACCACCGGGCCGGCGGCGTTACACGTCCGCGTATTGTGTGTACCGTAAATCAGTGTGTGTGTGTGTGTGTGTGTGTGTGTTAATATTTTATATTATTATTACTATTATATTGTATAGCACAGCGAACAGCACGCGCCGTTATTTACTAATAATATAACACGCGCTCCCCCCTACCCCTTTCCCCCGTGCGCAGATGTTGGGCCACCCCGCGCGGGGGCGGGGTAGGAGTACGCGCCGCCGCGATTATACCTATACGCGTCCCGTACTGGCCGCGAGAGATTGCGTGCACTGGGTGCGCATCATACCTATATATAGCAGTCAGGGCTAGGATTTGTATGCGATGAAAAATTGTGAAATATGCATTTTATTTACCAAAATGTGCAAAAATATGCGTTTAAATTTTTATAAGATGAACATCACAAAAATATAGTTACAAAAAAAATATTTACTTATTGAAATACGTCGCAGTGAATGATAGTTTGTTTCAATATAATATAATTTAGAAATAAAATTTATGATTCACATTCAATAGTGGAAATACTTTGAATTTTATGTTTGAAAAATTAGAAAATGTATGCTTGACAAAAAAACCAAGCTTTATACTTAAATCAGCAGGGCCAGAATTAAATACGAAATAATAATATTAAATTTTAAATATTATTTACGAAATATACTTATACAACATGCATTTTTCGCATTCTTATAATCGAAATATGCAATAATATGCTTTTTATTCAATATTATTCAACTGCATTTTATCTAAAATATGTAAAATAAAAACACCACCATTTATCCTATCATAAGGTGATTCGTGGACATCACTGACAAAATCGATAATCAGAAGTCGCAAAAAAAAAACATGCTTTTAATAGATGAAAAAAAATTCTCAAAAAATTACTTTCTCCGTCTCGTCCACGTGTATATAGATAAAATATTAATAGTTTCGGAGCGGATAAACCATATAGGATTATACGTCAACTTTATTCCAAACAGCTCAGAGTTTTTGTAAAAGCAACAGGAATATATTTTTTTACCGCTCTGTACAGACTTATTATATACAGGACTATTGTTACGAAATAGGGGTGGTTGAAAATGCGCGTGTTGATGTTTTATAAAGATAATTTAGGTTAGAAAAAACGAAATCATAAATTTACGTTTTTGTTGAAACATTTCGTTGTTCGGGTTAACAAAAAAAAAAAAATTGTATGCACTCTTTTTTACGTATTCAAGTCGACAAACGACTCGTTTATCCTTCTACCACTCGCTATCGATTTAAGATTTAGAATTATTAATTGTTGTCGAATACGGTTGAAGCCGTTTGCGGTTTGACGTAATCGTTGGGACGGGAACCGTTTGGAAATCAACATACAATAGATGGGAGCCGTTTGAGCTGCACCGGATAAATTTTGTCCCTGAAAAAAGGTCACAGTTATTATGTAAATTGAGGCCCGGATTATTAAAAAATAAAAACATGCAAAGTGATGCGTATAATAGTTTGAAAAGTTAGGGAACAAAAAGTAAAAAATGATGGAAAAAATACATCAATTATACATAAGAAAAGCTAGAAAAAAAATGCAAATCAAAAAAAAGGATTCGTTAGACGTTGTACGAAAATTATATCATACACTCATACAATTTTTTTCCACTCAATTAATAACTAAATTTTAATAATTTTTAATCGTAAATAAGAATTAGCAAAACTGATGTTTTTAATCATACAAATATTAATAAAATTATATATATTTCTAGCCCTAAACCTGCAAAATTTAAGGAAAATATTGATTTTTCAAAAGTATTCCTATTCATATGAATAAAAAGTATTTAAGCCATAATTTACATAATATAATATAGAGGTATCCACAAAATATACCAATTTACATAAACAATTAAAATGAGACATCAATTAGTTTAAAGTACACATATTTTTTCTCTATCTAATAACAATGGTTGTCTGAGATAATTATTTATAGATAAGTTTTGTGACAAGATTTTCAATCATATTTTTATTTAATTTTATTACTATTATTTTTTTTTTGTAGAATTTGTGAAACAATTACACAATTTAAATTACTTTCAAATTTATATTTAGAATATATTTTCAATGTAACTGACTACCATTAAAAGAAATGAGAGAAAACTTAAAAAATTATAGTTTATATTTTTATTATTATATAAATGTTTTATGTTTGAACTGTTAAATTATTAATTATTTTATACAAACAAATATTTCTTATGGCCTGAAGCACATTTAATAAGCAATAGTAAAATAAAAGTATTTACCAATACGGCTCTGTCAGAGTTTATTACTTTTATAATATAACGAGAAAAAAATAATCTCACCATCAAAAAATCGGAATATTCAAATCATTAAAAAAAAAAATTCACTTTATCATTTTTTTTTAATATCAATATTATAATTATAAATATTGAAAAAATATGTTATATATTCCTCTCATCTCATCTACCCAGTTTGACCATTCCTGGTATTGTTCAGTGATATAATCGCATATATACGTTACGTATATAATATATATATTTATATAGCTATAATACAGGCGTAAATATTATAGTATTAACTATTATGTTACCAATGTACGTATTAAATCTGTTAATTGATTATTTCATAATTTACTTACTGCTTTAACTTAAGTATTTATATTGTCGAAACAGAAAATTTAGAATATTAAAATTTAAAACGTAATCAAATACTCATACGAAACCCATATATATATATATATATATATTTATTATCTCAAAATCATAAAGTATATGATAAATCAATTTTTTATTTAGGTTAGCATTAAATTGGACGAAAAGAATAAAATCTATAATATCCTATCCAAATAATATACCTATCATAATATTGATTGCACGCTGAAACATCGACACTGTATTAAAATAATCAAACGTGGAACGACATTATACTTTTGATCGTGATAAGTATAATAATTATCAATTTAAATTTGAAACGCGTTCATTGCAATACATAAATACTTATATATACATTATACACCTCTAATGGGTATATGTTTGAAAATTACCGTATAAATAATATAGTTCCGTTGGCAATATAAATATGTATTTTCTAAATTTATATAAATGATTTCTATCGAGTTCTATTCATATTACTGTTTTATATTACTGAATTTATCTAAAATACTATAAGTATTATGACACTACGTTATTATTTCTAAAATGTGTTTGTTCCTACGTTATAAAACTAAACAAAAGCTATAGAAAATCAATCTGAAAATATAATTTGTGATTTTTCCGCTTATGTGTTTGCTAAAGTGTCACTGCCAAATGTTTGTTTGTCGATTAGAAAAGCTTAGGGACTTATGCATACAAATCTGAAAGAGGTCAAACAAAAAGTGACAAGTGCCTAGTAAATGTTTGATAATAATAATGCGCTATTGTTTTTCTTGACATATTACCATAATAGTTACATTCTCGGACATTCGATTCACTATATAGGAATTATGATAAAAATCGAATTTTTTATTTTTTAAAACTTATTATTAGTTATTAGTTATTACTATGGAAAATCATAGTTATTATTTTAAAATCACAAAAATTGATTAGCAATAAATAGTGAGTATGGCGCAGTTTGATGTTTCTCCTCATTTCTATAATATTATTTATATTTTAAACATGTATTATATAATAATATATCATCATATAATTATTTATTACATTAATTGGTTGATGATACCTACATAATGTATTATTGTTATTATGTTTTAAATTTCGCATGTCCAGCGTCGGAGGTGATTATAGTGTACCTGCGTACAATCATGGTCATGTATGAAGATAACGTGTCCGTTGTCATTGCGTGTGGTAAATGGAAAAAGTGTTAAATCGTATTATCATTGTCGATTTGAGTGCAATCTACAAAGTGTAACCCATTTCAATCGAAAAGATTTCGTATCTACAACAAATCAATAATTGTATGTAGTTACCTATATTATTGTTTGCAAGAAAAATGTATACGCAATGGTGTATATTGTAGGTAATTCAATTTCAAATTATATTTGAAGAAAACGCTGTCTTTAATGTAGAAGACACGAGTAACCGTTATCGTCGTCGTGGTATAATTAAAATTTAAAACAGATCATATTGTGAGGAAAAGGAACGGCACATTAATGGACGAAAAGCATGTATCGCCTAATTCTCAGGTATAATTGCACCAGGAATACTAATCATATAGGTACGTCATAAAATGCAGTAAAATTTTCAAATTACTCTGTTTCGGTTGATTCTATTTTGAAACCTCTCGGAAATAGTTTTTATTTTTGCTTGTTATAAGATTAAGTGAAATCGAGATCGTGTTATCAATTTAAGTTAATTTCAAACATAAATAATCTATACCGCGGGTTACCATATATCGTACGTTTTGTGGTTATGGTAGGCTCAAAATTCACCAAACGCAAGGTGTATTATAAACTTGCTAAAAATATATACTTTAATGTTGAATGTAACTATGGGCCAAATTTAAATAAACAGAGTGGTTAACTAAGCATTCTTATCTTTATTTTTCCTTTAATAATGAATTATTTAAACTATGATTTTTGAAATTTTGAAATATACTTAAATAATATATTTTAAAATTGTTGAGATTTCTTTGTATAATATTTACTCAAGGAGTATCCTGTGGCTATGACACACATTTCTGTTTTAAAACGAAAACCTTTCATTTTTACTGTAAATTATTTATAATAGACAAATAGACAGTTTTAATTGTACAAAATACAAAATTCGTACAAGTAATTTTTGAAATACCACAATTTTTATACCAATAGGAAAATAGTTCTTAAAAATAGTTGTACACAAATATAAAACAAATGTAATATTCAATATATTAGTGTTTAATATACTTGGACCATTTTTATAGACTAAATATTAATAAATTTATATAAATTAATAAAACTTCAAAATTACCATAGGCCCCCCATATATTCCTAATCTATTATCATGGTCCTATTATCCTTAAAACACAGAAATAAATAATTTAAAAATTATTCATTCGAATTTTGATTTTGATACGTCAAAATATATTATCAGAAAAATTACCCACTAAATAATTTACCATAGAAAAAGAGAGTTGTCATTTGAAAAAAAAATAAGTTACTGTTGCCAAACGACTATTCTTAGGTATTACAAAAAAAATTTCAAGAATTTAAAAATATTATAGTCTTCAAATCAGATTTTGCCATTTTGAATAACTATATTATACTGATGATAAAAAGGGAACGAGTAAACTCGGTACATTATTTTATGATCACATACATGAATAATATTATGATATTATTAGCATATTACATACCGGAACGACACAATATTAGTATCTACCTATATATAAAACTGATATAAAATATAAAATTTTGTACGATTTATTCGTTGTAAGTACCTACGAGAATTGATTCCGAAGCGCGCACCACAGTGTCGTTATATTGTAATTATTATCGTAATGCATTACATATTTTTATTGTTTTCCCTCGGAATTCATGTTTTGTTTTTTGCGTCGCACATTCGTTACCTATACACTCATTTTATAAAAAAAACAGGCAGGTACATAAATGTTGTTATCAAAATACAATCGTTTTATACATATGCGGCGTGTTCACATCGTTATTTATTGTTCATTACAGGATTGGCTTGCAGTATATTATATTATATTGATTTGTTACAAAACGAAATAAAAAATTCTCATAAAAAATAACATGATTTTTGAAGTTGAACATAATTGATTTGACTCACGGTTAATAATTGAATTATTCGTCTATTAGATTCGAACAGATTGTCTCGAATCTCGAATTACACCTAGGTTAACTCGGTAAATGTGATAGTTTGATTGGATAAGTAACTATAAAAATTAGGTAAATTTTTGAATATAGTTTTGTTATGATTTGGTTCCGACTGTACAATTATATACGTATAATATTTATTAAAGTGAATATTATAATGAAATACTTAATAAATAAATAAATAAATAAAAATAAATTTAAAAGTAGGTACTTAAATCATATTTTTTCTCTATTTCCCTGTTAACATCTTAATTCTACCTATAACTATTTACAATTATTATTTTACTACATCCTTTTCTATTTTAAGGCATTTTGCCATGTTTACTCGTTTGATTAATAATAATAAAATAATAATAATAATATTTATTGTCCAAAATTAAATAGTAATTACATATGGTTAATTTATATAATTAAATGGCCAATCTCACCACTGAGGATAACCTCTTATCGGCGATGATGAAATACTATTAAGAGATAAGTATAAATTTATAAATTTTATAATATTTTCGAAATTTTTCGTAAAAACTGCATCATACTTGACTATAATTCAAGACATAAATATACATATTAATTAGTAATAAAATAATAAAAGTATAAATAAATATAAATAAGTACAACAAAAGTGGAATAGATAATTAAATAGATTACGTTATATTCACCGGTACATTACATAGGCTTTAGATCACGAGTATTATTTAATGGACTTCAATGCGAGTCTAATTATAATGAGCGACGACTAATCTAAAATAATATAATATATTGTGTATTTCACTGAAGTAGTTCAAAGTATAGTGTATACTGTTAGATGAAAACTGTCCATACACAACGTATGACTAAAACAGTATCGTTGTCATAGGTGTGCTTAAATTAAATATTTTAAAAATAGAAAAATAAATTGAAAAAATTGGCATCTATAAACAAAATAGCATTAGAATTATAGATACTCTCATACACCTTTAATATTTATCTTTTTCAAACTGTTTTTTGGACTAGGAATTGAAAAAGTATCAATTTACGCCCTTGAATATACTAGGGCGGAATTATACCCTCAGATCTCAGCAATTAAATGACACCTATATGAATCGTCTGAAATGGAAATTGAATGAAGATCTTATGAAAATTAACCGGTATTCTATTTTATAACAAGACATTTTAATTATCTCGTACGTGGATGCGTCGTTTAGTATTCAAACTCTATATTATTGTCTGATAAATTCAGCTTTTCGTAAAATATATTAGATATATATGATAATAAAATTACGCGTACATTTTTACTTAAGAAAAAAAGTCACCGACGTTTTTGTGGAAATTTTTTTTTTGCATAATAATGTAAGTCACGTATCTTTTTAGAATACCTATATTATACAGAAGTGACATTATAATAGATCACTGACGGACATTCTCGTATCACGTCATTAACGTCCACAGAAATTTGAATAAAACTAATATTAAACATCATTCTGTTCACTTAAATAAAAATATAATATTTTCGAGTTCATTTTCGACGATTTTTATGAAAATATTTTGACGTTGTTTCCCTCCTTTTATCGTTATTGTGCACATAACATCATTATTATTTGTCATACAAAATAGATGCGATTAAAAAAAAAACATAATATATCCGGCCATCCGAGGACTCGACGACTGCAGTCTATTGTAAAAAATGAATATAATTATTGTATTATAATTTTGGTAGTGGTTTTGTGCTGTTGTAGTTGTTGTGATTATTTACATTGACTGCGAACGTATTTGCCTTTCTCAGCATAATGGAAAACCCCGCAAGATACGCAACTAGCAAGAGCACGCAATTAGTGAATTTCGCAATAAATTTTTATTTTTTATTTTTACGCTCGTTAAAAGCCATTTATTGTAAAAACCGTGCACATTATAATTGCGATTATATTTACTAGGCACTATACACTATATACCTATTATACTACCTGATAGCTATATAATAATGATTTAGTCCGTTTCTGTGGTTACGAAAAAAGAAAAAAAAACACAAACAAACTGACGATTCCAATTATTTGGTTTGGTTTTATAATCTGCAACAACATTATTATAACAATAACGATATTATTATAATAACTGATTGTATAAGCCATTGTTAATTGTAATGTAAAATGTGGAAAAGTTAATGAACAAAATTAACTTTAGTTAGTTTAAAGTAAGTCGACATAACGAATGTTTAGTTAAATGTTGACAGCTAACAAATAATATAATTAACTCTTAATGTCCAAGGTTAATAATATTACGGAGTAGACTATCAACCTGAATTAAGTTTAAAAAAATTTATAGAATCACAGACAGAAATATTGTGAACTTTTCGATTAAAAAGAAAATATATGTATATTGTTATTAATACAAATAGTATTTAATTAAAAATATTCATTCAATTATTCTCTCGCGTTGCATATTAACTGCAGTATACCTTGGTGGGGGTGTTTCTTTATTTCAGTAATAATTTAAATTATGAATTACCTTTAAAAATTGTAATTGAAGTTACTTTTTTATTATTTTATCTTTACATTACTTTTGAGTTAAAATGGTTACTTTATTAAAATTAAAGTAAATTTTCATTTTTAAGAAATAGAGATTAATAATCATTTTGTCAATACAAGTAATAGTAATAAATAAAATTAAATTATATAAAATATTTGTGTGAAAATAAAAAAATAAAATAATTAATTTAAAAATCTATTTCAAATATATTGCTATATTATAATAGTTATTTATATAATTAGTTTTAGTTGTTGAATTTATATGGATATAACATAAATATCTATGATTTTAATTGAATACGTATTGTGTATTTCTAATAATCTGGTAAAAGCTAATAGTTATTACTTTGGGAACTTTAACTAGACAATTTATTGAAATCAAAAGAAATCAACTAATTGGTTAAGTTAAGACTTTTAAAAAAATTATCTTTTAAACTAGTTAATATCTTAACCTATGCATTATTGGTTCACACGAATGTGATTTCGGTTAATTTATACGTGTCACAACTCACAATATAACGATCAATATAGCTGATGTTGCTACGTGGTTTAGCCTTTATAATAATAATAATAATAATAATAATAATAAACATTGCATCAAATTATCTTACGAATTCAGTTGACAGTCGAGGGGAGGCACATAATATAAAAATATGTATAACACAAACGCCGACGTGTGTACAAATGAAAACTGTAAAAAGTCTATTGAAATACTTATGAAAGTATTTATTTTAATATTATTATAATAATAACATTATGTGTGTGTAGTAGCTATCGCGATTGTCTTTATAATAAAATTATGTTACCTATATTATGCGACGACACGATGACATCCGACAGTAGTGATTAATTTTGAGTAATTCACAGTCTTGTGAAAATATTTTTAAAATTATATTTAAATGCAGATAAAAACACATCTATTCAGAAAATATTTAAGAACAAACACAAACAATTGGAATGTAATTAAATAATATTTTAATTTTTATAGTGGATAATAAAATTATTATTTAATTAGTATTAGTAATTTTAATTTTAAAGTTGTTGTGTTATGTTCAATTACACTTGATCATTAGAACTTTGTATACAAATTTTCTATACTGAAAAATTAAAATAAATAAAATGTATTATAATTTTAATTCATTAATAATATTAATTAAACAATAAACCGAGTATAAAATATATATTCACGTTTATGTTAATGTATAAAATAAACAAATATTTCAATAAATTTGATTTTAATCAAAATTAAAATAACGTAATATGATTATTGAAAAATAATCTAGAATTTGACGAATAATTGTTTTGAATTTTGAAAAGTATTTTATTTTCAAATAATATAATTAATACGCTCAATATATTATTTAAAATTATTGCCTAATAATAGGTGTTAATTTTAAAAGTATTTTAAATACTATAGATACATTTAAAAAAAAATACTCAAATACTTTAAAATACTAGTAATTTTGTACACACTGTTAATTACGTTCTTAAAGATTATTTATAATTTATGAATAAAAAGAAACTGCGGTTAACAAAATTGTATATGAATATTGAATATAACAGTTTGTAAATTTATATACAGTTTGTACGCGTTTTTTATTCTTTTTTTCGGTGGGAAGTCACAAAAAAAACGCTAAGACACCATCACAACTAATGCGATACTGTTTTTTATTTTTAATTTCTATGAATAAATTAATTGTAAAAAAGAGTTTTAGATATATTACATATATTACCTTACCATTGTAATTTTCCGTTATTTTATTTTAGCCATTATAAAAATTACTTGTTGTACAAACAATAATGCATAGATTGTAATTGCTCTTCTTAATATATATAAAAAAGAAAAAATGATGATGTGTTGTAAATTTTGATCAAGTGTTATATAGAATGGAGAGACTAGATGAAGAATGACGTGGTTTCTACTGTGAAGAGGGTAAATAAATAGATAAATAAAGCTTCTGTTTGATGTTTGAATAGTACTTTAATATAATAATATTATTTCAGATCATCGTAATATAAAAGCAATATTGTTTTAACTTTTTACAATGTTCATAATATTATTTACAGGGTTAAAGAAATTTCAAACAAATATTCATTCAAGAGTGAACAGATATATATATATATATATATCAAATCTACAAACGAAACATAAAATGAAAATCATAAACGACATGAGCTATTTAAAATACGAAATTCAATTAATAATAATTATAATTATATGATACTCTATTTATAGAATGTTTGCGTAGTGAACGATATTATAATATAATTCAGTACTTGAAATCGAAATTACATTTTTTTTATTTTAATTTAATTTTTGCTAATTGTTATTAGTTTTTTTCAATGTCAATTAAAACTAATTTATTTATTTCATAATTTTTCGATTTTTATATTGTTGTACAATGCAGGTATAATTGTTTTCTGATTAGAAATTAGATTTTCAACGTAATTTTCATTTTTATTTTTATTTCAAATTAGGTATAAGCAGAATCGTCTTACTTGTGTTCCATACGGCATGAAACAGGTTTAAAAAAAAAAAAAGTTAAATATCAGCTATTACCTATTGGGCCATTGATTTAAACAAATGTTACATTTTTAATATTAATTTTTAAATGATTTATACATAAAAATGATACGATTATTGTACAATGTGCGTTTTTTCTACTTTATATATGAAATGTAGTAAATACCATGGTTTTAATTTCAAAATTTATAGTTGTTTCTTGTAGAAAATTTAAGTTAGGTAGTACTTTTGTGAGATCAAAATTGAAAATTGAAAATATTTTTTAAAACAATAACAGAAAAAAATGTAAATTTTCACTCACAAATAGTTTTTGAAAAAATGTATTTTGTTTTATTGTTTTAACTCAAAAACAAATAACCATTTTTTTTATCAACTATAAGTATTTTACGAGCACTTCATATTTACATAGTATTGTTTTCAAATTAGTTGACTCTTTTTAAGTTAATTATAAGCATTTGACATTTTTGAATTTTTTTTTAGTTTTTTTCTTGATATCGACAACAAATGTTAAATACTTAATTAATCATTTTATTTTTTTTTAAATAAAAATGAGTATAAAAAATATATGGATAATGTGAAGATATTATTGATAAATAGGAATTTTAGCCAAAAAAGATTAAAACAAAATAAAATGCAGTAGATAATAAACTATTATGTGTTTATATTAAAGTACATATTTAAAATATTCAATAAATAAATATCGATAATAATAGTTAAAAAGAATTGAAATTCAAACAATTATCATTATCATCGTTAAAAAATATTAAAAACTTGGTCCATAAATTTAAATAATAAACAACTACATATTTTATACATTCCAAAAATGCATGCTTCGCAGTCTAGACATTTCCCTAACCCTTAGTATACTGAGTTTTTAAGCTTATTATAAATATTATGGTGCATTCTGTTATAATAAACATTTTTAAACAAATGTGTAATTTAGATTTCACGTTTTAGTGTAAATATAATGTTAAGATTTCTATGTAAATATACATAAGTGGTTGGTGTAGGATTCTTGGCTCGAGTAATATTTTTGTATTCATCGGATTCTGGAAAATGACATCTCTCGTATTATACAGAATGATTCACCAATCATGATCACTACCATGTTTCCTTTAATAAACAATTTTTTCATATTCTAATTTTTGTAATTTTCAAGTTTACTTAAGGATCATATTAGCTTCAATAATTACTGTAGATTATGAAAAAATGTTGTTTTAGAAAAATTTGATTTATCTAAATTGAATCTATTTTGAATAAATAGTTTCTGAGGTATTAAAATGAATATTATACAAAGATGAAAGAATAATAATCTTTAAAAACGATTTTACAAAATAATTAAGTATATTATGTAATATTTAATTTAGTATCTATGTCATGTTATGTTATTTTTACAAAATATAAAAGATTAATAGATAAATATAAATTACTATGATTTTAAAACCACTATAGTCCCCATAATCATGGTACTAATACCCTTAGTATACAAAGGTAAATATTGTGTTATTAAACATGTAGTAATCTATTAAAATTTGGATAAAATTTACATTTTCAATAAAATTGTTTACTTCATAATATACAGTGAAAAATGTTTCTTTCTCATCTGGAAAAAATCTGATTACAGAACATTATAAGACGGTGTAAAATGAAATATACTAAGGAAAATACGGTAATCACTTAAGACGAGTTCCAAAAAACACAATTTAAATAAACTCATGGTTATAAATGAGATGACGGTGGTGATCAAGCTCAGTGAATCACTCTGTATAACAGTCGTAGGTAATAATAATATTTTAGGCGCCACCGACTCTTACGCATTTTATACGTCATGTGGTATATGTTTATATTATTATTTTTTACTATGTGTGTGTCTATAACGTATATCAATACATAGATGGCGCATCGTGGTAACATTATCCGTCGGGTTCGCGAGGGCAAATATCATATTTAATGGATTAGGTATATATTATTATTACTATTTTATAGCAGGTGGGGTGTGTCGACGACGACCGCTGCAAGGTCGAAAACTTTCGATTTGTTTAAATGATAACGTCGTAATAGCCGCTGTCGTACCAATAATGTAGTGAAATCGATTTTTCTTTTTTTTTTACGATATAATTATTATTGTTCGTCTACAGTTGTACGGGGCTGCTCTCGCTAATGAAAAATATGGTACCTATTGTTTGACGTTATAACGGTTTCGAATATAAAATATTTCCTTTTAACGTTCTAGCAATGTTATAACGTCTTTTAATTTAATAATAAGGTATCGGCCAAACGTTTTTCAATTAAATTACGTATGCAATATTGAAATAGTTCAATTCTCAACTAGTCGTCGAAACTTCAAACACTACCTACGCGGTCGTTTGTACGTATACCACTAACGTAAACGAATACCATGAAACATTCAACAGTAAAAGTTTTATGATATATGAAAAATAAAATTTGAAGTTTTAAAATCAGCGTGTTCTGTATTATAATAACCTATACAGGGTGTCCTGTGAGGACTCACTCATTGCGATATCTCATGAAATAATGGAGATATCATCATAATTTTGATTTTTAAATAAAATTCACAGGAACAAGAATTACAAATATTTCATGTTTTAACTTATTTTAATGTTTTGGTAAAAAAGTTAAAAAATATATTTTTTTATTTAATTATTTTCAAAAAAATTGAAGATAGCCATTTTGTAGAGTTAATTTTTCTGAAAATATTGACGTTTTAACATTTTAATTTCATTAATCTCCTGATTTTTAATATTTTTTCTAGTTTCAAGAAAAACTGCAAATACTGCCCTGCTACTGCGAAAATCAGGTTAGGTTAGGTAACTGTCGTAACTTGTTTTGACTATCTAATGATAACTTGGCATAATATTACGAAAGTAAAAGTATTAATATTAATATGTTTCAGAAGTATCTTTTTTATTTGTGTAAATTGATTATTGTTGTAGTTACTGGCTTACTGCATTTTCTACTAGCAGTGTTTTATGATATTGATAATACTGCGTTTTATACATTGTACCAATATATAATATATATTGTGAGTAATGCTAAAGAGAAACGCAGTAACTGTAATATTATGCGAAAATTGTCAAAAATAATTTATTAATCACAAAAATAATAGCATTTTTGAATTTCTAGCATAAATTTCCATCTATTCTAGTCAAAAAGTGTACCTAAAATTTTAAATTAATTAAAAAAATTACAAAAACACAAAAGTTCAATTTCCCGAAAATTTGATTTTTGTAGTTACTGCTTTTTTCAGTAGCAGGGCAGAATAGTGATATTAATGTATCAAACATTTGGCCCCCCTGCTCGTACAACTGGTGAACGCTTTCTGTGTAAATAGTGTAATTCACAGTTTTTCTCAAAACTAAAAAAAATATTATAAATCAGGAGATTAATGAAATTAAAATGTTAATATTTTCAAAAAAGTGAACTCAACAAAGTGGCTATCTTCAATTTTTTTGAAAATAATTAAATAAAAAAATATATTTTTAATTTTTTTATCGAAACATTAAAATAAATTAAAACATGAATTATTTGTAGTTCTTGACCCTGTGATTCTTATTAAAAACCCAAAATTATGATATCTCTATTATTTCAGGAGATATCGCAATGGGTAAATCTTCACGGCACACTCGGTATACGTAGTATTCAGTAATAATGTTATTGAGATGACATCATTATACTTTTAGTTTTGTTGTTTCGATTGTTTTTTAAAAGTCCATAATTCTTTCGTTTAAGGTCGTTTTATAAGTTTATCTGCAATAATAATATGTAGGTAATTTTATTTTATCACCAAACATATGAGTTCAGTTTATTACTACGAAAGGAAATAATTTGCGGTTTTATATTGATCATATAGTTGATATAGTTGAATTTACACACACTCATATTAATAAATGTTTGCACAATAACCGTCTTGAGGACGAGCGATCGGAAAAATGTACAAGTCCTTCATAGTTTGCATACCGACTAAAATAATGAAATAGTATCAATCATTATTGTGGGACTTTGTAAGATTTGTTATATACGTTCAAATTATTGTTTGCACTCTTTCTGTTTAATGGATATACATAGTATTCCTTAAAAAGAATTTTTTTAAAAAAATATAAAATAATTGTAATATAGTTTGGATCTATTATTCAATATTCTCAAGAAATGTTTACAAATTAATAAATGTTGATAAATTTATTATGATAATAATTAACTATTAACATTTTAAAATAATTATAGCCATATTATTTTATTTTCCAAACAGAATAATTCAAAAATTTTTTGTTCAAATATCAATTTATCACCATAATTTAAAAGTCGTCTGACTAACAATTTATAGCGAATTCTTATGTAGGGACACCTTATACTCTTATTTTTGGATATTTAGTATTATTATCTTGCTTAGATACTATTACTACCTATTTTTGAAAAATTATAAGAATCTTTTTCATATATTTTGATTTATCTAAATAGAAATTCGAACTAGAACCGTATGAGTTATTGCACTTTGTGTATTGAGAATAACAGATTTGGAAGATATGAAGCCTATTTTGATTTTGAAATTATATAATACGTAATATTAATTTATAATTATTTTTGTATTTTAAAAAAAATGTCTGCATTCGAATGAGTAATTAAAAATGCACGTTGTCAATAAAAAAAAAATAAAAACAATATTACCCAATGAAAATAGTTAAGTATACTATGTACCTAATACCTATACATTTATTTTATGCTGCATAAATAATATTTTCAAAAACATGGAAATCACGAGTGTTTTACGTCAAACAGATCACTCGGTATTCATAAATTAATGACGGTGATGTGAAACGCTGCGAATGTTATCGTTGTTACTATTTTTCAATCGATCGTCACTCGTCCAACTCGGTTTTTGTTGCTGTAGAATTTTATCAAATAATAATTAGTACAGTCGGTCGGCGAAGACTATAACACTGTATTCTATAGTAAATAAATTAACATGTTTTATATGTGTCGTCGACGCATACATGTTTTAGTTCAATGGCGAGCGATTAATGAACGTCTAGACGGTTGATCGGACGAATTTATTTTCACGTTTTACTGCCGTTCGTCGACTGTATAAGGTACATAATATTCACACGCATAATTTATACCAACTAATCCGTTTGGCTCAAACAACGAAAATGATATGCATATAACAGTAATGCGTGTGCGTGTTCGTACTTATTATACATTCGCTAAAAGTCATTGTATTGAAATAATTTTGAATATATTGTTCACCGAATAAAATATAATATCGTGTAGTATCTCAAATGATTCAGTAATGTTTATATTGTATTAATTTATAAATTAGTGTTTATTTTAGACGTATATTTTTTTTTTCGTTCGGAAACTACTCAATTTCCAATGGTCGGTGAAATAATATTATAATAACAATATACACCGCGCAAACAATTCACAAGAAACCAATAACATCCACTCGACACGGTCTACCTACGTAGATATATAATTATCAATAATGACTTCGGCATAACGATTGCGATGATGCCGTGTTGTTTTTAATATTTTATTCGGTGCATTAGACATGCGAGCTGCATCGTCAGTCATTAAAAGGTTAGATATTCGGTCTCCTAATAATGTTTCAAGCTTACGAAAAGTCGCGATAGGGAGGAATACGAATATAACGAGCAGGTTTTATGGGCGTGAAACGTTTGATGAATGCAAGAAACGTATGCATTTTCGCTAAATCTTTACCAGTCTTAACTTGTGATCCGTTGTTTGTGGTGACTACTGGCCATCATATTATTAATATTGAATCATATTTACAGTTAGAGCTTTCTTTAAGGAGCGATGCATATTTCTTTTTACAGATCAGCTCAATTTCAATTGATACAATATTTCGCATGGCCTGCAGTTTACAATACAATGGCTTATAAAATTGATTTTGGGGGTTAAAATCGTTACAATGTATTTATAACTATTGGTTTATTTGCAATTTATACAAATATATTTATTTACTTTCTAAATATATAATTTTAACACATGTAAACTACTAATTAGTATTTATATTATGATAAGTATTAAAATTATTTTTCAAAAATTAATTTCAATACTATCGTTGTATTATTTTTATTATTTTTCACCGTCCTATGAAAAAACCATACATTTGTGCAGTACATCTTTCGGAAAATACCAATAATAGAACGTATAGAATAATACATTTTTCTTAATAATAAAATAGGTATTATTCGTTTGAATTACGATTCGGTGCCTATTATAAGCTTGCAAGGAAAATGATAATGTTTAGAAAACAATTAATCAATACGCATAAGACAAAAACCTTTCGACCAATATCGTTTAGTGAGAAACGTGTAAGTATTTATGAAGTAAGTAAGTATAATAATGTAATGATAATAACACTAAGCCCTCGAAGTAGAGGGTTTTAATACTATGATTAGATGTTAATTGATTATTGATAAACTATATGATACCATATCCTGCAGTAACCACCTTACGATAATTTGATGTAAGTAAACTAAAAGCTTAAAGCCGATTAAGGTTGTTATAAGACTAAGATTTTCTAAAGATTTACTACAGCCGCCTTAGGTATGATATACGGGATGTATGTAACAGGACTATTTAACAAATATAGTAATATTTGTAATGGAAATTTTTCAAATAGTCTTGTTACGCCTTTATATATAAAATATAAATCAGTTTATATACATTTAATTTTTTGATTTTTCCTCGTATCATAAAAAGTTTAACCAGCAATAATTGAAACAAGTATTAATTTTTTTTATTTTATTTTTTTTTTATTTTGATCACCACTGTTTTATCAACGCTGTTTTTTTTTTTATATATTATGGTCTCCGTCAGCTTCTTCATAAAATATGAAATAATAAGTACTCCCTGTGGGAATTATCCATACATGCAAGTACTGTGGTTGATAATAAACTCGCATTAATTTCTCCTTACCTACTGTTATGCTCCGATCTTACTAGATTTATATTACTTTTCATTCCGCATTGAATTCCCTGATATTTATTTTATGTTTATTCGTAGGTCATTCCTCAATCAGAAAATAGTACAGTATACATCATACAATACACAAATTATGAAATTAACTAATTAAAAAGCTAGTTTTTTTTTAAGATTTTTAATTAACTTAATAACATACCTTATATGGTTGATTTAAAAATAATGTATCACGAAAACATTTTGACATTTTTGGATTTTTTGATAAAATAATATCATATATATATAAATATATTGATAGTCACTAAATACTCTTTATGTGATTTCATTTAAATACTAATTAAAAATGTAGATTAACCCTTTTTTTATTTTAACTGAGTTGAGTTAATATTAATTTTATAATTTACGAGTTAAAATATTAATTTGTCAACTAATTAACTTAATGTTTTTCTGTCAACACAAATTTATTTATATTGATTTAATTATTTTCATTAACTTGTCCACTTCAGAATCAATACATACACAATGCTCTATCGTAATTTTTTACAGTTGTAAATAATACATTTATCACATTATATTTAAATCGATTTTAAAATAAATAAACGTTGACATGTGATGGTAGTTAAAAAAACCTGTCTCTTATATTTTAATATAATAATAACCTCAGTGTATTTTTTCTTCCACACAAAATATTTTACACCCGGCGAAACACCAACCACGCTTACAGGGTGATTTATAATCATGCGTACCCCCTCTTTTTAACTCTTAATATTTTGGATATTTTCATCTTAATAATATCACATGGCAATATAAATTAATAATAAGTAATAATCTATAATAAGCCATTTTCAAACAGATAGTTTTTGAAGATTTTGATGCATAAAAATCGAAATTCCAATGAGTAGTTCCGTTTGTCGAACTAAAAATAATAATTATCGATAATGGTTTTATATCAAATATATATACAATAAAATGTGAGTTTAGTACTTATTACGTTCAGAAAATTTTTATAAAATAAATATGATGTTGATTATTATATTTTTCAGTTATCATAGCTTTTCACGTGCTATTTTTTCTAAACTTATATTATTAGTATTATCTTCAGTATCCATCACGTAGTGTTTAATAATTCAGGTTAAAATTTGGTTTTATATATCAAAACCCTGACAAAAACTTGTACCTATCACCATAGGAAACTCCTGCAGATCGCATCCTTAAACCAAAATATATGGTGTATGGTGCTCAAGTAATAGCATACTGCAGCGTACTCAATAATCCAAATTTGAATAGGCTAAATACATCGTGATATGGAAAAATGTGGATGAGTATGATTGGTGAATCACCCTGTATGAAATATTGTAGACAAAATTACACCGACGTCGTCGTCGCCGTCACGCAGCACATATAAACCAAGTCTTTTGTCCGTCTGCCCGACCGGGATATACTTGTATACACAAGGACACCTGTGCACGAAAATCTCGAACCAGAGACGCGTCGTCGTCCCCGGCGAGTGCGATCGCGACACGATAAAATAATAATAATATGAATCCGATATACGCGTCACGCGTGCACGTATCAGTGAAATCCTCTGTACAGCAGTGATTATAATATAATATGATGTGCATGTGCGCTATTGTCGCAGAAAATACTGCGCGTTATCCGAAGCCGTCACTGACGGGTCGACGACGGATATGAAATAATAAAATAATTCGTAGACATACAAATATATACACACATACATTCGTATGTAGTATTATATGATAAACTTGATAAAGAGTTGGTATTTCGATGGACTTATCTTTGATTTCCAAAGCCAGCTACGCGATGCTCAGTGTACGTTCACTTAAAAAATGAATTCAGTCCTTAAAAAAAGGAACTCGTTCACGTTCGCGTTCTTTCAAAAAATGAACGCGTTCATTTAATTTTTAAAATTTTTTTTTATGAATCGTCAACCTGTAGTAAATATAAAAACTCATAAATATATACGACTCAACCCAAAAATAAAAACACAATTAAGACTTTAGAGCATATTATACAATTTATAAAGTATCTGAATTATATTTTTAATATCTCACATGTCATTTGAGTTACAATAAAATAAGTATCATAGGAATCATAATGAGAAAACACATACTATGTACATATTATGATAAATAAATTGAACGTCTTAAAAATCGATCAAATTCACTAAAAATATAAACGTCGTTCACGTTCACGTTTTATTTGAAAAAAACGAATGACGTTCATATATCGTTCGCTAAATCTGAACGTGGACGTATGTATGATGTTCTTTCCAAACACTATCGATGTTTATTGTATACCATACGTTTCGTGTATTTTTGTATCAGAATAAGAAGTTTATAATATATTTTAACATTTTTCGAAAATATTCCATTTTCAGTCATTTTTTAGAACATTTTACACTGAAATCTCGGCTATTATAAATTTTATTTTAATATTTTTACTCAAAAAATTGACTTTAAAACGTATGCTAGGACAGTTTTTATCTAATACAATATTATTAAACATAATTTTTCAAATGTATCCGTATGACGTAAAAATCGAGATTGTGGTTGGTGACAGAAAATTAAACGAGAATAATATTTTTTCTAGATTGAAAATCCACGTAGAAGACTTAAAAATGTGAAATACTGTAAAACATTTTTAAATTTAACAATATATATTTTTTGGTTAAAATAAAAAAATTAAGTTAATTTCGTATGTGAATTATTTTGTTTTTTTAGAAACATTTTTGAGATATTTTTATGGCATTACATTCTCAGCATTATGCACTATATACGCCTATGCTTTGTATTTTCAAAAATTCGTCGTCGTGCTGTTCAACCGAGTATGCGTGCATATTAAGGCAGCTACTTGCGTGGAATTTCGCTATAAAATGTTGAGTGAAAATATTTACTACTATTGCCAAGGAAATATTTTGTATACTTATCTGCGGACGTTTTGAACAATATTTACACAGATGATATTATAATTGTTTTAAGGGTTGAATGACAATATATTGTATTGAATTTACGTTGAGTGTGTTTTTTTTATTTATTTTTTGTGAATTTTTATTATTATTCATAATATAAAAATGATCCGATCATCACATACTTCGAAGAACGTTTCTGATAGAAAATTAGATCTAGTTGATATTTTGAAAAGTCAACATTTAAAACTGTCCGTACTTAATATAATCGAGGATTATAAAAAAAAAAAAAAATGATATCAACATTCGTTAAATGTTCACATCATTATATTATTGATATTAAAAAAAAGTAATTAATCGGTATGCTTTACAGTATGAGTCCAAGCGTAGTCGGCTATAGTAAGTAGGCAATGGATGTGTTCAATTTGAATTCAATGATAAATCATATTTGTTTAATGAAAAAATGATTCTGATGGAAAACGTTTTGACGACCAACTAGATCCAATTAGCAACCAAAACCTCATTTCAAATTGAAAAAAAAACACACGTCATTGTAAAATTCCTCGCGTACAAAAATATTAGCTTAAAATATTCCAAACATCAAAATAATTATTGAAAATGTTCGTCTAATCGTATGGATGACGTCGTCTCACCGATATCTTTTCATATCGATAACGCCGTGGCCATCTGTAACAAGTGTGTTTTTCGAGAAAAAGACTATATTCGTGTATTTCAGATTCGGGAAAAAGGACGGGAATAATGTTTTACATTATAATAATAACAGGTGTACCTACGGCGAGAGATAAAATATGGATCGTCCGTATACGTGATACGGATCGATCCAGCTTGATCTGCGGTCGACGACAATGTATATCATGTTATTATATTATATTGTATTATTACAATAAACGCGAACGATAATACGATATTATCATATTGCATTGTGTAACGGCGCACGAAGGACTGCCTGCTGCAACCTGCTGTATCAACTTATACATTTTGTACGACGAAGGGCCATTGAAATCGAGTTCAACGAAATTTCATTCGCAAACAAATAAGTATGCGCACAAGTGTCGAAATAGACGGGTATAAGACTTATTATGTGCCCAACCTAACCTAACCGATTTAGTACTCGATTACTTACTCCGATTTCCGTTGCCAAATACTTGCTCAGCACTTTGCAGGTTTATTTTCTGTACGCGTGTCCTATACTGTGAGATAAGATGAATAATAAAAAAAAAAGAACTAAACACACCTCACGTTATTTTTTAAATCGTTAGATATCGCTATTTTTATTCACTAAAAAAAAACGATTGAGGTAAATATAATAGTAAATAAAAACTCGATGGAGCAAACGCGCGATAAGTCGACACTATAAATTGACTATATTATTATGATATTATAATATATTATACGATTCTCTTCATTTACAATTCAAAACTTTGACTCTGTTATTTACTTCAGCATAAATTGGTGTGATTTCTTTGACATACGATAATAAGGCGTCTGTTTCTAAGAATTCTGGAAAAAAAAACAATAATTATAACAATTACATTCTATTATTGATAAGAAAAAAAACTGCGCAGAATTTTCTCAGAGTAAGTAAAGTTGTATTTTTTATAATAATTTGCTACCATACAGGTAAATACCTGGCAATCGAATTTAATTAAAAATGTTTAAAAATGTATAATTTACACACGTTTGATAAAAAATAATTCTTAATCGAAGAAATATGTGTGTTTTATCAAGGCAATTTTTATTTGAGCAAATGACTCAAAATCACATATCGTTTGGAAAAATTTATATGGACACCTAATATGTCTAATTTTTTGGGTGGGCTCATATCATTAAACTTATATTATATAGTTTGACCAAAAGTCATACGGACGCCTAATATATTTAATACATTTTCCCTTCTATTTTTAGAAACATAACAATTTAAGTTTAAGTTTAGCTGAATACTATATTTTTACCGTATTTTTTTTCTTTATTTACAAAACAAAATGGTTCATCGTTAAACGTAACATTTTTTTGAAAAAAAAGTTTTAAAGTTGATGTAAAATGTTTAGTGTATTACGGTGTTTTAACGGTGCAGACACTGTCTATAATTATATGAAAATATATTCTATATTTATATTTTTATATTAAATATTATTTTTGGAATAGATAATGTCGTGAGTAAAGTTGAACGTATAAATTTAGTTAGTTTTGAGTTTAGGTCTATATTTTATTTTATTTTTACACGTATTTACTGCAGTTTTTCTTATTTGTTCAAGACTTTGGATAGGTAAAGGCTAACAAATCTAATTTACTCAAACGATACGTTAATATCTCCCCTAATTCACGTGTTCTCACTCAGGTACATGTTAATAACTTCGTTTAAATTAAACTTACATCGCAAAGGATATCAAATATCTATCATCAGTGGTTACAGATTAGGTAAATGTGGAATTACATCTTTTTAAGATTAGATTTGTTCCGAACAGTAAGGAATTTATTGTTTTACTATGCATCAAACAATTTCGTATTTAATTACACCAAACACACTTTAGTCACGTACGACGGGCATATTTATACAAAAGTAATTATTTATGCACACGCGGCTAGTATGAGTAATAAATAAATACTGGTGAATTAATATGCACATATGAAATTGTGTAGATTATATGCGATCAAACTTCGAGAAAAATATCTCTACAAATAAAATACACACAAAGAAAAACAATTTGCAACATTAAAATCGGCTGTTAATCTTAACTACATAGTCTGCGTATAGTAGGAAAATTAAACGCAAATTAAAATATTTTATAGTGACAGATAAAGCTGTCGATAAATTAATAATGTAATAGTGGAAATTATACGTCATGAAACCTACATTTATATGCTGTTTGGAAACTGGAAACTAAAACCGATTATTTTACTGCGAACGTATTTTTTTCTTTTTTTTTTTATTGCAGTATCTATACACATTAGCGACGTAACTTATTATATTATACCATTAAACCGTCAAAGACTTCATAAAATAAAATAAGGAAATGTACAATAATTGTCTTCTAATTTTCGTGTGTGTCATTATATAAATAGAATATTAGTTGACATTTAACTGACTCATTCACTTCCAACGAGCTGGTAGGAGTACCTATACACTAAAATTAACACATGGAAAAAATATTCTATTGGATTTTTTGCACTACTTAATGGGACCAATCAAAATACATAGATAATTGGATAAATAACAAAAATATAAAAATAGTTTTGATTCGGAGTAATTGTATCATTATTGTTTTCCCTGTGATTTCAAAATATATATGTATGTACAATTTAGTGTACATAATAAATAAATAAATCATGACGTATATACTTATAATAGTAATATAACTTAATTTTTCTATTTCACTTAAGTATATTATAATTAATTTTAATTATTGTATATTTATTATGCACATCTTTTTATTTTTATAGGCTTTTCGCCTAATTGACTAAACAAAAAATAAAAAATAATAATATATTAATGTATAATTAAATAATAGTATTTATTCCAATTTTTATTTACGAAACGTCAATACAGCTTTAAATGGTTCCAAAAATTTGTATCGTTTATCTCCAGTTCTAACCTTTGGTTAATGGAGGAAAAGTTTTCCAGAGATTCAACATCATTCACCACCTAACCTCTCGCAAACCAAACTTAAAAAATATCCAAATTCGTATCGGTTTTTTATTTTTTTATCCATAAATAATTATAAAATGCTTAATTTTATGTTTTAAAAAAGTTAAGGTAACTTTTAAGTTATAACTAAATAAAATCGTAAACTTATCCAACCCTGTAAATGTGCATGTTTAAATAATTATATTTCTAGTTATCGGTATTGTGAACAAAACATTATTTTTTAAATTTTATTGAAATAGTTCAAAAATGTAAAAAAAAAAAATTATATTAAAATAATATTCAAACATTTAGACATAATATTTTTTACCGAATAGAGTATAAAATAATGGTTTTTTTTTTTTATCTGTATTTATGATTTTATAATTTTGATTAGTCCGTATAATCTAATTTGTATTGTATATCATTATTATTGTTGAATTGTAGTGGTTTTTTACGCGAAAAATATATGACACTCACCTAAAATGTTAATGCTAATAAGTTCATCCTTGATCATTTTATACTGATCTCCGCCGTATGCCATGTATTTAGTCATGATTATCGTGTACTTTTTTTCCAGATCAATTGGCTCGTAAGATGGCAACTTACATTCTGAGCACTGAATCTTCACAGACTGTACCCGTGAACCCACGGCATTTTTAATGTCATAAGTGACGTGCATTCCTGAAAAAGAAATTAACAAGACGTATTTTAGGTAGAATATAATAATAAACTGTATTATATATGATATGGTTCGACTATATAATACGAGTTGAAAATACGATATTATCATAAAAAGACCAATTTCGAAAATTTCAAATTATTTCGAGATTAACTACATACAGTAACGTAAATATTTGAATCGGGCTTGTGAATAGGTAGGATTTGGTTTTATTGGTAGTGATGGTTTTGCGAATTGACAGCCATATAAATTTTTTTTTTTTTAAGTCCTACTAATACTGTAGTAATTTATTAATTAAACAACTAATAGTTGTTAGTGAAATATAAAATAAATATTCAAAAAATTTTTCAGTGGTTTGATTTTAATTAATATAAATCAAAAAACATAATGATAAAAAAAATAACAATCTGAAATAAGTATATCGAAATGTGGTTTTTTGAATTTTGAAAAGTTTTTACATAAACAATTATTGCAGCTGTATTACCCAACACATATCAATTTCAAACTCTTCAATAACATAGATATTTGAAGATAAGTTAGTGCTATATTCTCTTAAAAATTTGAGTTAAATGATTAATAACGTCTACGATATAAGACTCTATCAATGAATGTTTTTCCTTTTCTGTTATTTTTTTTATCAATATAACTCTATAGAATTTTTAATTTACATTTTTTGATTTGAGTATAATATTAATCTTTTATTAAATTTGCATAAATTGTAATATTTATTTTTTCTTAAAAATTAAATTAAATTAAGTAAAACTACCTAATTTTTAACTAAGTAAAATAACTTTTTATTTATCATTAACTGATAAAAGTTAAAAGATAAAAAAAATAAAAGTAACTTTTAATAATGCAATACAAGTAATGAATTAATTTTAATTTATATTTTAGATTGAGCGGAGCATTAACTGTATTGATTTTAAAATTATATGTGTTTCTTGTGATTTTCGTCAACCTTTGAGGCAATAAAAATGCTTCAATTTTAAACTTAGTGGTAGTTTCAAGTAGCTAATTAGATCTAATTGTTACTTTAAGGAGGTTCGTGATAAAATTGTAGGCCCATCGTATAATATTCTAAATATTTTAAAATACGCTTTTAGTTTTTTTTCCTATAAATATCTATAAAAATTTAATATTTTCGTTAAACATTAAATAAATCTTTTTTAATATTAATAATAAAATAAATTACATTTATAGCAATATAAAAATAATTATATTATCATGTTAAATATTTAGTAATATATAGGCTGACAGACCGTTTTCGCTCAGAACCGTTTTTCGTATGAAATGTTATATAATTTAATTACAATAAATTTACCACATTCGCTACAGTGGTTTACTCAAAACCTAGTATAGAGTAGAGTGGTATATCCACTTGCCCAATTTTTTTTCTCTATATTTTCTTAACTTATGAGATAAAACATCCCATATAACTTTCCCAGCATTTACCTGACATTTGCATGAAACCTCCATATATATTTTTTTCTGGAACTGAACAGTTTGCATAATCATACATGGATGCACTGTGCTCTAGTGCTTTTAGCAGCGTCGCTCCAGTAATGGTCACCTTACATAGAGAAGTTTTATATGGCAATGTTCGCTGAATGTCAGCTTCATATATATTACCTGATAATAAGTACACAAATCAATATAAATATTTAAAATATAATATACATAAGTACTTATTATTCATACAACAAATAGAAAATATCGTTGTATAAATATAAAACAATAATATTATATTTGATTAAATAGTTATACACACATATATAAAAATATACGATATAATATTAGATTAATATCTATTGTTATAATATTTTATCACTTTTTGTACAAAATAAATTGTGCGATAATTGTTAGCAAAAGACTTAGATATTAACAATGTAAAAATAGATACCTAACAAAATAATTAAATTTAATACAGAGAACTACTGGTGATTGACAGTGTTTTTAATTTCCCAACGTGTTAATGGATACTTTCTATTTTAATATTTATAAACAAAAATATTCATACGTATATCGATCTCAAATATAATTAGTTATTTAAGATAAATAAATAAATTAAAAATCTTCAAGTACCAAGGTTCCTTAAATAAGAAAGTTCACAACGACTTCTATAAATTATTTATAAAAAATTAATATTTACAGTAGGTAATACAATTACATTTCAAGAGTTATTCTTCTGGCAATGTTAACACTGAAATTTAATGTATTTAATTTAGTTTTTATATTTTTTTATTTAAACATTTTCAAGTATTTAATTCCAAATGTCAAACTGTTTGACAAAAATAACGTTACTAAAAACATTTATTTATTTAAGACATAACGGGTAAAGCCAGTTACATATTCAATTTATAGTACATATTAATAGATAGATAACAATGAGATAATGTATGGTTATAATAAAAATTAAAAAGGTATAGGTAATTCATTAGCCATGCGCATCATACAATGAATAGGATTCATAAAATTTACAATAATTCATAAAGTTAATAATGTCCGGTAAAACGTAATATAATTATTTTAAAATAATTAATATGTTCTATATTTTGAAAAATTGAAAAAAATCAAATACATAAACATTTAAAGTTTTCTAATTAATTATACACAGGAAAACTGTAGAAAAAACTTAAATTGGTAATGCTTTTATTAAATGGCACACAAAATTCGAAGTATTTGAAAAAAATTGTTCTTAAGTAGACAAATGTACCTAAAAATTCCAAAAATCAGAATTTGAATATTTTTTTTTTGTCATTGCCTATTTAAGGGGAAAAAAGATATGAAAAAAATCAACAAATTACCATTTTTATAGAGATATATATCATATATTTATCACATTGAATAATTTGTATAATATTTATAAATATAAATCTTATATTACCTTGTGATTTTGAAGCATCTATTGAACTCTGAATACTACTACTTAGTGTAATCGCTACAGCGGCATCGGTCCAGCCTCTTAAAGTCACGTTGTTTTTTAACAAATTTTTCAAATTCTAGAATATTTTTAATGATAAAATATTAATAAAAATAAAATAAAATACAATATAATATGTAAAACATATTCGTCGACTACTATTTTATTTAAATTCGATAAACATATTTTATAAAATCAAAAATCTATTTTAGATATTGATAGTTGCAACAAAAAATAACCATTGGTTTATCAATAAACAATCATACACTTTTAGTACCAGATAACACTCAGTATTTATATTTGCTAACTTATACAAAAGGCAGAATATATTCAAATAGAAAATAAAAAAAAAATAATTTTCGTAAATATTTCATTAAAAAATATAAAAATCTTTTAAAACTAATCAACTGTATAACAATAACACATAACTTAATTATGAATAAATAATCTAATATAATTGTTAATATTGGATTTTTTTATACATTTTTTTTTTCAGAGTAAATTATTATCTAATAGGTACGTTAGAATTATACTTGAAATTTTACAAGAATATGCTATATTAATTTTACATGATTCATATTTTATAATGGAAATTATTGATATTTTCTCTAGAACTTCTGTGGTATAAACATTAAAATATATTCCAGCAATATAGTTTGTTCATAAAATTTTAAAATTGAGATTATAGAAAACTGGGAAATGAAGTGAAATTGAGTAAGTAGCAATGTCCAGCAACAAAAATCTGTGGTTCTACTAATACTCGACTACAATACATGTAACTATGTAAGTGTTATTATTATCAATACTACTATTTTTTCACTATTTGACATTTAAACATCTACATATTTTCTTGGGCTCTAGCTGGAGACCGTGGAATTAAAAATATGCAATAAATTTATAATTCAAAAATCAATATTATGGTAGTTTTACCGCTTAATATAGCATATAATATGATATATTATTATGTTTCAAGAGAAAATAAAATAAAACGATTCTATAAAATATTCAAATCGCGTGTGTCTTAAATTTTGAACAAGTTTATGCTCTACGAAATAGCAAACGTTTACTGTAAAAATAATTGTAAACGTCATAATAATTACTAATTATTACAACCTATACATAATTTAAATTAATATAAAAATAAGCAATTAATCACATTTATGGACAAATTCAATTTTAAAGCGTTTAAAGTTTAAAAGCATAAAAAAATTTGGGAAATATTATTCAAGTTTTTAGAATATTTTTCATTAATAATTAAACATTTTTCTTTTTGTGGTTTCAAACTAATATTATAAATATATTTTTATTATTATTAGAATATAAATACTTTATAGTTATTAGTTAATAATATTAAATTAGAAAGTTCATTGAATATAGATATTAAATATACAATTAAGATCTTTTAATTTTAAATTGAACAGTTGTTTTTCTCGCCCAAAAATATATACATTTTTAGAAATAAAAAATGTATGCAAATCGATACTAAAATATTAATAAGAAGTAGTATAATAGAAAAGACCAACGCACCCATATAGGGAATCAGTATGAAAAATAATAATATCAAATTAAAATAAATAAATTAAATTATAATACAATAACAATAAAACATTATGCACAAAATAAGTATAAATACTGAAAAAATTTAAAATTAGTATTGAATATGATTATTGTACATCATCAGGCATTTGACTTATTGACGATTATTTTTTTCATAAATTATATTATGATTTATGATTTATATCATATTATTTTAGGTATAATTATTGTACGAGTAATTTCAAAGTGATTATTTGTTACATCTACCGGAAGCAATCTATTTAAAAAGGTACGTTCAATTGGCTTTTAAGCGCATTAAAATTCCTACTCGAATCGTCATTATACTCACTATGCGTATAAAAGAATCGGTTATCAAATTGGCCAAATTGGTCTCCGCGCATTTACAGTTGCCATCCAAAAACACTTGCGTTTTTCCGATGGCTATATCGGTAGGTGGTTCTCCCATTACTTGTTTGTAGTATTCGACTTTTTCCAACATTTTCGGATCTGAAATCTATGAGCGTTATTTTTTTTCACGAACACTCACGCACGAAAACAAAGTCTAATATAGGCATTTTGTTACGTGTCAGTATATAATTTTTATCGATTGCACTTACCTTGAGGAACGGTTTGGTCCAAAAAAATTGGCGCACCGACGGCACTGACTAAACGCTTTTCACTGTTGAAAGTCAAAACCAATTTCCCCAAGTATTTGCATAACGCATATGCTTGCACTACGGGCACAATTTGTTCACCTCTTTTTTCGATCACGGGGTATGGCCCCACCGGCGTTTCTGTGTCCTGCGGTGGTCCTGTATAATACAAAAGATATTGGGACGTAGTAAAACCTAATATTATATTATCAAACCTATATTATCATCATAATATCGTGAATAACTATCCTTATTCCTTAGTATATCTCCTAACGAACACCTCTCAATAGTGGACATCGCCTAATAGTAGGTATTTGTCTGAGAACGGGGATATTTTCACTTATTTTCAATGGAAAAACATCCGAATAACGAACTCTCCGAATGATAGACACCAATTTTAATCTCAATCTGAAAACAATGACAAACCGACGACAAAAAAACGCTTTACACTAGTAAAACGGTAACGAACATGTTCAACAACTAATTTTTTTCTAGCCAAATTAAATTGTACCTATGTATATATGCATTGATTTTTTTTTATAACTATTATATGTATCATTAAAATATTAAAATTATTATATCATTAAAACATAAAAAAAAATGATATTATAATTTAATTTATCTTACCGAGTATTTTTTTTTACAAATTTATTTTTTATGAATTTCTAAAATTTGATCCCTTTAGTGTCCCTAAAAAACACCTCTCGATATCGAAAACCTTTGAATAGTAGACGATATTTCGGTGACCAAGAGTGTTCGCTATGCAGAGGTATTGTTGTAGTTAAATCTCTCGTTCAAATGTAGACCTCTAGTTTTAATTAACTTTTTTTTTATATAAACTATGTGTTTAAAAAATGTAAGTAAAAATTGTTGGTTTTCGTTTTAAAAATATAAGTTCATATTAACGCAGGCACACAGCCCACGTTATCTATATAAAAAATTAAATATTTCAACGAGATTAAATTATTTATAACACAGACAGTTGTTCACAGTCGATCAAATATTTATTTATTACTATTATTATTTTATACTATAATATTGGTACATAATACATCACCGTATTTGCCCTCGTACACAACTCGCCCGCCTGTCAACTGTTTAGGTAGATATACCAGAAACTCATCACCTGCCTAATCTTTAGAACTTAGGTACGTATATAATAATTCGATGACTTGTTGTACACGAAACCATATTTTAAAAATGCTTAGTAGAAAAAAATGTAGACCTGTGCTGGTTTTAAGTCAAGTCTCGGGAGGCCAGGGTGCCAGTATAATAATATCAGAGGTCTCTTGGGTCTTATAAGTAAAATTACTGTTTACAAAGTATATCTAATATTTATGATGCATTAATTCTTAATTTTTTTATGTTTGATAAAAGTGAAGATAGATTTAAAAGAGAAAAAATTTCAATTAAGTACCTGTAGTCACGAGTCGTAGAGATAATAGTAATAGTAATAGTAATAGTCACACGGATCTAATAATAATTTCTTAAATTCTTAATTATTTTATTGATCATTATTCAATATTATTAATAATCTATTTCCTTACAAAACTAACAAGTCTAGGACATCTACCTGAGGCTTCTAAAACAATCACAACCTTGAAGCCCCAATGCACCCCCTGCAACCCTACTATATCCCACACTCAAGGCTGGGCATTAACGAGTTAATAAGTTAAGAGTTCAGTTAATTTTAACTTATTAACTTAACTAGTTACGTTTGGATTTTCATTAACTTAACTATTAACTTACTAAATTTATTTTTTAGTTAACGTGAAATTAACGAATCTATTTTTCATTTTAAGAAATAAGTTAAGTTAATTTTTTTTTTTACATTATCTATTTCAGTTGTTTTCATGTCATAAAATATTTTTATTGTGCATTTATAAAATGATATAATGATAGAAACAACTAAACTGTTTTTAATATGTATATTAAATACCTTGTTATCAATTTAATAAAATATTTTGTGATTCTTTATTAAAAAATACGCTAATATTCTATTACAAACACACAAATAATATCTATATGAAAGATTTTATTTAATAATGTAAATTAATTATTTTCAGCTTTTAAGGCACGTTAACTATTATTTAGATGACTATTTTTTTTTTCGTTAGAAAAGAAAAAAAATTAAATAAAACACATACTATATAGAAATACTGTATGTTATATGAAGTATAACTGTATAAGCATTATAGTCCATAATTTAATTGTGTATTGATAAGAAATAAAGTACGCTAACGAATAAAAAAAAAAAAATAACTTTCATAATAAGTTTAAAAAAAATGTGTATTAACTTAACTGAGTTAACCAAAAATTGTATTAACTTTTAACTTTTTTAACTTTTTCTTATTGATGTATATTAACTTAACTTAACTGAGTTAAAAAAAATCATTAACTTGCCCAGCCTTGCCCACACTGCATACATGGTGAAATACATTGGAAATATGCCATATATTTTAATATATTTGTAATATTAATAGTCATCTTATGTATGAACTTCTCTGTTTTAAATAATTCATCGATCATAACGGTTTGGTCAAAAGTTCGTCTCCAATAAGAAACTCTAAACTCGTTGACATTTCAAACTGTGCCTATATTAATGAATAGAACTATTACTGGGCGTTTATCCAACATCAATATAACATTAATTACCAACGTCCGATCACAAAATATGATGTTTGTATAATAGTCGGGTAGGTGTACCAATATAATATTATTATTCTACACACGATTATTCATAATGAATTCAATGTTCCAAACTGATGGCTATAAATTATATTACACGCATTTGATGAACGATGATGTTTTTCGTCTTTTTTTTTTTATGAACTCGCGAGAAGGATCTACCATGGATGGTGTTGAGAAGCAGCTGTTGTATTATACATAGTATACATATGTACAGGGTGTATCGCGAAGTTCTGAAAAATAAAATAACTTGGTGTTCTAATCGATATTTTTATTTATTTATCTTTTTCATAAAACTAATAGACGCCTGTACTACACGCGTAATTTAAACATTTTTACTTAAATTTTTTTGAAAAAAATCGAATTAGCCAATTTATAAACATATTGAAAAAAGAAGTTTTAACGTTAACAGCATTTAATTTGAGTCCGTTTGCGGTTAATGAAACGATTTTCTACTACTGGGTAATTTATTAAAACCAAAAGTCAAAACGAATACGATAATCATATTCTTTGTTATCTATGACCTTTCTGTCCTTTTGCTATTTTTAACTAAATTGTACATATTATTATCAGAATTCTAGAATGGTTATTGTTAACTCCAGATAAAAATTTCGTTTTGACTACTGGTTTTTGTCTTTTGGTTTTGATAAATTTCACAGTAGCGAAAAGTCGAAGGAATATTTAACCGTTCATAAGTCGCAAAGAGATTACTCAAATTAAAAAACTGTAAAAGTTAAAACTATTTTTTTCAATATGTTTATAAATTGGCTATTTTGAATATTTTTATCTTCTGTACGAAACACTTGTTGTAGTACAAGCGTCTATACATTTTATGAAAAAGAAAAAAAAAATTAAAAAATATCGATTAGAACACGAGTTATTTCATTTGTCATTACTTCGCAGTACACTCTGTATATTTATATCGTATATACACGCAACAGGTGATCTACCGGAATGCGATTCACTCCTGCTCAACGTGCCAGTCGGATAATAATAATAAGGGTTGTTAACCTTTTCTTATGATATTATTATTATATAATGCACCCGAGGTTTAAATAATTTTGTTGTTCTCCTGGGAAACAACTGCACGGCTCTATATTCTATTCTATAATAAAACTATATATATATACGTATATACGATATAGGCTTACGGTCTTAACAAAATACAGCTTGACGTATGACTATATCCACAATACCGTTTGAAAATATACATTATAGGTACATAATAGGTATAATATGTAAAAACGTATATAATAAATATAATAATAATAAGAGCAGCGTGTTAACGATAATTTACTACATACTATGATGATACTTGTATATTATAATATAATGTTAACACTCTTATACTACAATCTACAACACTTTTAATACCTATAAAATAATAATATTTCTAAATAGATTATGAAAACAAATATTACACCACACTTCAAAAAGCGTACTTATATCACTTTTACTAATTATCGATAGGGATTGCTGTACTTACATAATGATTTTTACACAGTGATCCATTTAAGTGTTATCTAATTGTCTAATTAACTAACTTTAATGTACCTACACTTATTATTTCGAAAAGTTTTTATTTTTTTTTCTTCATATTATTATTATTTTTACATAATTTGTTATTACATTTTTACTCTTTTTAATGATGACATGTCTTTTTAATTCCACATCCCGAAGTAGAATATTTTACGGGGTATGCTTCATCAGTGTCTCTTCAGTTCATCTAAACTGTAAATGCTATTATAACTAATTAACTACTTGTTCAAAATTCGAATTGTTTGTATAAAAAACTCCCCAAAAAATATTTTTTTAGTACTACGATATTAAAAATATGTGATGTCCAATAAAGGATAAAATTAAAAAATGATAACCACAAGGATTGTAGTAATTAGTAATTTTTTCAAAAATTTTGTTTTGCACTGACATCGAATAGTGTAAAAAAGATATTATATTAAAAAAAAAAATTAACTTTTCGAAATAATATGTGATAGATACTTAAATTGATCATCTTGCATAAATATATAATTAACTAATAATTTAATATAAAATGAACTTGCTGTACGCATGTAAATAAATAAGCCAATTATTGATGAATAATGATATAGTAGCTAGTCATAATTTATAAATAACCTAGGAAAATTAACATCTAATTAACTAATGGAGATGATATTTTATAAACATGTTTGATTGATCTTCTAATTGTGCGTGTGTGTAATATATATGAAATAATAATATTTAGGTTACACATACAGGAATTAATATAGTATTATGAATTATGACATATATATAATATTTATATTTATTAAAATGTGTTAATGATTACACGTGACTTTCATAACACACATTTCCTTAAGCCATACAATAATCATAAGTTTTCGACAATGATGAAGTAACTTCACCAATATCTCATAAACCTATTTCTTTCTTTTCTTGCGTACGATAACAGTATTAGCCAAACTTGCAATATAAAATGACAAATAATACGCATAGTTTAAAAACTTTACGACTTATAACCTCATGCTTAAGTTTCAACACTGAATAGTTCTTCATAAACGCCGACAAGCCATTTTAAATAAATAAAAACATCCAAACATCCCTTATTCTACTACACGTATATACTGTGTATAGGTTTTATGATTATAAAATTGAAAGATAAAAAAAAGATTCCGTAATAATTTTTAATTAATAAAGTTTTAAACCGCGTGGAAATAAAATTATATATTTATATGTTTTGTTTGAATATTATTCGTACATAAATTATTTATATTTGTCATTAATTCTATACGCATGAAAAAATCAAAATATTTTATAAATTCGAATATTAACACCGATATATGCTGAAAATGTCTGTTCTAAGACTCTCACCTCCTATATAAGTGTCTTACCGAAAACAGCAAGTAGATGCCACAGAACATAATTATAAAACGTTGCCGACAAATAAGGAATAATTTGTTTCATAAAACTTCACCGAAGTAATTTCATGGTACACCTTTGAGGCTTTGAGCTACAACATGATAAAGTTTTAAATATACGCAATATTATGTATAGCACGCTCAACATCTAAAGGGAAAACGGTACAATATTATCTAAAGGTCATAAAAGCATTTTTTTTTTTTAAAAGTATTTTATTTTATTCTATCCAGCCTAATGCGTATTATTACCATATATTATCGACTATTGTTCGCTTCCATTTTTTCAAGTAAATTTATCGCAATTACCTATATTCTTCCGCCTCGCTTGTCGCGATAAACTTACCGCTATACAAATATGAATGCGAATGCCCTCCGACGACTGCGTCAACGCCGTCCACTTCTCTGGCCACCTGCCTGTCGATTTCGAGACCAGAATGCCCGAGAGCTATTATGAACTCCACCCCGGCGTTTTTTAACTTGGCCACTTCAGTCCTGACACTCTGAAGTTCGTCGGTTATCCGAACTTTGCCCACTTTATTCATAAACTGTAAAAGTACGATTTAAGCAGTAATCAAACGTCCTAATCGCTAATCTTACAGTATAGGTATTACGACAAGGTGATTCACTGAGCGTACTCGCGCTCATTTTTCCCGTTCATAATGGATTCATTGAAATTATAATTTTTGGACGTTACAAGAATACTTAGAGACCGTATATTTTTATTTCTGCAGATTTTATTATTTTCTTTATTAAATATCAAACTTTTTTTCAATATACAATCACATTTTTTCCCTTTTATACGACTTTTTTAAAAGTTTTGATGAATTTAAATCGAAATTCTAACGAATATAGTTATTGCGTGTTATTCCAAATTTTTGTACCAAGCATCATGATAATGGGTTATCGGTTAGTAGATACGATGACTTAAACGTATCTTAAATAGAATGTCTAACAACCACGGATTACATTCGTTGTAATGAATTATTTCTAAAACTTTGACCGGTAAAAAATAAATTGATGAAGATCTTGCAGAACTGCAATCAACTATAATGGCTTAGTATATTTCTTTAAGGCTTCCCTGTATTTTAATAAGTCATAAATTGCTTGTTCAATGTATAGTTCTGTATGTTCATTCTCAAAGAAATTTGCCTGCTTATTAGTTCACAGTAAACAGCAGTGGTCTTAAATTGAAAAAAAATCAATTTGTATCGATAGGACGATACAGGTCACTATTTAAGTGGAATAAAAGCTTCAATTATCGAAAATATGGTTCTATTGGTCTCTAAGTATAACTGTATAAGTACCTACTTGAAAATTTTAAATTCAAAATGGAGGTAAACATTTTTGGTAAATAGTTATGCATAATATTACTCGAAAGAAAGGTACCTAAAAATACAAGGCAAGATACCACACTAAGCAGTTATTTCATCAATAAATTACATATTATTTGGCTTCTTTTGATTTTTTTTTTCGAAAATGTTCAATATATATTATTTTTTACAACACATTTCGTATTGTTATAATACATTTTTAAGAGATTTATTTTTAAACGAAAAAAAAATATTTTCATTTTCATAATAAATTATTTTGAATATGAATCCTTATTATAAATAATAATGAATATAAGAAGCAAAATATATTTATTACTAGGGTGACAAATGATTATTTCAAATATCAATAGACGAAAAATTAATTTCAAATGATTCATAGTTAACCCGACGATGAAAAAATAGTGAAAAATGTATTTTTGTAAATAAGTAAAATTATGTAAAAAAATTGAATGTTGCAAAAAAAAAGTAAGCTTAAAAAAAATGGTGTGTATTTTCGCCTTTGTTAATTGCGAACAGCGAACATAATCGTAAAATCAAATAAATACCCAATAATAATATAGAAAAACAATTTAATTTAAATAAACACTCATATTATATTATAAACGAAACAATCGAGCGCTGCTTACTTCCGTGTTCGGTGTCAGGTAACCGATCACGCCTACGGTGTGCCCTCCTACCGTCAGAACCGTAGACGGTTGAATATTCGTTAAACTCGGTTCTTCTTCCGTGTGTATGTTTGCAACGACTATTGGTATTGAACTTATGTTTTTGGACTTCAGGAACGGTGCCAGTGCTTCTGGACCGTCTTCGAACTCGTGATTTCCTAAACACTGTATGCAAAAGTTTAAAATTGTTATTGTGTTATAGATCCATAATTTTATCTACGGCGATCATAATAATATTTTATAATAATAACATTATACAGTTTACCTAACCTTGTCGTGTTATAATATTTTATATTTTGATACATTTAAATATTTAAATATCACGTAGTTTATCATTGACTGGCAGTGTCTTCTCGTTATTTTTCACGAATTAAAACATTTTTTAATAAACCGTTTACTAAATTTCAAATACCTATACTTTCAAAAATAATCTTCAAAATAAAAATAATAGGAAATAACGAGAATTGTGCCGGTTTTTGGCAAAATCTATTTTCTAATTACAGTAGAGCGTCGATTATCCGCATTCTGCACTACAAAATTGTTGTTATACTACTAAAATATACTTTTAATTGAATTGAATTTAGTTTTATTATTTGTTATGTTCGTTTATTCGTGTACAAATTATGAAATGCGATGTTATTTTATTATCTACTATGGCTCATTATCATATAATAGGTACGTTATACACATGGTAAATTAGTTTTTAACTTTATTTTTAATAGTCATTTGATTATCTGCACAAATCGATTATCCAAATCGGTCCCAATTAATGTGGATAAACGACGCTCTACTGTAGTTGTAATAACTCATACACGAATAACCACACTTAATATTTTTATCAAATGCTTATATACACATTTTCTATACATGGTATAACTTCCAAAATATTTTGATTCTTTTTGAGCTATTTATAGAAATTTGAAATTAGTAAAAAAAATTGAAAATATTTTGCGAGTTCTTACACTAAAATATTTATTTTATTATACAGAAACGTTAAACGTACAAATAAATAATTTTTTTTATAAACATTTCAATATAGCCTAATTTTTCTTTAAAATCATGAAAATGTTCAAATTATTTTATTGTTCAAAATCATAAATTGTTCTATTGTAATATGTAAGACTTAAAAATTAAAATTTAATGAAATTATTAATTAACTAAACGAAAAAGAACGAATTAAGTTATTTCGTTGTATCTCAAAAAATGATTTTTTTTGTGGGGATTTAAAACTCGTACGTATATTATTAAGTTTTAAACACCTATACAAAGATATATTCAAAACATATTATTCATTGTATACTATTGCCTATTTTATCAAAAACTTGTTCACGCCGTTTTTGGGGTAAGTTGGTATTGACTCAAAAGTTAATAAAAACATTATATAGATATTATATACTATTATATTTTAAAATAATAAATGTTCTCTGCAAAAATGAAATTTACCGCGTATTACCAACTATTTTCAAAAAATAAACTACTACTTATAAATAAAATATATTATATTATAGGCTGATTGACTGTCTTCAATAATGATGAGATACATTCCGTTTATAGCAGAGCGGTTATCTATAATTTTCCCTCGTTTTATTTTTCGTTCTTACAAATTCAAAACATTTTAAGACTGTAATTATTATAAAATATTATCAAGAAAGCCCAGCTAAGAACCGTGTTTCCGAACTCAATGATTTATCGTCGAGTAAAAATAGAAAATCCCCTATATAATAATATAATAGTATGTATATGGCGACGAGAGCGAATCGAGATTAAAAGTGAGCATCCGGTTATTACTATGTTATAATGTAACGTGAAAATATTATTTCCTGTCTATTTTTTTCTTAGTATAACTTTAAGGTTTTTCAGCACGCAAAAAAAGGCTAACTGACTTAATTCTCGTCGAACATAATATTACCGGCATAACAATAGTGAATATCTACAGAATTATGTATTTGGAGTGCGTATTCGTATTTTTATACGATTGTAAGTATATATTTTTATGTTACGAATTGTAATACTTTCGAGATAATCAGAGTAATTTTTTTTTGCATTATACTACTGCATATTTTTAAAATATTCAATATTTATTGCATGTATTGATGTAAAATTGAATTATATACTGTTTTCAAAACTTATTTAATTACGAGTAGGTATAAATGTAAAAAAAAAATATTCCATCGAATAGAAAATTATAGTTATACATTTTTTCAACAATTTGCCTATCATTTTCGGTAAACTAATAAAAATTTTATCGTTTTTAATAGGAAGTAAAATTTATCGTACGTTATCAAGGATTTTGCTTATTGCATTATGTATCTAATTAAACTAATCTATTTATTTAACATAGGTAATTCAAAATTGTAACTTTTAACATAAATGTAATCTTTATTTTTAATTAAAAAAGTATAAAATAAATAATAATAAACATAATTTCATTTTTATTTGAAAAAAAAACTAGAAGGGCATAGTAGCAACCCATTAATTGAAAAAGTTGGTAAAAAAGCATGGGACTACTTTTGAAAGTACCGTCAATAAACATAATTTTAATTTTACGCAGGAGCGGACTGGCCTGGTGAGACACCGAGGCAAATCCCAGTGGCCCGTTACAATAATAGATTAAATGGCCTGGTAATATTTTAGAAATTAAAAATATATAGTATACGAAAAACATAAAAATATAATAAATAGGTATTACCTTATCAGCTCTTGTGATTTTAAGTATTATATTAATCGATAATATTATAATTTTATTATGAAATGATCTATATACTGTTGAAATTCATAATCAGGTGATGGATAGACAAGTTGAAAGTATGAATTCAAGATTTGTGAACAATAGTCCATTATACATGGATTTATCGTTTCTATGCCCAGTCAACTTCAATAGTTTTAAACATGGTTTATAAAAAACAGCCTTGAAAGTTCTCTCTAAAAATTTAATCCGATTTACAATCAATGATGATTTGGAAGAATTTCATCAAAAATTAAGAGGAGAATTAGTAAGTTTTGGTAATATTTGGGATAACTTAAAAAAAAACAGCTGAAGACGAATATAATTTTGAAAATTTCGATTCAGAAGATGAATACCAAGAAATTGAAGAAACTTCCGGATTAAATATGACCTGTTAAACATGCAAAAATTATGCTTGTTGCTGTTTAAAGTTATTAGTCAAATACAATTTGTATAATAGTGCGTATTATCTTTGGCTTATAATTATCTTTTAATACTACCGGTAACACGAGTAGCATGTGAGAGGTCATTTTCAACACTAAAATTCATAAAAAATCGATTAATAAATACTCATGAGAATTTGGAAGCGTTTATTTTGATGTCCGTGGAAAAGCGAACTTTAGCTTCTATAGATGACGATATTTTAATGAACAGAATCGGGGAAACTAGTGAAGTTATGAAAATAAACCTAATTATGTAAAAAAGGAATTATTTTAAGAGTTAATTTTAATATATAGGTATTATATTAAAATGTGTACACTATAACTATATAAAAATATCTTATATATTATGTGTAATTTTTTATATCTACATAAAATGTTGAAAATATTTTTTAAATAATAAACGTTTTATATCATTATTATTTTTTTTTTACATATTTATGACCAAATCGTTGGTCCTCTGTTAATTTTTGGCCTGGCAAAAAAAATTCCCGACCTGAAATGTTAATAGTCCGCCACTGATTTTACGTAATACTTCCAAATTGCTATCACATGAAAATCCAATAATATTGGTTTCCACACTGTTAATAAATTAAAAATGTTCTCCCAGATTATTCATTAAATTATAATTACTCGTATTTAATTTAATATTATAAGTCTCGCTTAATGTTTTGGGTAACATTGGTACCGTACTTCACCGATTAGCATATATATATATATATATATATTCTAATTCGACATAAATCGCGGTTTTTATCAAAATTACAATCCATTTTTACGTACTTATTATAAGTGATTATTATTATTATTATTTCAAATAATTATTTTAATTTAATTTTAATAATAATATTAATTTGTAATAAAACTCATGTTTATAATTATTATAAGTATATTGCCATATCTTTATTTATATAATTCTATATATGGCATTTTACTCTAGCAAATACATTTTTAGACGATTTATTATTACTAAGCAAAAATGCCGTAAAATTTACTTACGGTGGTTTATCCTTAATAAATAAAAGTATTAACAGCTTATATTGCTAAGTTATAATAATAAAAGTGACTTTTATTCGTATAATAAGCGAATAATACTTTTAAATTATTATTTCATTGCATTCTTCGTTAAAAAAAACTATAAAGGTGGCTATGTTTTATACTAAATCAAATAGACTAACAAATAATAAAAGTATAATAAAATGAAAAATACTAAACTGCATTATTCTCAAATTGGCGTTGTTGGTTTTTACGGCACTTTTGCCTAGCAGGGGAGTATAATGATGGAAAATATGTAATGATAATAATAAATAATATTATTAGATCGTATTTCGCTTTTTTTGAAAGTCTTTACCGGGAACCAATTCAGATTTGCCAATATATATAATATTATTATTTGAGGGTAGTGTGTACACTGTAGTGTCTGTCAACCATTGTATTTAACAAAAGTGATACATTGTTAAAAAATGTAATTCTCTGCGAAACACCATTTAAATAAAAAATAAATTAAGATGATTACTAAAAAACCGGCATTAATATTTTTCTTTAATTAGAAATGTATACATTTGGATAAATATTCTAAACCGCTCTTAAAGAATATATTATAGTAGTTTTTTTTTTTAAAGGAGGTAAGAACATTTTATGAAAAACATATGATACTGATGTACATTTCCGATTACGTATACTTTAAATAATAAATGGAAATATTCAAGGTGTTTTAAAACGTACGTATACCATTGTGCGTACCACGGCCTTATGTATTTTTCGTATGAGTATGCTGTATAATGTAATTTATTCAAAATTCCACCACCAAATTAAATATTAGGGATTTCACGTTTCGAACATAGTAAGTTACTTAAATTAATTTTCACTGATAATAATAACTTTCGATATATATTATAACAAATACCATACCGTACTTATTGGCGATCATCAATTTATTTTTCGTGGGGGGGGGAGTTGATAGTATGATATGGTTAATGTATTTCCCCAATAACATTTTAATTTTTCCATTTTAAATACCTATCCTGAAGAAATTTATATTATTATGATTTTAAATATGTATATTTTTATAATACAGAAAAAACACGCTATACACTATTTACTCGCGTACATACAGCATACTTTGAACCACGACGAAAGACGTCGATAACAAAAACAAATAATATTATGCTCATATCATGCTATGCCCAATATTGATTCTGAGAAAATAAATATGGAGTTTTATAAACATTTATTTATAAATATATATATATACTCTTAAGTAGGTTTATTGTAAAGTTACAACATTATAGACACTATGTATTTATTAGGCTAGTTATTTTTCCAGACATTAATTTAATATTAATATACTTGTTTAGATCGATATTGCATCCCTAAAGATAATGTTTAAGGATATATAATTCGGATAAATAAGGAATATGAGAAAAGAAAAAACCGGGTCGAATTTAAAATCTTATTGAGTTTTATTCAAGATGATAATCTTTTTCTAACCTCTAGCTACTTTTAAAAGCTATTCAATTTTGTTTTAGAAAAACATTTAATCTCTAAGGGATCATGTTATGTATCATTTTGGTAACGCATTTTGTATTTATATTTCTATAAATTACTATACTTTAAGGCGATTTTAGGGGTGAGACGGCCAACTCCCTCGAATTTTGGCTTCCGGTTAAATACATATGCATTTCCTTCTGGCTTCTCCCCAAGACAAAATCCTAAATACGCACATGGTAATGGTAAAGCCTTTATTGTTAAATATATCTTCTTGAATATTAGCTTGTGTTATATGCATACATATAGATTGTAATCAATTTATAATAGTACCTATACGTATCACTTTTTGAATAAGATTTTTTTTTATTTTTATCAATTTCTTATATTTATTTTGAATGTACAAATATTTATTGTACCACTAGCAGATGTAATTAATAATATATAGTCCGTCCAAAGTAACTGTAGTTATCGAAATATTCAACACCACGATATAATATTAAATGGGTTTTTTAATTGCCCGTAAAATGTATGTATTTTAATTTATTTACGGGTAATAACTAAAAACCCAATTACATAAGGTACATAAAAATATAATGTAGTAGATAACAGTAACAATTGAAAAAAGAAAATAACAACGTACAAAAATTACCTATTAAAATAAAGTATAAAAATCACAGATTATAAGTTTAATATAAAATTTGTATTATTAATAAATATTAAAAGAATCGATAGAATTAAAATTGAAATTAAAAAAATTAATTTATTAATATTTGCAAACATTTCATACGTAAATTTTTTTTTTTAAATATTTGGATTTTGATAATTTATCTACATAGGTCATAGAACGTAGATATACATGTATTTGCCATTGGCATTCCGTTTGTTTGCTTGTTCATACATTGTACCTTCTGTATTAGTTATTTTTATTAAAGTCGAGAATGTAATAATAACGATTATGAATATTTATTATTTTCTATGACTAATAAATTATACACAAAAGTAAACAAATTATAAAATGTAACTCAAAATCATTTGTAAGCTATATACTTGTAATGTTTACTTGTAAAATTAATTATAAGTGTAGTAAACATTCATATCGCTCACTACAACTTTTAAAACTGATTTCAAAAAAATCTATTTTTTATTAACACAGGACTAGTAACTGAAACATACAATTGGTGATGAATTTCACCATTTAAAGCGGATTATGAGTTTGAGATGAGTTAGGGGTATATTATATAGAAACGGTTTCGAATTTTAACGATGTTTGGTTTCGATAACAGTTTTTGAAATGTTTAGCTTTTGATTTGCGTTGACGATGTGTTTTCAACATTTTTCAGGTTGGGTTCTGTGAACTGTTTTTTAAGAATAGGTTTTAGATTCGGTATTATGAATAACGTTCATAAATTATTGTTAGTAATATCATCTGGATATGTATTAATAAATTTAAAAATAATATTCTTTTCATAAGAAAATATGAATAATATTTCGACCAGATTAGTAAATAATTCAGTTGTACCTACTACTTAATATAGGTACACGTGTACCTATGTAATTATGCGTATATTTCGATTAGTTTTTACATACGTATATTGGTTTGTGGCACTATAAGTTTCAGGTGTATTTTTAATACACGGGCGTGTAAATGTGTTAATTAAAGGTTTATATACTTCTAATATAAAGTATATAAATGTTAAAAATATAATCTATTTAAATCAATTCATAATAAATTATAATACTATAATTGTTTGATAAATATAATTATTTAATTCGTGAAATATTAATTACACAATATGTATATTAAAATATACACGTGAAACATTAATTGGACGATTTAATTACATGTGTACATTACATACGCGTGAAACATAAATTAAACGAATCAATTGCACGTATACACTAAATACATAAACTTAGTATACACGTGTATTTTAAAAACACGTCTAAAATCGTTACTTTCATAATTCATTGCCAAAATTGTTAACCTAAACTAGCGGTTTTTTAAAGTTCCCGGTTTAAGTTTGGGTTTTAACTCAAGACTCGAAAAATGTTGGTTTTGGTGTTGGAAAAATGAAAAAATTCGATACTTAAACTGGCTTTTAAAAAAATTTGATTTTTAACCCGGGTTTTAAATCGTTCTATATATTATAATAATAAAAAATGTCTTCAAACAAAACTCACGGCGCTTCCGGCGAGTGTATCGTTTCTATAGTCGTTATATTTACATTTATTGTATACGATTTGGGAGTTTATTAAGTTTATTTTATACGTCGCCCGTAGTTGTACGAACGACATTCGTATGGGATAATACACACATTTCGTATAGCTTTGAGCATTATATCGTCAATTTATTGTCGTACAGACTATTCTTATAAAATGGCTCATACGACGTACAGAATAGATCCCTGAACCGAAAGCTCTGTCCGTCAGAAAACCGTCGAAATGTGTGTGTATCGCGCTTAACAATATGTTAAACAGCCAATACGCAGAGATTTGAAAAGCTCATCTGTAATGCAATTCGTATTGGATTTCCGATTCACAGAGTCGCATTGCAACACGGGTCTTTTAGCTGTCTCGAGAAAAGGTTAATCGAAAAATAAATGGAATAAAATCGCAAGGATATAATATTGAATCCCCTTAGTGCACCACTCCGCATGGCATACGTATAGTATATATACAGTATACACACATGGATCGCATTGTCCTTTATTGTCCTTGTATAATATATATATATATAACCCCTTTGACTCACATACCCCCTTCCACCATCACCCGTCACTGGTTGTGAAAATTGTATTATTATTTTTGTCTTATACAAACGACACAAAACCGTTTTGACCGACGTCGTTGTGGGTCGCACATATATACCCATGTCACCACATATATAGTACACCATCGTCGTCGAACGACGCAATATAAAATACCACAAGCTTGATGTTTAATTGAATATCGTAATATATACTACATAGGATTCTAAAATTTCATTAAAACGATTTATTTAACTTTTAGGAAACCAAACTTATCAATCTATAAAATGTATGTTTATTTTAGATTCTAATCGTAGCGATGAAAACGTATTGGTTTAACAAAGATTTTTTTTTTATTCATATAGATATGTCCAAAAAAAAGTGTCCAATCATTAGTTTTGATAGAGCTTTTTTGTAGCAAATTTTATCTATAGTTGGTACTTTGAAAGGTAAAAGGTAAAAAAAATGCTTAGTACTTTTAAAAATGACTAAAAGAAAAAAAAAATATATTTTTGTCCAAATCTGTTTTGTTTTTTGGTGAACTCAAAAACGAACGAATGAAGGTACTTTAAATTTTCACAAAATGTTCGTTCATATTAGCATTTTATATAAACTATATAACAGGGGTGGCCAAATTGCGGCTCAAGGTTTATAGATTATACAAGTTGCTTCATAGTCATGAAAACAAAGCAATCCCCCCGCAGCGTCTTATTACGCATAACGTCATCCGTAGGAGAGTTTCGCGGGCGGCCATGGTTTCAATGCTTAATATACTTACTGCCATCTTTGTCTGCTAATGAATGTGAATTTGTGTTTGACATATGTTTATTATTATGTTATTAGCAAGGCTCGTGACTTAAAGCACTTAAAATCATCATTTAAAAACATCATTATAAGCACTCAAATAATAATTTAAAAAAACTTAAATTTGATCAAAAATATTTAATAAAAAAAAAACTTTCTTTTTACACGTTAAAGTAGAAACTAGACATTATTTGTTACTGTGCTAAAAATAATATAATTAAAGACTAAAAGAAAAATATTGAAACAAAATGATTAGGAAAAGTTTCTAATTAAAAAATAAAAAGTAAATATTTATATTATAAAAAAATCAAACTTTACTTTCCAGACATTTTGTCTTTTTGTTTAAAGATTTTCTGAAAAACCCATAAAAAGTAGAAAAACTTTTCACAAAGTCCGATTTCTCCCACTCCCGTTTTTTCAGATTTTCGATATGAGGCAACCTTTATAATCTATAAACCTTGCATGCGGCTCTCTTCGTCGACGTATGCGGCTCGCGGTCTTATTTACAAAAACCAAAATTTTAATTTTTTTTACATACATTTATAAAAAAAAAAGTGGGCAAGTGGGTATCGCTCGCTGTATAGTATAGAGATGGAGAGTAGGTCACTGGTCACTATAATGGATGTGTTAAATTTGAATGCAATAAAGGGTATCATTGTATACGTTAAACGATTCTGAACGGAGATGATTTGTCAGTTAATGATAATTAGTTGGATATATTATATTAATACCTATATTTAAATTGTAATATATCGTTATTTTACGCGATTTTATAAAAAATTAAATTTCATACGGTCATAAAATGTTTTCTACATTGACGCTGGAATTTTTTTTACAGTTACTTGAAGGAAAACTTATGGATACCTTGTGTTGGATTTTTTGAACCTTAAGTATGAATCACAAAAATTTTATGAATTTTCAACTTCAAATTCCTTGCAAATTTTCGCGATTTTGATATATTTCGTAAACATTTGAACTTTAAATGCTTCTAAACAATAACTGTGACTAACGATTTTTGTTTTTTTATTTTACTACAATAAATAGAACTTATAATAAACTTTGTATTAAATTTTAAAAAAAATTTGGCTAATAAAAATTTTTTTTATCGGCATTTTTGAGAAAAAAAACTTAGAAAAGTCGAAAATTTCAATTGTCTTTAAGTTGTTTAAAAAAGGTCAAAATATTTTGAAAATTTAATTGTTAACAGATAACCGTAATATAAACATTTGGTGAAAATTTCAAGTATTTACAATGATTCGTTTTTGAGTTACAGCAAAATCAAAAAATCGATTTTGTCGAAAAGTGGATATGCGTAAAAATTCCCATTTTTCCGTTATTTTTTTAGGGTTTTTCCCGACGCCTTTGAAAACTACTGAACATTTTTTACTTTTTACCACCCAAAGTACCAACTAGATGAATTTTCCTATTCAAAGAGGGGCTGAAGTCAATAATCGAAGCATTATTACTACTCCGAAACGCGATGACAGACACAAAAATAAAAAAAAAAACACATCATTGTAAAATCAATACATTCATCTTTCCGTTCAGAATCTAAAAATGTTTTTATTATTATTATTTTATAATTTCATGTTTCGTAATTTGATATGTTTATCGGATGTTAGCTATCTTTATTAATTTTGTGGTATAAAAGTACAGATTAGATAATTTGGCTCTCGATATAATTGCATTAATATATGTGGCTCGCGTACATAGTCATGTTGGCCACCCCTGCTATATAATATATTATTTTCAAAATATTTTGACAGTTTTTGAGCATTTTATAGACATTTTATATTTTTATTTTGTCGACAAACGATTGTTCACCGTCAAAAACCTGAAAATTTAATGGAGACACACAACTTATAACTTATTCATATACAGTTCGAAAAAAATATAAAAAAGGTCCATTTACTCAGCCCCCCCATTTGAGAAATTCAAAAAAAAACCGATCACAAACGACTGACATGGTCGGTTTTCTGAATTTCTCAAGTAGGGGGGCTGCCGTCACGTTGGCCCCACTCGGTATAACTCTGGTTAGAAGGGGGGGCACAAATGACACAAACAGAGCACAAACGATTGGCGTGGACGGTTTTTTTGAATTTCTCAAGTGCCGTTGGGGGGGGGTGGGGGTGGCGAGGAAATGGACCTATATAAAAACACGGTTTGCTATGCATTTCTTTACTCCCGCAAGCTCCGACCGAACGTCTCATGACGACTATATACGTACCATGGCGTCCACGCCGAGATTGCCGATCAGATCGGCGGCCGCCTGCCAGCCGAGCACGTCGTAGAATCGCGTGCCTTTGAACGTGTCGCCGGCGTTAAGGTGGACGACGCCGGCCGGCTCGCCGTCCGCGACCGCCCGGACACGTTCGGCGTCCAGCGCGGCGCGCAACCGGGCAAAACCGCCGTAGCCGCCGGCCGCACCGCACGGGCTACCGGGCCGGCCGTCGCGACAAGTCTCGTCGTAGTGCGAATGGAGGTCGTTGGTGTGCAATACGGTCAACCGGAACTGGCCGGAAGCCGCAGCCGCAGCCGCTTGAAGCAGTCCCAACACCACGGCCGCGATCATCGTACTGCGCCCGTAGGCGACCTCGGTCGGCACCGTCGCCGCCGCCGCCGCCGCCGTAATGATAACGAATCGCAGCCCAACGTTTCCTACCTAAACAGGTATATCATAATAATATTATTATTATTGTACGACTGCTTATTAGGTAACAACTGTGTTTATTATAAGAGAGCGTCACATCCGCGTGTGTTGTCTCTGTCTTACAATCACGTAACATGGAAAATTCACGCTCGGCAGAACACGTTTAGCCCCGTCAGTTAAAAAATTTTAGTGAATCGAAGAAAAATATCCGTGTTTGTATGTTGGCTTTTTACGACAGTTCGATTTTTTTTAGCAAGTCATGTTTATATAACATAGCGTAAATTAAAAATGCTCATAACTCACTTAAAAACTTAATAATCGTAAAAAACCAACATACAAACACGGATAATTTTCTTACCATCAAGTTTCATAGTAGGTCGATTCACTATAATTTTTAAACTGACGGAGCCAAACGTCATCTGCTGAGCATAAATTTGCTATGTTACATACTTGTATGACGGAGACAACAAATGCGGGTGTCTCGGCCTTTTAAACAGTGTGCGAATAAAGTCGAAACGTTTTAATGGCGAGTACAATAGTATATAATTGCGAAAATTACGAAATTCTTCTCGCAGATAAATTTAATAATTATTACTGTAGAAAAAAAAAATGACGTGTTACCTACGTATAAAAAACAGTATGGAATAAACGCGGTTTCGTGTCGTTTTGCTGTTTTCGTTCTCCAATCAAGTAATAAAGATAAGCTGTTCGGTCGTTACCGAAACCGTAATCGTCCATAGGTTATAGACTATATAGTAAAAATAATGTATAAATATTTTATTTTAAGAGTCGCGAGAATTCGCGATTAATATTTTTGAGTTATTACAAAATTAAAATTATTTATTATTTATAAAGACGTAATGGCGAATGTATTAAATTGTAGACTGTCAAACCGTTGAATTCACTTTATTTATACGTTTCGCTTTGTAATAAATTGGAAATTGTGATTTTTTGTAGTTTATTAATAACGTAAATTATTTAAAGAGCGTATTCCGTTTCTGTAAATAATTGTTTTTGTGCTGATGACTTAAAAATGTATTAGTGATGAATTCCTTGGAGGATTTTAAAAGGACGCGGTCCGCCTCTTGCTCGAGCTTGTTAGTTTTACAATTTGGTGTGTAGAAAACAGTTTATAATTGAATGTCGATAAATGCGCTCAAATTTAATGTCGTTCACTGGACGTAAAAATTAATATTTATGAACCTAAAGTTATTTTACTGATGACGTAATCTTAAAAATCGTATATTAATTTAATTTCATCTGACGTCTATTAAATGTTTAGGTAATGTTTTATCAGTTTTTTTTCGAATATATTCAATTTATTTATGACTGCAAAGCCATGAGTATGTTTAAGTTTATCAGGCATCCATGTTGAGACCTTAAATATATTCGATGTTTAAAAAATTTATATTGTTTTCTCTTTTCTATTAACTAAAAAAAAATTGTAGTTCACTTTAAAAATACGAAGTTAAGTAATACTTTTGAAATGGTTTAAGATATCTAAGTATATAATATATATATTTATATATCTGTAAAATAAATAAATCAAATGAATCCCTCTGTATATTTTACTTTTAAGTCGTTCTTTTCTTTCCCCATCGATTTATAAAATTACATATAGTTGCAATGTAATTTATATTTGTGATATTTACAGGTGTTCACTTTGCACCAAGAGTAACGTGATACATTATTAAATATAACAAAAAATGTAACATACTATACAGAAACACAAATGCGGTACACTTGAGAAAATATGAAAAATTAATCTTAATCGGCTTAAACCTATGACGGCGAATAATTGATTCATAACGAGTATGATCAGAAATTGTAAAGTATAATATTTTAAAATTTTTATTCTGTCGATATTTATCACATATAAAAGTTTTTTTTTTATAGATAATATATAGTCTTAAATATTTAAAGTTTTATGACTTCACTCCTCTGACTGACACTTAAAAAGATTATTGACTCGATAAAAAATACTAATCCGTCGATATTCAAAATTGTATATTTATCGATAATTTTAGAAAAGTTTTCTGCTTCTGATTTTAAAATTCTCAAAATAAATTTTTATTGAAAAATAAAAATCAAAAACTTTTCGAAATAACAAATGTTGAAAATCAAATAAATCACACACTGCAGCATATATATTACTTATATAGAATGTCTAGTTGTGTTAGTTTTCGGCAACTATACTCGTCAACTAACTTACTATGCTTTTAAGTATCGTATTACCATTTTAATGAATAACGAAAATTTCAATTTCAAAAAATGTTTGCATATTATATTATTAAATCTTAAAATTTGTCATTTAAGAAATATAAGAACACAGGAAAATATAATTTATTTTTAGTCTAATCAAATCAAAAACAAACTATCATTAAAATCCAGTTAATTGAGCGATTAATGACTTGATTAACTGTATAAAATAATTATTTTCCAAAATCTAACTAAAAAAAATACTGATTATAAAAAAAAATCGTTGGAATAAACATACATTTATAATTTACTTATATATAGTATAATTATACCGCATAGAGTACTAACTTTATTTATTATCTTAAAAACGTATTATTTATCAGCTGGAGCTTATCTTTTAAGATCGACTAAAGTCATATACATTTGTTTGGAAGATTATTGGTGTCAAAGATATTGCATAACGAATAGTATACTCAAAATATACAAATTCATTTCACCAATTATAGCTATAAATATTAAATATATTGTACTAATATTACGCAATGTACCTAATAAATTCCTATAATTTTGTTTGATTAGGTAATTTTTCAATTTATTTATAAACATGACGTTTTTAATTTTTAATTTGAAAAGTTTAAGCCACTCCTTTCTCATTGTGCTATAGAACAAGTAAAACGTTGATTTAAAAAAATTCCTAATTTATATGAAAAACAATAATTATTGTGTCCATATCTATACTGTTCTGCACACACAATCATTATATAATATATATATTATTATAAAATATTGATATAATCATCATTTATGGCCCGATAAATATGGAAAATATATGTATTTATATTTTATACCATTTTATTATACAGGGTTTATTGTTTAATATTATTCTTTTATTACGAAAATTTACTATTATTTATTTCTCATAGTCAAGAAATAATGTATCGCAAAAAATAATGTTTAATATTACGTCCGCGGTTAGATAATCGCGAGCATCATATTACATATTATTATTATAAAAAAACCACGTCCCCAGTTTTCTTCATTCAATTTTTTTTTATATGAAAAATACTCGTAAAAAGGCGATTTCATAAAAATTATTATAATATGTTCTGGAAATATCGCTGGAACGAGAAAATAAAAAAAAAATGGTTATCAGACAACATTTAAAAAGGTCAGTTGAAAAAATTAAATTACGACCACAAAATCAGAATAAAAAAAAAACTCACTGTATATTTATTGTTTATTTAATTTCTGATAATATTTCATTATTACACCAAATACTTGTGTTTGAGTAACAGTAGTTCTAGAAATAATTCAAGCGATTATATCATATCGCTTAGTTCATTCTGTATATCAAATCGTGAAATTCGTGTATGTATATATATATTCATTTCTGAAGCCTTATAGTCGCAACTTCTCAAGTTTCTTGACATAACAAAAAAAAACTTCTAAGAACGCTTTGAATTATTAGCCATTGCATTTTACGTGGTATAATACATAGTATACTATAGTGTGCGAGGTGATGATAGCAATTTCGTTGCTTTTTAAGTATTTTTTTTTTTTTTTTTTTGTTTACTTGTTTGTTGTTTTACAATTTTAATTGTATTAGCGAGAGGTTGCAGTAATGGATAGAAGCGATCTTGCTAAGAAAATAATCGTTTATAACGTAATAACCAAAAAAAAGCTTAAAGTGATTCAAAAATCTTTATACAATTTCAAAAAATAAAGATACGGTGCGAGGAGCGGTGTGAAGTAAAATATAGTCTTAAAACAATATCAAGTTTTGATAGTTATAGTTAAATAGTTTTTTTTTTTGTATTGATCTTAAAAACATCGACAACAAAGGCCATTAGTTATATACAGATTATGATATATTAGATACATAAGTTTGACTATTTTATCTTTACAAGGATATTATATTATATAGGTCTTGAATTTTATGGTTGCTGAGTTATATCAATTAGTCATCGGATAAAGATTTTTGAATCATTCTGAACATTAAAACGATTTATTTACCATTTTTCTTATGTTAAAAACCATTACTCTTAATATTTTACCCATAAAAGTTGTACTTATCTCATTTTTTTTATATTTCAGTATATGATTTCTCGGATCACACATACATTATTATTTATTTCTCCCTCCTTAGGATTCCAGAACATTTTTCCATTTAAACATCACGTTTATAATAATTTGATTCGTGTACTTTCATGGTGTATTGTTAATTTTTGTTTTATACTTTTAGTTATTTATATAAATGTATACGTAAATATGGAATCAAACACAATTTGTTAGATTTTTATTAGAACTAAATTTATCTATTTAAAATGTATAGAACAGAGCTTATTATAGTATATTGAAGTGTATTATTATTCTTTTCTTGATAGCATCAATATGCATTCTCTACTTCGATCAGTTAATATTAATTAACTGATTATTAAAAAAAATATATATATTTTTATAAATATATGTAATAAAAATAATGTAATTTTTACCCTCTTTTTTGCATACTTTTCAATTTTCATAACACATCATATTTTTTAGATATTAAATAAACTCTAAAAATTAACTTTTTCAAGGCCAATAAATGTTTTCTCATTCCTACTTATAATACATTACATCGGTACCACCATTAACCTTTTTTTAATTATTTTTTTTCCGCGAAACCTGCTGGAAATTGATTTTACATTAAGTCCACCCGGCCAAATATCGTTTGTTATATGTACTAATGTAAATTATAGTTGTTTGATTTCTCTATGCAGTGTTGACCGCACTGCAGATTAAACTTTTAAAATATTAAAAATTTTTAAATTAAAAATATGGCCAACTTTTTTTTGTCTATTCTGGTTTTTAAATTTCGTGTAGCTTAGGTGCCATATCGGTCTAGTACCAGCTATAGGTATTTGCAAATCACTATCTTCTTTCTCACGCTGACCCAGGATGTCTTCTACCATTTGAATAAAAGTGCCTTTGGCCAATGCTTCTTCGAACCTGCAACTTGTTTCTCTATTATTATTGATAGATAATATAAAAGGTCAAAAAACACCCTGTCGTCTAGAATTTCTTTTTTTCGGTAATATTAGACTAATGGGAGCCGAGCCACACAACAATTCGCCAACAATCGCCTTGAAAAATGTCCATGAGCATTGTGCATTAATACGCCGCCTGTTGAAACAGTGATGTATACTTCAACTACTCAGATAGCTTCAGCTCGCTGAACTCTAACCATGCTGTTTCGGGTTTAGGAAGTTTGGCATTACTGACATTTACTAAACCACCTATCTCATGTTTTCGGTGTGAAACTATAGGTCCAAACACCCCAAGTTATGAGCTTACAGATTAGATAGGATTAATGATCTATTGCTAAATATAGATATATGATATATGAATATTCGTCAATTGTTCGCCGGAAATAGTTTGCGCGACAGTTGTTCGCACATAAATTATTCACAAGTTCCATATTCATATATTATTAATTCAAAATAGGTCTACAAATAGGTAGCAATCATTTAAAACGTCTATAAATTAAATTTTATATAATATAGTCTTACACGTATAAATAATTGATAAATAAATTAATACATAAAAAAGTAAAATAAATTTTAATTAAATATTTTTGTCGGATAGAAGAACGTGAGCACAAGGGATTACATTTGAATTATATACAGCGGTGAGTGGTATATAATTGTTTGAATGGAATGGGTGAACAAGCAAAAGTTCCATTACAAAACCAATAATAAAGGCAATTATTTATCAACTCTAAACTCTTTTTTTTCAAAAATAATAAAATTCTTTTTGTATTCGATCCATTATTAAAAAGAAGAAAATCGTCATCAACTGTCGTTTTTTAAAATTTCTCAGGAATATTAAAATTAAAGTTTAAAGGAGTTACAGGAACATTTAAATTTGACAAACACGTTGTATTGTTCTTTTTAAACGAAGTTATGCTGCGGACACTGCAGTTACCCAGAACATAAAAAAAAGGAAGGACATTTAATGTCGAGTATAATTTTCGAATTATTATTTTTTTATCGAACAATTTTTGTATTTTTTTATTATTTTCGGCAAACAATTAACGTGTTATACCATATATAATATACGTATAAGATTTACCTACGTCTTTTTCTCGTAGATACTGATAAAAATATCATAATAAACTTAAAATCAAAATGTTTTCACTATACGTAATGATTTTTTATAAGCCGTAAATATAAGCAAATCGATTGCAAGTAATTTTTAACTATAAAAATGTTATTGATGTATATGATGAAAATTGTTTGTTTTTCGTATTAGTCTTACAAGTTTTCTCAAATTATCGTTTGTAAGAGTATATAAATCATAATACGATTTATACCCATACTTACATAACACACACACACACACATATATAGTAGTACAAGAATAACAAATAAAAAATTCTTAAACATAAAATAACGTATATTCGTGTTGGTGATTTGTTCTTTAGTTTTCAAATATCTATAAATGTGGGTACATCGTCTGAGAATTGAAAATTGCAAATAACCGTAGAATAATTTGTCGAAAAATCTGAGAATTCTTACTGCAGTGGTACCTTATCTGGCTGTATAAGGCTGCGCATCGTCGTAAATATTTAGTGAGTATAATAATATGTTAAATCTGACCCCTTTCCTATACACCACTGGATATCGTACGAAGCGATACGTGAGCGCGTACATTATTCTAATAGAGTTATGTATACCGTTCGATAAACAGTAATAATTTGTAACGATCGTATAACGGCGTAGGTACCCGAGACGATGGTATACACATACATCATTATAGTGTATATAGATATACTTGTTATACCTAAACGTATGTACGTCCAAAGTCAATATATTATTACAAGTCTTGTATATAGAATAGCCAACCTGTCTAGACGGTTGATCGACTGTTTGATGTATAATACGCGTATAGTGCATTGTTATGTCGCTTTTGGTAGTGACACTCCACACGCGCATATCTACATAATAATATTATATTATCGTGTCAACACGCACACACACACGTGCGCACACACACTGACGGTAGTACGAGTGATAGATATGCCATCGAAGATAAGTGCAGCAATGCCGGCAATTCGTTAACGTCCACGACACTGTGCATTCTTCCGTCCATAGATAATATGTATTATTATTTTGTCTGTTGACCCAATAAACAATATACTTTTCCACTTTGCGTAATAGGTATTTTGAACATAATATATTCACCGAAATTGACGGATTATGACAAATCAACTTATATCAGATTTATTGTGTGTTGTGTACATATTAATATATTATAAAATTTATTAGCTGTATTATTCGACTTTGATAACAACTACAAAATGGGCAATCTGACTGCGTGGATAGTAAAAAGTGCGTTTTACCAATTATAACAGTGGCGTAAGTATCGGGGAGGGGGGGGGTCAAATGCTGAGGTCCCACTGCCACAGACCCCAGCAAAACTAATAATATCTTATTTTCGTATTTGATAATAAATGTTGAAATCACATTATTTTAATTTTTAATGTATGGATCAAATTTCACAAAATACAGACTACTAACTACTAAGTACTAATACATTAAAATGTATAAAATACCTATACGTATATATACGTACATTATGTCATAATAGTATTAATAAAATATAATACAATAATTAATGAGCATTATAATGTAGAAAAAAGGGTATATTTTGTACATTTCCGAAAAAACACTGAATTTTTCGGAAAAATTGGAAACATTAGGTTTCATTCAAAATTTCCGGAAAAAATGGTTTTAACGAAAAAAAAAAATTTTCTTATTACCTACTTGACATTTTTTACTTATTAATGCCGAGACTGTTTTATATTGGCATCAGTAGTCAAAGTAACATCAGAAAGATGGTGAAAAAAATCATCAAAAGTGATCATGAATATTTTTCATCATATGACATGTAATGGTTAAGTTATAACCACTACTGATGCAATTGTAAAATGCAACGTCCGGGTAATTAAGCAATTATAATATTCCAGTAGCCAATACCAGTCTTGCGTTTTAGATATGGCAAGTTTGGAACTAAAAGAGTGATCGACTAGTGGTGGCCTACGACCCGATAGTTCTAGTTCGGCAAGACGTAAAATACATATCGGTGACTTATATGGGGAGTTTCTGTGACGAAAGTTCAGGAAAGAAGGCATATAAGCTCTGTGACACTGACAATGCTGTCTGTCTGCATAGATGACCGTTGTGCGTCGCGCGTCGTTCGGAACCGTTTAGAGCAGTCCATAAGATATTCAGGTATCCAACATAAAGGTAAATCTGTGTTTGTAGTGTGCTTATAGGCTGGTGTCTTAAGAATTTACAATATTTTCATTTTGGCTCAGGCTCTGGGGAAAAAATGTTTTTTTCCGACATTTTTCGGGAAATTTTGTTGAAAAATATGTATAGAATTGACAATTCGCGTCATGTCCATTATTATTGGATTTTCTTAATTTTATTTACAAAAACCTAGGAATTTGTTAATATTACCTCATTTTTTCTAATCAACAATTTATCGACTTCCCAACATTTTTTCACAACAATAAGCGTAAGAAACTTAAATTTGGGCACCTTCACTAAAAGTGACACTGGGGCCCTAGTTGACCTAGTTGCGCCACTGAATTATAGGCAGAAATAAATAAATAAAAAATATATATGAAAATGATTTTAACATTATCAATAAAGAATAATAAGACATTGTATTCTATAATTCTCAGCCATACATTTTTTTTTTTTTGTGATAATAGCTGTTACCTTTGTTTTTAGTTTTACAATGCATTAATTTTTCGGGATACACATCATTTTTGAATTTTTTACGATTAATGTATGATATATATATTGTATATTGTTTTTATAAAAAAAAACATGAATTTTTATACAAGGTTCCATCTAACTTGATAAAAATTAAAAATTTGAATATCCAAAGTTATGATTATTTTTATAAGCGTTTAAAGATTAAGTGTTAAGGGATTCGTCAAAACTAAAAATTAAAAATCAGAAAATTTACTTTTTTTTCACCATGACAACATTTTCAAATTGCGACTATGTGTATATTATATGTATATGTAGGAACACTGCAAACTTCAAGTCCTATATTATAATATAAATTATGATAATACCATTGAGAAATATTTCGATTAATATATTATTATAATATTTATTAGCTTTGTCATTAGAATAAATCTTTTACTATTTAACCTAATCGTATACTCTTTGGAGATCAGACTATTTAATCATGCGTGACTGATTCTTCAGTTATTGGTTGTTCGAAATAATTTGTAATTCAATGTTTAAAGTGCCTAGAAACAATTTTTTTTTTCAGTAGATTAACCCTTTTCTTTCCTATTTTAAATTTGTATATGCAAACCATGACTATTTAGGGCCTTAGGGGTTAAACGATGTGAAAATTGATAATTACTGATTTATGATTGAGCTTTGAATTAAAAATACATACGTCATCTTATCAATCCTTCCTGTATTACATACGTTACATAATTAAAAAATTATCAGTCACTGTATTCTCTGTTTTATTTTTTACTAAGTAGTTCAGTTACTACACTACAAGCCATTGTATTTAGTGTCAATTTTATATTATAGTATAACAAAGATAAATAATTTCATAAATTATTCATTAATTGATTGATTTCCTTCGATCTAAATTTACCTGTTTATTTAATGTTACCAAAATACTATAATTTTATTAAATTACTCGTGTATTATATTATAGGCATTATAATAATATGTGCCAGCCATTGATCAACAGGTATTTACATATTATAATATCTTGTTGGAAAAAATAATGTTCAATTCAAGGAATTGAAACACTTGTGATACTTATTCTGTACAATTAAAGACTTAAAGAGCAATATAAATCTTTTAATTTTCTAAATTCATCTACTTCTCGTTTGAAATTATTTGGTTAAATACGACCACTTACGAATTTTTTTGGAAAATCTCTTCCCATCGAAAAACGTGTTTTTGAAATTTGGCATTTTCCCACCCCCTTCAAAAACGAATAATGGCTTTTTCCAAAATAACTATCTATTATTACAAATTTGACTTTAAGGTGATATGATGTAAATTTATGAAAAAAATGTATAGCTGGGGCTGGAGAAACGTACGTTTTTCGTAGGTTTTTATTATTACTATTACTTATATTATTATTACAACTACTTTATATCTATACGCGTAATTCATCTGATCTTAAACTTCATTAGACTAATATTTAACGCAAGCCATCAAAGACACTATAGCGCTATTCTATCAATTATAAACGATGAAACTTTAGTACGTAAACAATAAATTACGACATAAAAGCAATATCAGCTATACTACACATTTTTGAACAGGTGTATTTACTCATCGTACAGTTTATAATGATACGTACATTTTAAATAAAAATAGCATAATGGTTCTTCAGTAGTAGGAATCATAACATAAAAATTACATTTTATTTTGTTTTAATAAAATAATATTATATTTATATAAGTAAAATATTTTATCTTTATGCATGAACTGTATTCTATTTAAAAATATAAATTCACTTTTCGTTAATACGAGTTAAATTAGTATTTTTTTACAATTAACTTCAAAATAAATGATTATATGTTCACTTAACTTGAGTTAGTTATTTCATTAACTTTTTCATATTTGAATTTTTTACAACCTGACATATAATAATTATAATCAAATAGTTAATATGCAAACACTTTTTTTTAATAGATATAAAAATGTATTGTCTTGAATATCATAATAAACTTTATTTATCTATGACAAATTAACAATTTTTGCAAAATCAAATAAACCATAAAATTGAGTAAATAATAACTCTTAAGTTAATAATAATAATTATTATATCACATACTATAGTATTATGCTATAATGATGTATAGTTTTGTAATTATATCAAAAAGCTATGACACGAATTTGGCTAACCTATAGTCCGTATGTGATTTGCGTAAAAGTCTGATTTTAAAATATATACATATAATACTATAACAGATAGGCTATAGGTAAGTACTTAGGGTACTTCTAGTTGTATAATAATAAATAACAATTATACATAAGTATAAGTATATTATTGTATTGTTAGTTACGTGTTGTGTTAATCGCTAACGATCGTCATTGTTTTTATTTTCGCTCAATAAACGATTATTGTGTTTATAAACCTGCCTAAATAGCTATATATTTTAATCATATATAATTTAAATCATTAATAATAAATTGAAAAATTGAAAAATTTAGTACCATCTGAAACGTATTAAACTCGTCTCCTCTTTCGACTGATTTCTATAAAAATTATGACTACGCTAAAAATATACGAGTCTATTACACAACGCATTAATAGAAAAAATTGACACATCCTGTCGACAATATAACTTATTTTATATCACACTGATGCTTTGTGTACATAATAAGTATATTTTAAACAATAATTATATTATGTTCTTGTTCTAGTCAATTAAAACATAGAGAAACATTCTAGAATAATAAGTAGTATAAAAATAAAAGGACATTTTTAATTTGCTTATATTATTATACGTTATGATTTTTTACATTTAACAACTTAATATAGCAATTTACAATGACTTAAGTACTTATAAAGAGGAGCTATAAACATTTAAAACTATGATAAGTCAGGTATATACCGTAAAATATTGGTCAACAATATTTCGTTCGTCTAAACTTTAAATACTTATAACTAATAAATTACTTGTCCCAAAGTTAAATTGTATACATCAAAATTCTCCAAATAATATATATTCTACTTCAAAAATACAAAATCAAAAATAAATATTGAAATTTAAAAAAGTAAATAATGATAACAATGGAAAAAAGTAATTTTTTTTCGAAAATGTTGTTTTCTGATTACTTACAATAATTATGTTCTAGAAATATTTTTATAAACATTACTGTTTTCTGAGATAAAATAATGAATAATGATTAATGAGTGTATTACATTAAGTGGATAAAGTATTCTCAAATACCAAGGCGAGTAGGTATAATAAGTAAACGAAAACAATTAACTTGAGATATTATTAAGTTAAATCATTGTTAAGAATAATATGCATCAAAATAATAAATAAATATTATTTTTAACTTAAAAAGCTTAAATTTAATATGGAGAGAAATATTAACTTGGTTAAAAAAATACAATTATTTTTTTTTTTATCACCTCCCAAATTACACATAATAAAGTGATTATAAAAATTGTATTTATTAGTAGTAAATATTACGATTTCATTCATCTCCAATCTCCCTTTTTATCGCACTTAATACTAACTTAACCTTTAAATTTAGTACATAATTATTATAATATGTTTTGTGTCGACTTAATTATTACGTTTATTGGAGTATTAGTTATCATTTCTAAATGAAAATCATCGTATACACGAATTCAGAATGGTGTTAGAATATTGATTAATTGGTTTGAACTACAGTGTTAAAGATAAGTATAATACGTAATTTTACTTTTACGTAATATTTATATATTTTATTAAATAGAGTATTAGAATAAGCCAAGTTATTAAGATGAATACATATAGATACAACTTGGCTTCAACTTTTTAATCAGTCAATTAGTCCCACTTTAATTCTAATGTTAAAAAACGCGTTGATATTTTATTATTATTTCTAGTTTAACTGCGTATTCGTTTAAGGTCACTTAAGGAAGCTTTTATACTCAGATGCTATTAGCTTACTGCATATTTTAAAGTATTATAATTATTGTCCGTCCGTACCAACCTATGTTTGGGAAACATAATATTGAGAAGACAATATTATTGACTTTACACACTCTCGCAATTATTATTTATTTTAGTTATAATTAAATATTACTTATTATAATATGCCAGTGCAACTAATATTATTATATAGTATTTTTTCCTTTCATTAAAGTACAATACTTATAATCAACAGTTTTATTCTATAAAAATTATATAAAATACCAACAATAATAATATAGATAGTGCATTAACATTGTCTAAAATGACTTTCATTAATGAAACAAATAATTATTAAATACGTCGGAAATCAATTTACTTATATATGTACTTACCAACTTAAACAAAACGAAAATTTAATTTGTTGGATAATATAATATTTTATTCTCTTTTGACGATATAAGCATTTATACATTGTTTCATAATATTATACAATTTAACTAAACATATTTTTATAGAAATGAAATCATTTCCATAACCTTTTACATTTTATTCACTTTAATGTAGTTATCGAGATTCATAATTTATGATTAAAGTCATAACTCATAGTAAATATGAAAATAAAAGATAAAACAGCTATTTAGTAATTACAATTTGCTATTACAAGCGACATTAATATTATTTATTTATTTATTAACGAGTTATCTTTATGCCAAACATTCAATCATTGAGTAGATAATTATTAATTAGTAATAATTACTCAAGCAAATTAATTGATTATTTAAAGAACTCCGTTGACATCTGACGAAATAATAATGCGTACTTATAATCAGTGATGGTTATAATATAATAAGACCGAGTAATTAATTGATGTACAAATTAAAAATATAATATTTTGTTTAGATTAATATTTAATGTTTTTTAATGTTTAATATAGTTCTTAAAGTGTGAACTTTTTTGAATAATATTCTAAAACGTGTTTCCATCTAACGTTAAACCTTGAAAAATAGATTTTAAAGATGTCAAATAATTATTATATTTGCAATTTTGAGACATGGTTTAAAGTCAAATATATTTTGATATTTTATGATTATTATTAATAATCATAAGTAAATCTATATAATTATATTTTATAACATTTACCTACTATAAGTTTTCACATTTATTTTCTAAATTTGATGACAATAAAATTGTACACCAATATTTAATATCAGTATGGTATTGTACCTATAACAGGTTATATAAACAATACAATTAAACATCTAATTAATTTCCAAGTTATAAATCATAAATAGGTAGAAATGTAGATAACATCCATAAAATAATTGATGAAAATATCAATAGGTTATCTTATCATGATTAATGGTTACCAATATGAATAGCAGAATAGCTATGTATTTATTATGTTTTGTATGAAAACAACTACAATAACCTACCAAACTTATAAATTTTCTCAACATTTATAGATTTTTAGTACAGTTAAAATAATAACCTATTTCATATTCAATTTATTACAATATTGCACGAAATAAAAGTTTTCCAATCGGTATAGATTGTTCAATACGTTGTTAGTAGTACTGGATTTAACGAGACACTGGCATTCCCAACCTGTGGTCCACAGAAGTTTCCAATCGGCCCGGCTAATAAAAATGTAAAATCACAAATTAATAAGACATTCTTTTTAAATAATAATACTTTAGACTAAAAAATAGGGGTCGTTGAAAGTATACATGACATACATGGCTCACGGTATAAATATTGTGACCTGACCTTAAAAAAAAGTTGGTACGCCTAGTGTAAAGGGTTTAATGTACCGGGGCCACAAGGTTAAGTTTATTTTAAAGGGCTCAGGTTGATGTCTTAGAATTTTTAACTTTGTTAAGTGATTATAATTATTAAGAATAATAAATAATGGTAAAAAAAGTATTTTAATAAATAATCCGAGCGCGTTTATTTTATAAACTCAGTTTTTTCCTTACTTGTTAATTGTGACTCGATTTAAATCAACACATATGTATAGTCAAATGAGGTAGCTACCTAGATGAAATGTTTAATTTTTTTAATTCATCTTCACTTTTATCAAATACCATTGAAATAATATAATTGATGCATTGCATAACTTGTAAATGGTAATTTTTTTTTGAGGGACTTCAATATTAGTTGTTGCACCCTAACCACCCTTATATAGGGCCTATTCCACATGTTAATGTCCATGCACGGACCACTTAACGTGTCACCATAAAAAATACACAACAGGGCCACACGGTAGCCACAAATTAAATTTTTAATATATTATATTAAGTGCCTGCAGTGACGAATTTAGGCCGGAGATATTCATACCCTTAAAGTATGACTGAGTCAGAAGTGCAGTTGTTTTATCGTTACATAAAAAAAAACCACTGGGCAAATATTTAATTTAATTTAACGAAAGCTTAAAAAGTTTGATTCGGCAATATTGTCATTTATAACTTTTAGAACGCCAGCTCCTTATAGGAATAAAATAATTTAAACCGAAAAAACTAAACGTGAAAAAACAACACACGTTCAATCCATGAATTGTACCGATATATACATTCTTCCGATTAAATGCGATTAATTAAGAGCTCGTTGCATTAATATATAAAATATGCGGCGTGTCTAGAAACTTTCGAAACTATTAATTTTTAGCGAGAGTCGCTCGTTCGTAGGTACATATGGCGTTATTAAAAAAAAACTTATTTAACGAATACTGTTAAACTTATCGGTTATATTATGGCGGTGAATATTCCTGAAAGTTATAATGATTGTAACACACTATGTTATATTATGCACATTTTGTATACATAGCGTAGCCACCGCACAAATATTGGGTTTGTAAACTTTCTAGACACTGCACGGTTCAACAGTATAAACTGCTGTTTACATTTAACTAAAATCAAACGATTTATTTTTCTTTTAGTTTACGATCAAATTCCGAGTAAAAATGTACATAATTTATTAAAATATACATCGTTAGAATAGTTCACTTGTGCACGTCATTCGATTCACACCACATAGTAGAGTAGTGTATTAAAGTTATTGTGCGTGGTGATTCAACAAGCATACTTAACCACAGGGATACGACTGCCGGAAAAATTCGGGAATATATTGGAAATAACTGTTTTATTCTCAGACCTTTGGAAAACACGGAAAGCTTGAAGAATATCAAAATAATACATTTCCTGAAATAAATCAGTTTACAGAAAATTAAAAAATTGTATTTACTATTTACGCTTAAAATAATCAAAGTATAAAAAAAAAATAGATAAGAAACCTATCATTTTCATTACACATTTATCAATACGGCGTACATAACATTATAGTATTAACAACTAAAATACTAACAAAGTAAATTAATGTGGTATTTTAATATTTCTATAATAAAAAATAAAAATAACATTACCTATCAAAGATTTAAGTGGGATTGTGGAAGAGTGTACTTCCCAGGAAATAATTCAACCTTATTTTTAAATGTTATAATTGTTGTATTTATATAATTAATACTTACATTTTGATTCCTACTTAACCCCACTTTTCTTTAATATTGAATTTCTTCAGATCCTGATTCGTGCGATTTTAAACTGTACTTTAGGACCATATTTTCAATTATTTTGAAAGAATTTTGCCACAATGCTATTGTGATATTAACTTCTTTTTTTAAATAAGAACCAAACTTTTTTACTGTAAATTGTTATGTAGATGACTTTTTATTTAATGTTGATGCATCTAAATAAAAATTCGAGAGAGAGTAGTTTATAAGTTAATGTACTAAGGATAATAATCCTTAAAAATGGTTTTACATAAATGTAAAATAAATAAGTAATATTGTCGATTGGATGTGGTATTTTTATACTATTTTTACAAATTATAAAATGCTGGTTGGATTATAAGTGTTAAAAATGAAAAAAGTTAAACGATTATTTAAAAAATAAAGACAATTCCTTAGAAACTACCCTTTCATAATACGCTTAAAAAATGACCATTTTTTTTTATTATATGATACCATTACATAGAAAAACGACGGTTTAACTTTAGTCACGATTAATACTACATAACTAAAATAACAATAATACAAAACTTAGATACACACAATAAATAAACATAATAAGGACTGAAAATAAACGTAATAGACAATAGTGATATATGTGCAATTGTTATTTGTTTAAATTCCGAACCACATCCGATAATCATTAGACGAACGAAGAAGTTATAATATTTATAAAATAAAACTTTAAATATTTGATATAGATAAAAAATATTGAAAGGTTATTATATTAAAGCAAATATCACGATCACAATGTTTCTTGATATAATATTTTTAATTTCCTTATTTATACTAAAAACTAATAAATGACTTAAAAATTGAAAAAAATGTTTGAAAAATGTAAAATAAAAGTTTTACCTTTTGAAGTATCAGTGAAACGAATTATCTATTTTAAATGTAATGTCTTAGACCAATCAAAAAATATTACACTGGTTAGGTGTAATCCGGGCATTAGTGTTTACAGATAAAACATAATACGTTATATTTTACGAAATTGTTGATAACTTCGCTTAATAATTAAAAAAAATATATATTTTTTTTAAATGTATCATTAAGAAACGAATTGAAAATCGAATCATTTTTGCGTTATTTTTTATAAGTGATGTACATTTTAAGAAAATTCCTGATTTTTGGGTTTTCAATGTTTTCATAGAATTTTTTTTTTTATAACATAGGCCTCCACGAATCAAAAAGTTTGAGAACCACTGAGTCACGTGACAATAATTACATGTAAATTTTCATGAATTTACATGACCCGCATCAAAATATATTATGGGTAAAAGCGATTGGACGATAATATTTTTTTTTTAAACAACTGGCGTGAAGGGTTGGCTGAAGATGCAGGTACAAATAGCTTCCACGAAAAGTGATAAATTCACATATTCACATATTGACGAGAACATATTTTGTGCTCAGACCAAACGGTGTTATTTATTTAAATAATTCAATTTTATATAATAATTTAATTATCACAACATTTTATATGCGCTTCTAATAGTTTGTGATAATAATACTATACATAGATACTTAGCAATTTGACAGTAATAACAATCAAGATCCGTTATAGTCATTTTAAACGTCTAATCTAAACTACTATCTAACTTAAATATTAAGTCATACAAAATAATCAACATTGTATACACTGAGGTATTTTCATAGTCATAGTTTTAAGTGTATTAAAAATATATTTGTTTTTTTTTTTTTTTAAATTGCCTATATTGTCTGTTACTGACTAAAGTCATTGGTGATATTGTCTACTAACGTTAGGCAATATAATTTGACTGGCATTTGCGTTGTTGCCTAAATTGCATCATTGGAGGTGTATATACATTATACACGTTACAATCCAATACCCGCGAGGGACTTCGCAATAACGCATTGTATAACTTATAGTGCAAGTGCTGACGGGGTACCTCTTTATTATATATGCGTAAAATCTGTATATGGGTTCAGTGAACTCTGACAAAAAACTAAAATGGTCTGCACCGTACGCAGAGAGATAAAAATAAGAACCGTATCCGGGTGTTCCGCGGCGGGGGCTCTAAATGCGATTCAAGAAAACGTCTCGACATGAAAAAAACTTCTTTTCCAAAATGAGGGTTGAAGCCAGGTGTTTGTAGTCGGCCGACGATTATGATAGTATTGTAATATTTTTCGTCGTGTCTCGACTTCGTTCGTTTAGGCGCGATGACCTTTCGTACGCCGTAACACAATTTCAGTATTCCGAAAATGCGTTCAGTGGGATTGAAGTTGATACTTGAAAAGCAGGAAAAATCAAATATTTCCTGTCCAGCGGCGTATATAGGGGGTTTTTAGGGGTTCAACCTGCCCTGAAATGTATGGTTGGTACGGGCATTGATTTTGATTGTAATTGGAATTTAAGAATGGAAATTTTTTTTAATCCCCTGAAATTAATTTCTATGTACGCCACTGGCCCTGTCGAAATCTGTCGACGATATGAAATGCACAACTCGCGTTATACGTATATTGTCTATAATAATAGGTATAAAATAATTTTATCATTCTGTCTCGTGCGCGGTAATATTTCCGTAACCGTGGTTATCACAGTCAGCGATCGCGGGTAACGTGTATAATAACCTGTATAATGAAACGTCATCGATATCGGAATATTAAGGAATACTTGAGTTGAATCGGCCATAATTATTAATTGATACTACTCGAATCAGATTCATAGTAACAGCCTTACAGGTTTCATAAATGTTGATATAACATGGTATGAAACTATAAATACAATATATTATTATAATAGGTAATTAAACGCAATATTTTTGGTATAATAAATATCAACTTATCGTAACACTAAAAGTAAAATATTTAGTAATTACTTTATAGCTGTATATAACAAAAAACATATGAAATATACTTATTGATTTAGGCTGATACTCTGACAGACCACGGAGAGCTCAGAATCATTTTTAGTATACAATCATGTATCAATTTATAACACACTCATAACAGTGACCCACTTGACACTAAATAGTAAATATACAGTAGAGTAGTACTCAGTCGCCCATACCTTTTTTCAATTTTAAACGTTATAGATCAAATTTAATTTTAAAATAAACACCTAACCCTGAAAAATTTACAGTCTTCATTATAAAATACAAATATTTACCGTTCAATACTTTTTATTACATAAAAAAATTATAAATTATAGTTAAAAAAAATCGAATTTTAAATTAATTAAACCTTTATTGCATGAACTGTATAATAGTATTTCCATTCATATAATAAACATATGTAATAGTAATACATCATTTATAGTATTCGTGTTTCATTGTATCTATCAAACCTTAAAACTAAATATTAATAGTATTTTTTTTAAATAATCTATCGATTTATCAATTTTTATCTTTGAGAAAATCACAGATATAGATGATAATATATTATCTATGTCTGTGGAAAAAAATACAACATTAAAATAACCTCAGGTATATCACTATTCACTATTGTTATTATCATTTTAATATTATTTGTAATTTCATAAACTATTTGTACGAGTATTCTAAAATGCAGGGGTGGGCAACCGGCGGCCCGCGAACCTTTTTTATCTAATACATTTTCAAATTACATCATACAATTTCAAAGTCAATCGTCTATGCTAAATCAAAATGCATATTTTGAATGACCTTTTTTTTTTTGCTCTCTATACTCTGACCCGCTAAATTTTAATTTTCTAAAAATTGGCCATCTAATAACTTTCTGTTGCCCGTCCCGGCTATAATGTATATACAACGAAGTCAGAAACGTGCAGCATATGGCTTACGCCTATCTCTACAATCATTCAAGTACCTAACTTCTGTAGCAAAAAAAAAAGTCGTCGAAAATCGCAATGGGGAAACAAAAAAAACTTCACGTGGAAAGTGCGCACGTATTAAAGCTCTAGGTAGATCGTATAAGCGGCCGGTGCGGAGGTAATGCCGCTGTCATGGTGCAGGCGGCGACCGCGGAAGAATTTATTAATACGCACATCAATATTATTACTATATACCATAATATATTATACAGGTTCCGACTGAAATTATAATAATGTCACACACTGTGTAGTGTCGCTGTTATCTAACGGCTGCCGGTGCTGTTCGTGGTGATCATACTGCTACTACTACTACTACTACTAATAATAATATTAATAACCAACGCACCACTCGGTTCGTGTCACGGAATACCGCCGTGTCTTGTACACTAATCCCGAGCCGGCGGAGTACGAGGGGCGGGCGAAGACGGCGGTGGACGGATAGGAGCACAACTGTACACCACTGCACATATCACAGATCCATTCCGAATCTACTTAGCCATGATCTCCGGCCGATAAAGGCCAGTGCACGGCGACCGCGTGTCATCGCCCCAAACGCGCGCATAACGAACGAGTATATTATATTATTATTACGTCCGTGTTATTATCATACACGCAAACGCGCGCGATGCGATTGAAACCATTACGATGGACTACTGGAAACGCTAATGCGTATAATGGCGCGCATTCCGTTAAGACCGGTAAGTCCCGTCGCCGAGGAGACACGTGATGACGATAATAATATTATACACACACTATATATACGGTACCCGACGCATTAAAAGAATGTGCCGACCGTATTATTGTCGTCGTCGTCGTCGTCGTACACACACACATGTGCTGTGACGTGTCGGGAGGAGAGGACTAAGAAAAAAACGCGCTCCTTATAATATTATAATATTTTAACACCGCCGACGATGACGGTCGCGTTCGTATAATATAATCTCGGACCTATCCCTAAACTCGCGTTTCGAAGATTCAGTCGATGACACGAAGAATCCTTGACCACCGTCGTCGAGACGAATAGTAATGTAATAATAAAATGCAGTTTCCGATCGCCTAGTTAGTGCACTCCTTCGGCTTTCACACTTATCTGCACGTATCCGCTTTAGCTACTGCAAGTGCACTGATGCACGCCGCGATTAAATTGCATTTAAATCTATCATCGCATTATGCATATAACATTATTATTGCATTCAAAGGTGATGGTAATAGTTATTTATATAGTAGTGGCACTTAACGTTCGCTCAACTTAATTTTAGTTAATAATTATTTTCATTTGTTCATTGTCCATCTTTGCATCATATAATTCATATAGGATTATTCCGAAAACAGAATATGAATTTTTACGTTGGATTTATGCGAGAACCTTCGCGTCACCTGACATCAGTTGTAATATACTCAGAATATATTTTATCACGGCATTAAATACAAAAATAAATTGAGCATTAGGACATTAGGTATTATTCAAAACAAAGTCTCAGACATCGTTTGGATGGATACGAGGTAATAGTTTGAATTAATTTTAGTTAAATAAATTGCCACTCGTATCACAATATTTCTGTTGGTCGAGAATGATGTACAATAAAATGAAATGTTTCCAAAATACAATTAAGCTCTAAAATAAAACTATAATATTGCTGTGAGTACATCAGTACAATATATGTACTTTTAATTATCAGTTAATACCAGTGGTTTTTCGAGGTCAAAATATCAAGTCCAATACAACACAGTCACTCTGTCACTTATAAGTACATTTGGAAACGTAGATGCTAAATTATGACTAGATAAACCGTTATCTGTTTTAAAGTTATTTCTTAGATATAATTTAAAGCTTATACTAACGTAGGACACGCCACTGATACATCTTACTAAATTTCAAGTGCCCACTACATGTAGAACGAAATTAAAATGGACAATTATTTTTATCATGTTGAAGTAACTACATATACATGAAAAAATTATCTACGAAACAATTATTACAATTCAAACAGAGAAGTTTTTAATTTATAATCTGAAATGATAGTGCAAAAAAAAAGTTATCGTAAATTGTATAAACAACTAATGACCGAAACAATTTAAACTTTTATAAGCCAAAATATTAAAAGAAAAAAGATAAAAAGAAATATTAAGAAAAACTATAATTATCTGTTCAAATGTCAGTAATTTATTTTACTCGATCTTTCTATGACTGATAACACGTAGTTAATTTTGTTCTAATAAGGGCTGGTTCTACCACCTATAGATAACTCATAGTTAAATTTATCTATAGGATAAATTGACTTATACTGTTCTACAATGTCTAGATATCGCAGAAGCTATTGGTAACTTGTTAAACAGTTTTACTACTGAATAAGTATTTTATCTGGAGGATAACCCATGTTTATATCGGATAAAGTATTTCGAAATCGAATGGAAGATTTAGAAATGAGGGATGACGATGAATTTTTTATGAGATTTAGACAAAAAAAAACAGTTATACAGGCACGGCGCCAAGGGGGGGGCTCTAGTCCCCCCAGAAAACAGTTCAGCCCTCTCGCCAGCCAGCCCTCCCCCCACTCAAACATATGTAGGATATAATAAAGTCATAAAGCATTATAAATTGAAATAAATTATAATAATTAAATTAATAAAGTTTAAACAAATAACATCTTTGGACTTTTGGTCTTTTTATTATGGATTAACCTACTAGTATTGTCTAATAAGGGAAAAATTTACTATAATTTCAATAAAATATGTTTTGAAATTTGTAAAATAAGAAAAAAAATTTATTTTTTTATGATTACCTTTATTGAGTATTAATTACTGGATGAAAATAAATAAACAAATGTATCCCAAATCATTGCATCAAAGTTGAGTTAAACAAATTTATCTGTTCATTACTAAACACAATTACTTTAATTTATATTTATGAAATGTAAGTAAAAAAACATAATCATTCATTCACAAATGTGTGTAATATTAAAGTAGGTAATAAAGGAATAGTCATTTTTGTACATCATTATTAATATAGTTGTTGAAGGTCTGTGATTAAAAATTGTCTGACATGAGGAACATGAATAATATTTGAATATTATTCTTAAAACATTTTTAACTATTCAAAAGTTTGTGCTATATAGCTAATAGCGATATTATGTTATGTTATATGATACGAAATTATTTATATTTTATTAAATAACCTCATTGATTGTTGAAAAAACCTTAGCCTATGTAAAAAAAAATATTTGCCCTACTCTACCCTCCTGGAAAAAAATTTTAGTGCCGTGCTTGCAGTTATAGAACTTTTATCTAAAATTAAATTTCATTTTAAGTCAAAAACGAACAGGTAAGTAATTTATTGTATATAATATAATATTATATTGAAGCTAATATTTATATGAAACTAACCTTTATACTTACCTATTTCTAAAATAAATAAACCACCAGCTAGAGCAGACTATGCCGTTTAGTTTTAAAATTGGAAATTTTTTACATTAGGTTAGGAGGGCTTAAATAGTATGATTTAGCCAATGCCCAATGGAAAAAAAAAAAACAAAAAAATTGCACCGTTAATTGTTTTATATCTATTTTGTATCGAGTTTCAAAGTTTTTGTTAATTGAGTGCATCGCATTCACATTGAATTCATATAAAAAACGATTCCGAGCGTAGATAATATTTTTATCACCCACGAACCACTCACCCACCCAGCCTACCCATAAATAGTTCTGGGTAATATCTAGTTGATACACGTGTTCGGTACCACTGAATATATAAAATATGAATATTTTAGACTAACGAACCCATAGGCGCAACTAGGGTTAAAATTATGGTGTGGCTAAATCTTAGTCGAGGGGGGGGCTGTTGTTGCGCCAATGGACAAACCGTCTCCGCTCAGAATCGTTATTCGTACACCATGAAATATATCATTGAATTCAAAAATAATACCATCCATTACAGTCACTCACTTCTAACTTACTGTAAAGCTGAATGACTTCCACTTATACCTTACCAGCTTTTTAACTTTGATACCTATAGTGGTTTCTTGTAGAAATTTGGATTTAGTTGGTACTTTGAGGGATCAAAAATAAAAAATTCCCAGTATTATTATTTATTATGTGTTTCAAGTTTCAAAGCAATGAACGATTTTTCGAAAGAGATTTTTCTTTATTTTTTATTCTCGACATTATTACCTTATACAATTTATAATAATGTAAAAATCTTAATTAAGTATTGTACGATTAGTAGTACGATGTTAGTACAGTTACGAATTACAATATTCTATTCTATGATAAAAGTATAGAACTATTATAAAAGTTAATTTGTAGTTTAGAAAGGTACCTTTCAATTATTATCAATAATCTACTATATTTATTATTGATAATACAATACAACAACAATATTATGGAGAGAATAATAAATTAAAAATTAATTTAACTACAGGTTTACTATCCAATAGATAGTAATTCATAACACAAATATTATTTGTAGAACACACATTTCTTATCAATGAAATAAATGTCTTGGATAACGTTATCTGATAGATAGTTAACTCATACTTTATCTATGGATGGTAGAACCGGCCCTAAGACGTTATAATAATTATATAATCGATTCATTATAGTTGGTGACTGTAAAAATAATAGTATAATGTCACACGCAGTGAAAATTCAGTACCATATAATATCATTGAATGGTGATGTTATTTCCAGTGACTGGTAATGAAAATAATGCAAATCAATAGTAAGGATTTTCAATCAAACCGGAAATGCAATGAAAATGACTATCCCCTAACTGATTTCTATTGATTTTAACGTACTTATATATCCCCTATCATTGTTCATTATAGTAAAACTAGTATAATAGGTATTATAGTATTGTATTTAGTTGTTGAATACTGCCTACTTTCAGGTACTGTAACTGTGGATGTCACTCGATTTCCACACAAGGTGACCTTTATTTCTTTTACGCATAGTAAAATAGCTTTAAAAAAGTCTCAATATTTTTGAAAATTTAATCATAAATAGATAACACTACACTAATAACTAATATAAAGACTTGGTGAAAATTTCAAGTATTTTGAAGCGTAAAAACTGATTAAGCGTAAAAATTCCTGTTTTTCCATTACTTTTTTTACGGGTTTTCCTGACGCTTTTGAAAACTACTGGAATTTTTTTCTATTGACCCCCCCCCTTAAAAAAAAAAAAGTACCAACTAATTAATTTTCCTTTTCAAAGAGGGACTGAAGTCAAAAACCAAAGCTTTATTTCTACTCCAAAACGTGATGACAAACACAAAAAAAAAAAAATAAAAAAAATATATAATTGTAAAATCAATACACTCCTCACTCCACTCAGAATCTAAAATTTTAAATAATTTATTATTTGACCAATAAATAACATAAGTTAAATAAAATAAATGATATAATCTTCTTCAAAAATTGTTCATGGACGAAACTAAAAAAATTGTGAACAAACAACCGCTTTTATTCAGAAACAATACTAGGAAAACACATTTAAAAGAATCACCTTTTATACTCTTTTATATTATATAATACCTTCCATAGTTAATGGTTATGTATATTGTTAAAATGTCACGTCTTTGTTGCATACCAACATTTTTAAACTTTAGCGGAAATGGTACATGTCTTATTTAGCTAATATTACTACATTAAAATAACATTAAATGTAGTGTCTCTATAGGCCATGTAACAAAGAATCATGTACTGTTTCCACAATTGCCCGTTTTCGCCCATTTCAAAAAGGTATAGTTCTCATTTTCGCTAATGTACCTTTTATGGTAAGATACTACTTTTATGGTAATACTGTAATACTTATATATTTTTAAAGAACATTTTCCATTTTAATTTAGGTACTTGAGTATGTGATAGCAAATTATTATTATTTTGGATTTAAAAAATTTGAATATTTCTTAGACATATTTCTTATTTTATTATTTGCATTTTAAAATATAAAGTTAAAACTTAGAATGTTATCTGTTCAATCGACATAATTAATTTTTATAAAATTAATTAATACCATATCATAAATGTGACTATATAAGTGCATAATATAGTACATTTAGTAATATTTTTCTATAGTTTTTATAAAGGAACTTAATAATAATAACAACTCAAATAACTAATAAAGCATATCAAAAACTCTCTTATACATAATACCTCGTAATATTTTGTTTATTAATGTAATTAAATAAAATACGCTTAACGTATGAGTAACGATATGCTATTTTAATTTTAAAATTACTTATAGATTTATTGGTTTTCGTACATTTTAATAAAGTGGATTTTTATTTTTAGTTTTTAGTTTTTCGAATACTAAAATTAACGTTATTTATTTTAAAATAAATATCTGTCAGGCAATTTTCAATTAAAAGTTTCAAAAACATACTTACAGTTGGGTGTGACTTATAAAACTTTTGATTAAAGTGTGAATGGTATAATTCGAAATTATTAAATAGCTTGACATAAACTTTTCGTCATACATGCCCAATACTTTTGGTGGAAATTTTGATTTGCATAAATATAACCAGAATAATATTATGGCTGTACAAGGTTGTCTGGAATATTTTATATCAGATCAAATACAAAACAATTGGATATGTCATATATCTTCTGGATTTAAGTACATCATTCCTACATTCAAAGTAAATTGTTACGCTTTTTGGATTTAATATTAAATTATATATTCACATGTATGTATATATCACATATTTTATTTGCTATAGCACTTAATACTTTGAAATATTTTTCTTGTTTTAATCTGGTAATACACAAAATACTAGTGGAATTTAGTAATTATTTTACAAATCCATGTAACACAAATGTGGATAGTATGAAAACGTCCTATAATCAACATATAGGTACATCTGTTGTTTCCGTTTTATGCAGAGAGATTAAATTAGTTTCGTAAAACAAAATAATTATATATTATTTGAATTAAATATATCATTAGTTATTTAAAAATGGTATCTCCGTCTGTCTGCAATAAAATAATATTTATAACTAATAGTTTTCTACCATTTTTATTTTCTACGAATTCCATAGTGCTGACTGTATGGTTATTAAACAACAAAAACGTCCATGCTGGACGTCTTAAGCATTAAAGCCTATAATTATCAAATAAAACAGGAAATGAAAATTTAATCTTAATGATAAATATAATTTGTAAATGTATTATAAAAGGATGGCCTATTCAACGTTAAGCCAATTTGTGTTTTATAATAAACAAATCACTCTGTTATAATAATTTGTAATCAATAAAAGTTGTATGGCATACAAACTGTTCTCATCTATATCTACTTAAATCTCAATCTTATCGATTTGAACAAACGAAAATTAATATAATCATTAATTGATTGTAATAATTTTCGTTTGTTATGTTTATAATGGTTCATTATAGTAAATGAGTGGGAACGGTTGATTGCGGAAACGGGTATTTGACATAAAATCACCAATTAAAATAATTACGATCGAAGTACGATGGACAAAATATTTGGGAATTGACCTGTAGTACAACTTATGCTGTAGCTATAGGTATAAGTATAATGTTTTGCGTAATACCTTCGAACGTATATTTTTAAAATAATAACTACAGCTAAACGCAGTAAGATTTTTAAACAGTTCAATTTTGTTTCTAATATTTTGATAGATTAATAATATATTTTAATTATATCATATTATAGTAAAGTTTGATTGATTTCAAGTATAACCACGGTGATCACGAATAGGCAGTAACTAGTTAAGAAAGTTTATTTTATTTTAACTTTCTAACTTAACTAATTACTATTGAATTCAAGTTAACGTGATTACTAACTTAGCTCAATTATTTTTTAATCAACGTTATATCAACAAAATTGCTTTTTATTTTAAAAAGTAAATAAAATTTATTTATTTTGTTTTTAATTTCGTTTTATTTTATTACATTTCAACTGATTTTATTCTTATGACAAAAAGTATTTCTAGAAATATTTGGTGTGATTTTTTTTTGCGACGAAAAACTTTAATCAAGTACTATATAAAAATACTATATAAGCACAATATTATTTAGTCGATAAAAAAAATAGAACAGACTAGTGTTATACATTAAAAATAATATTTTTTTAACTTAATAAAAAGTCGAAAAAAAATTATGTATTAACTTTAAACTTAATTCACCAAAAATTAAATTTTAACTTTCAACTTTTTGAATAAAATGTACAAGTATGACGTGATATTAAGAAAAAATTAACATATTTCAAATAACATTAAAAAAAAAAAACTTTACATAATAATAAATATATTATACAATATATATTTGATAAAAACGCATTAGTTTCTTTAAATTAAAATATATTTTCTGATTTCTGCACTATCATCAGTTTAATTGGGAACAATCATTTTCAACTTGATGTATTACATATTTCACTGCATACCAACGATGGCATGATGCACATTTAATTTTTGTACAATTCATCATTTTTTAGCTTTTAAAATAATTCTTTAAAGTCCTACACGCGCCCGTGTAACATTTCTTATACATAACAAAACTTTCATGACTAATATAATTTTATAGAACGTGATAGATAATAACATTATCAGCTTGTCATTATAACTGTATAAAACCGCTAATGGGCTCCCGGTGTGGTATTGCCAACTACTCTACATGATTCGTATACTATCATTTAAAATGCATTATTATTCTTGATTCGATGCCAATATACAATATTATATTATAGTGTGTATTAAGTGTGTTATATTATGCACGTCATAAAATGCGCACCAACTACGCGTGATGCGATTGGAAGTCACATTTCTGGTTTTATTGAAGTCTATTTTCCAATGGCTATATTGTGCCTATATATTATTATGTGGTGCGTTTATACATGTAAATTATCGCACATATTCTGAACGTCATTTTGTAGTTAGTTAGACAAAACAATTAGTGATGATCACAGCCTTAAATATAAATTTTCTCAAATTGTTGATCGTGTCGAAATTTGTAAATAACAGCTACTTTTAAATTTTAAGAGAGTTTTAATACATTAACAATTTTATTTTTCTATAACTATTTTATTTTCAAATATTAAATAAAATTGAATAAAACTAATTTTTTATTTTAGTAAAATTGAAGATAAATATTAGCACAGTTCTTATTCAAATGTATTTAAAGTTTATGAACTTATACAATACCTTATACTGTATAGATACTAAATACAAAAGGCTAATAGGGTTCTCGGTATATCGGCTAAGATCAAAGTGTAGGTAATTATATTAAGACTCTTTCGTTATCCCTAAATGAGATTAAATAATATCAGCATTACCAACATTTACCAATATCTTTATGATATAAATGCCGACATCAATTAATGAATATTTACTAACAATAAAAAATTAAACAATATGCCAACAATCACCGATTACTTTGGTGTACGACGACATGTCGATATTAGCGGTGACTGTCAGCATTCACCAATTGCGGACATTCACAGTAACATAAAAATATATACTAATAAAATACATAATTCTACACTCAAATATGTACGATACAATAATTTTGCATTTTTTGTTTTTGCACTATTTTTTTATTTATAAATCTAGATTTATTGTATTATAAAAATCACTAAAATAATTCACAAACCATTTAACAAAAACTGTATTTGGAAACTGAATTTTAGTGTCATACTTATTATACGTAAAAAATGCATGACGTATTATTATTATAGTAGGTATTTAGAATATTGTAATTGATAACGATGAGCTATTCCTCGTTAACAGTCACCGATTGATTTGTTTTAAAAATCTTAACAGTTCTTCTTCAATAACGATATTTGTATCGCCACACAACACTTTTTAAGTAGTACAGTAGATTCTTATTATGTCGAACGTCGCTATCTCAATCTACATTGAAATCTTCTTGAAAATACCATTGCACTTAATAGTACAACATCTCAAACTTTTTGAAATCTCGAACTTTTTCCTGATCCACTCGAGATTAGGCAAACGAAAATCTACTGCAGTAAATTTTATTTTTTTTAAAAATACGGTTTTTAAGCATATTTAGAAATTTTGAAAATTTGAATTGGAATAAACAAGTTATTATTACATAAAAAAAAAAAACAACTGCAGAGTGAATCTCTCTTTGTACTATTACTCAATAATTACAACCTTACTTATATTTTCTGGTACGTAAACTATAAGCCTATAGGTAAGTTTCGAATTTGTACTCCAAGTGTAAATTAGCAATGTATTTTTTTTTTTTGATAAAATCTAGCTTAATTTATCGCCAAATAAATTGAGATAAATGGAAAAATCATTATTTTAATTTTGTTTCAGAAAACCAATAATTTATTATACTATTGCTGCTTTTTTGTAGTTGACTATTATGGTCTTAAGATATGGTTCAATTTGTATAGGCTTTTTAATATTTGAAACATACTCTATAAATGTGTTTTTTTTTATCTGTTTGTAAAACGTGGACTATTGGTAAGAAATTTGAACAAGAATAGTTTAAAATTGACAAAACAAAGATGGAGCAATATGGAAAATATATTATCAAAAAATCAATTAGTGCATTGTGTTATACATTTAATAAAAGCCTTGTTAAAAAAAATTAATGCAATTTTCTCAATACTAATACCACTATTATATTGTTATATTGTAAAATAATAATTAAACAGGATCAAAAAAATATTTTTACAGTTTTACCAAACATACGTGGAATTTTAAAATATTTTAATAATCTGAATTCAAAAATGTTCAGATACTTCTTCTTTTAAACCGAAATTGTCTGTCTTGTCTTTTAATGTTATAAGCCCATACTACTCAATTTAATATATATATATTTTATAGTTTTATTGATCAATGATAGTTATAACCACATTACGCTGGTATAAGTTTAAATTATTTTATTTTTTTTGATATTTTTTCTCCAAATCTAACCGTTTTACGTTGGCATAGTTTTTGGTCAGTGCAAACATTCCCTGCAACATTAATAATGAGAAAGCCACCAAATCAATATCGTCGGTTTGACGGCGAGTATGTGTAATATTATACATTATACTTTTGTTTTCTTTTTTCGTGCAGCACTTAAATATTAAATAGACTAGCTACCGGGACAAGACGTAATAGGTACCTATATAAGGTAAACATGACCTCGTCGAATCAATAAATCTATTGAGTATAATGGTACGGTATACCTACACAACGACTGGCACGCTTCAAAAATGCATCGAGCCGTTGTGTCGTCGGGTTACCATGATGATACTTAGGTATTACAAGTATACTATATCTTTGCTCACGAAAAATCGTGTCTCGGTAGTCGCACGCGAATAATATTTTCGCTGTCCTGAAATTATATTATTATGGTACAAATAACATACGTAAAGTGTTTATTTTTCGTTTACTTCAAAAACATTTAAGTGCATTACGTTTTATCATTACCGACGTCATTTTGAATTTGCGAAAACTGACAAGTATTGAAGTGTATACAATGTAGTGTGTTACACAACACGTTTTTATGAAACGACTATTAATATAATAATAATATTCTTTTTATACCAATAACACGCGTTCGAAAAACAACGAATATTATATATTAATCCAATATTATGTGTGATATTGAAATTATCCACCGCGATTTAATACACAAAATCAACATAAAATAGTGCAATATGCATATATATATATACTCGTATATACTAATGCATTTAAAAATATGAAAATAACTACGAGCTAAAAATTTCTAAATGCTTGACATTATTTAAAAAAAAATTATAATGTAATATTATGTGGTACATTATACTTTTAAAATACGTAATAAATATAATTCATATAAGATATTAAAACAAATTAACCATTTGAAAAAGCTTAATAAAAAAAATGTATGTATTTGAAAAACTTAAAACTTAAATAAACTAAGTTCTTACTGCGATTAAAATTTTAAATCACAAAAAAATCATTTTTATGTCCGGAAGACTAAATATTAAAAACCTTACAAGTTACATATTTAACCAGTATGTATTTCATATTCAACACGTTGTCACTCAAAACTGGAGGATAAAATATCTACAGATAAAATTGACCTTATTTACGACATAAAAATTACAGGAACAACTTTTTAAAGTTGTAATTTGCACCACATAAAACGAGTAAATCTTAAACATTTAAGCTGATTGATGGTAACTATAGTCAGAGCCGTGCCGTGGGGGGCCTAGGGGGCATGGGCCCTGGGCAGATGGTTTAGGGGTGGCAAAAAAATTGAAATGCATAATAAAAAATAAAATAGGGGGCGAATATTGTCTTTATGGGCGCTAAATCTTAATGGCACGGCTCTGATTATAGCAGGAGTAAACGTACTTTATGTATAAATAAATAATATTTTAGTTAATAATAAAGTATATAAAAATCAAGTATATAATAATTCATTGTTAATTTTTGTTATTAGTAATCCATGGTATTCGCTCATAATTTATGAGTTATAACTGATGTGAACTGAGTACATTTATCGGATAACTTCCAACAGTTGAAAGTGGAAATTAAGGGCAAATTACCAAAACTAAAATTTAGACGTGGTGCAAATTACATGTTGTTCTATTTATATTTTGCCAATAAAATGTTCTTATGGTGGAGTAAATTACGATTACTAAAATTTATGCAAAAAACGCATCTTCTAAATTACGGTATTAAACCCTTAGGTACTACTACGTTTACAATAAGTTTATTTGCATAATGTGCCATATGAGCTATTGTTATTGTATTAATATTACACCTTCCTATACGATGCTGTAAAAAATATCCACGGAGATTTCGTTATTATTGTTATTTTTATGTGTGTCATGTGTGTAACTAATCATCTTATCGAAACATTTAAATTGATTTTTAGGATAATCAATTCAATGTACGTGAATGTATACAAGAAAAATGGAATTTGTCCAAGTGACATGGAATCGAGACCTTTAAATTGTTTCTCTTTTATTTGTGGGTAACAATAATATCGCAGCCGTATTGTATCAAATCAACCAAACGAAATTCTGTTAACGGGCCGACATAAAAATATATTAATAAAAAATATTCTTATTGTATGGACAATAATACCAGTCAATGCTTCACCTGTCTGTTTTATTTTGAACAATATATATTTTATCGTCACCAAATCGTGTGGCAAACGGTACACATTTTTACCCTCTCGCCCACACTGTACGTGAACAATGCACCTATAGACACCGAACCATGTTTTTCGAAAATACTCAAGGTGTTAAACAATAAGAAGCATACGCATTGACGCAAAAAAGTTATGACGGGACCACCTAACTTATAAAAAATCGTTTTTTGGTGATATGTTTAAATATATTAATAATTGTTATAGAGTACACCCATGTAAATACAAAAAATATGAAATTTTTAAAATTTTCGTGTTATTTTGATTTTTCCATAAAGTTCATGTATTCCCATCTAGCTCTATATGGTTTTGATAAAATAGAACATAGTGTGAGGATAGATGGGTCACATAAATAAGTGCAGCTTAGAAAATATTTTAATTTTATAATGTATACTCAAATGGAAATATTATAGGTATATAATATATATTTCAGGTAAAATGGGCTACAAACATATTACTACAATGCAAGTCTCCTATCTTAATTCTATTAGTATTAGTTCATATAATAATATTATTTATTGTGTAATAATTATTTTACAATTGTATAATATACAATAAGCTATATTATACAATCAACAGCTAGTTTACGACGTAGTCCTTACAGCATATTTTACTATGATAATAACATATTATATTTAATTATTAAAAAACAATTGTCATAGTAAATTATGAAGCTTAAACTTCTGGTATTTAAGGATTTTAAATAAACGTGCCTTAGGGCAGTTAAAAAGACAGAAAAAAAGCTATTCATAAATATTACATCAAAATTACGTGAATTAGTTATAAAGTATTTTAGTAATATGTATTTTCACTTTTCATTCATATTAAACTGCAAAATCAAGATATTAGACCAATTTAACATAGTTGTGCATTGACTTATTTGCAATTATCCTCATCTTACCTCACGACTTCCAACCCGAGTTATTTTATCGTTGTGGAAGAAACTGATATTTTGAATTTTAAAACAAGTTGAATATTACTCATAATTATTTAATATAATTAGTTGATTAGGAAATACATATTGTAAACTAAGATAACTCTGGGCCTGCACACAAGTTTTTCTCTAGTAAGGCCCAGTAATCTTCTAGATATTAATTTAAATAAAAATGTGGTGCATACATTAAGTCTTACCATTATACAATTATTTCAAACAATTAAATTTTTTTATGATAATAAAATTAAAATTTCAAAATTGTTTCTTTTAATTGCATATTTATGCATTTTTAATACTTTTTAGTCCACAAGCCAAATTATTAAATTTTTAATAATATAAAGTGACAGTAAAATAAATAATAATATATTTTAATTAATAACTGAAGTCAACTCTCGGCAACTCAAAGTTCCAACGAAAGGAAAACATTTTAAACCTCTGGAAATTGTTTTTATTTCAAGATATTAATAACTTTGAGTTTACTTTTGTAACTTTTAATATTTTTAACTGTTGAATAACGTGTATAATTTTATATAATATACTAATCGTATACAATATACATATAAGTTTATGTAAGTATATCGTATATATCAATACCTTTTATATTTTTGTACAGATTCAAAAAGTTTTAAATTATTATATTTTAAGAAGAATACCTATGTAATGCGCCGATACTTTTTATATTTAGTATAAAAGGCAAATATTGGACGAAATATGTTCTATTATTAATAAGATAAATTATATTTTACTCTTTAAAAATCAAAAGGGGATACAATATAAGAACCTTAAGACGTTTGTTCGTTGTTATTAAATCTTCTTATTTTCATTTACATAATTTTAAGAGTTGAGAGTAAAAACATACATCCCCAAAAGCAATAAGTGAAACTTTAAAAACATTCAACTTCTTCAATTCAATTCTCATGAATTTTGCTCATCATTATCTACCTGGAGACGAGAATAATAACTTAATTATTTCTCCTTTTATATTATTTCAGTATTGTATTCCATTATATCATATTATGTTTATGAACACAAATATAATTACGTTTTACCTTTGATACAAGGAAAATATTAACATTATTTTTTATTATACACCATTAAGGCCAAATAAAAACAAATTTGAATATTTTAACATCGCGTTTACCTATTCAAAATGCAGATATTATTATTCTGTATTATAAAACTAAGTTAGGCCGAATGACGTAAATATTATCTATTTACATATTTACATTATAATGATGTGATGTAAAAGATTCAGCAATATTTTCAATCAGCCGAATTCAGCTTAACAGACGCGTAGCTACCGAAGAACAACTAAGGTAGTTGCCTCGAGGTATAAACATTTGTTGAGGCTAACAACGCTTTTTTAGTAACAAAAAGTATAATTTCTATTATTTTAAGGGTAAAAAAATATTTTTTTTACCTAACATGGTCGTATATATGTGAGCTACACCGCTACTGCTACAATACGATGAAACTATACATCGCCTATCTACAAAATCAAAGGAGAAAAATATCAGGATTATTTATTTTAAAATAAGTTAAAAAGTTAATTTTTTTTTTAATTTTTTTGACTTAACTAGTCGATTAATTTTCTAATATAGTATGTCTTATTATAATACTTATAAGGACTTAACTAGTTTATTTGACTGTTAAAATAACAGATTTTTTTCAGTTTATTTAAAAATAATAGATCGAGATAAAATTAAAAATATGTTTGATATTTTTGGTTTTAATGATTTTATACATTAATTAATAATTACTGCATACTTATTAATTACATGCGGTTTTATATAAAAATTAATCTAATTGTATAAAAAATATAAAAAATACTGAATTTTTAATGTTTTTTGATAAAATTATATTTTATACAAATAGTCACAAGTACTCTTTATATGATTTATACGTAAAATAATGGATAATTAAAAAGTAGAACAGCTTTTTTTTTAAATCATTTAAGATAATTAATATTTTTTGTTTATTTATTTATTAAATAATTTATGTCCACAGTGAAACAAGTGTAAAATATAAATAGAGTTATAAAAAGACATACATGTAATATTTAATACGTAAGAACATATAAGGCAATTAATTAAATACCTACTAAGCTACGCATTTAGGGTGTATTGTTTAAATTTAGAGATACTATCATCGGTAAAGAAATAAAATGTTTTTAAAATTATTACAGGATTTTAAGATACGATAAACGGGGCTGTTTAGAGTAAAATCCTTTACTAAAATAATATTACAATTACTTATTACTTATTATTTGTTAACTATTAAAAGTGTTCACTAAACTGAACTGAACTTAGTTTGAGTTACCTTATTTGCCATTAACTTACCTATCTTTGCTAAGGATAAGAAATAACCAAAAATCTCACTGTGGTTATCTGCAGTTATTCTTTGAAAAATACGGCGTGTAAACTAAAGAATATATCAATTGTGTGAATTGGGCGAATGCTCGAGTACCTACCTTGTAGATCGTACTTGTCGATTGTAAATAATGGATGGTTTTGCTAATATTACTAAATTTAATATTGTTTATACTTTGGTGTAACAAAGACGTGACATTTATACAATAATACTGTCATTAATCACTGACCTACAGGGGGGGAAGGCATGGATAATCATACAAAAGGTGGTTCTCTAAAAGAATTTCTTAAATAATATTCCAGAATAAAAATGTTTTTTTTTTTTGCTTGAATTATGTTCAACAAATTTCATCTTTCTTATAAGTCACTTGAAATATTTAATATATATATATAAGCTGTAATACAAACTAAAAAATCTCTGCAACAACAAAATGCATATTTTTACATGGATTTACCAAAACATTATGAAAAACGTTGGATAGATAGGAATGCATCAATACGTTTTATATTTTAACTTCAGACGTCACGAAATAAATTTGTGTCGAAGAACATTTCTCTGATTTCTTTTGGCACAGATATGCAAAACTTTTACAAAATATATTATGCATCAAGAGCCCTAGACCATAATAATCTAATATTTATTATGTAAATAATAAAGTAAAATACTTATTTATTAAATAAATTACTCATGAATTCACTTCCATGTCAAACACGTCATATTATACCTGCAGTCCATTGATTGTCACAGTACATTTTTTATCGAACTTACAATCGTAATATTTTATAAAAAATAATGAATAATGAAGATTGCACATACGTTAAAGTTATGATAGTCGTTTTTATCGCTTCCTCGAGCTACATCCATAAATCCCAATTCCAAAGCATTTATGTCTCGACGATAACATTATTTTCCTTCCTATTTTATATAGATTATTATATTCTTTAGTCGTTGAATGATAAAAATTTTCATTTTGGTTAGTTTATATATCTTCTTTATCGCGTAAATCTGGCAATTTTGGAACTGTAGGCTACCTGGCGTAGTTATGGATATTATTATGGATTCAGATTAAATCACTATAGTCCTCATTGATGAGATGCCTTTGTATAATGTTTCATCGATACGTTTCAAAATAAACCAACAATACGATTTACTAGAGTATAATCAGTTTAAAAGTTATTTTATGAAATGGCCGAACTAGGTTAAAAGCAATGTATATATTTAAAACATTATAATTTACAGTACTGATGCAATTTGTGTAGACGTATAGATGTGTAGTATTGAATTGAAATTCTCGAATACTCTTAGACTGTCGTAATTGGTTCTAACAAATATTTTTATATTTGTTATGTTGTTTCGTTAATCGAAACTAAACTACATGGAGGTCGGCTGAATATAGTCTCCCAAAAAATCCGTGAGCTTGTTTTATATTTTTATAATTACAGGTCAAAAAACCACATCTTTATTTTTAACAAAATTACTAATTTCGTTTTCTAGAATGCACTTTTCTTGTCATACATCTCATAGTTAAGTTTATGACTGACTTATTAAAATGTTTTAAGATTAAATTATTAGAAGATCATATTAAAAAATAATACTTGTGTGAGTTTTTACAAAAAGTCCACGGGTGAATTTCGTATTTCTAAATTTTTTTTGATATCTTAATCCCCTTAATTATGAAAATTGTTTTTATTACTTTTTTTATTACTCGTAGTAAATTGCGTGTGCGTGAAATATTTGACATTACACCTGCTGAGGTAATTTTTAAAAATACATAGCACCGAACTTATGAATAAACCTTATAATTGCGTAGGCTGTGCAAAATTAAGCTGACTTAATTAAAATACATTAAAATAATGAGTTGGACTCGATTCAAACATCTAGCTAGCAATTAATTCAATGCTATCTGTTTAGATAAGCCAGGGATGAAATTTGGATTTTTTTTATATCAGGACGCAGTTTGTACTGTCGTTTTTATTACACTTCCGTTCCGGTTTAATTGATAATCATACCATCGTTCTCATATTATAATATAGACTTTTACACGACCTCGTGTGATATGTACGTAGGTATAACATACACAACTATTTATTCGTACCAGTTATAATGCACCATCAGCTATCTAATCATTGTAATGCCATACTATACAGACTCGAATTGACTATAAATAGAGTAAATTACTGATATTTGTATGGAATATCTAGTATTCTAATCTTCATTTTTATTAAATTTCATCTGTTCGTTTTTTTTTTCATTTAATGTTTTGTTTTAAACAAGTATAAAACGATTCTCCCACAATTACGTACCTATTACTTACAGTTTTCTATATAATTATTTATGAGAGGGTTTTCATAATATTGGTTATGCATTTTAATTCCTTCTTATAAGAATCTAAAATATTACGTCTTAGCAACAATTTTGAAGGCGAAAAATGATTAATCTATATAGTTATAACTTAGTATCATCTGTGCCTATATATTTACCCTAGTAATGTGGAAGGTGTGTTGAATTGAATATGGAGTCAAAAACATTTTAACCTCGTAACGCTAGTACTATAAATTATGACAAAATTATAAAATTATATTATTAAAAAAAAAATAGGTAATAAAAACAAATGTATAATACTTTTTTGTTTAAACCATAAGTAGTGTTATTTTAAATCCAAATTTAAATTTGGGAATTTTTCGTTTTATCATATTTTTAATGTCGTGTACCAATATAAATATTATAATACGAGTGATAATGTCATGCTTATGCATAAGTAAATTCAATTTAACGAATATTATTCCATCCATGCTGCAATATGCTTTAAATTAATACCACGCTTGACGCTTACCATCCAAAGGTTATGGAAATCCTAGACCACAACATCAAAATGTAAACCTTATTATACAACGTGATTATTTTAAAGGTCTTGTCGCATTAACCTACAGTGGGGTATCATTCATGAAAATTTGGTTAATGCCCCGTCGATACTACCAAGGGCCATATTTTTTATTTCATGAAAAAAGTCATTGTACATTATAGTGATAAGTGGTAATGGTTCCTAAAGCCAGGTTCACAGCGACGTCATCTGTCATGTTGTGTTCAAAAATTGAACTCGACTCAACTTACAGTAGAGATAATGGTTAGTGAATGATACCACGATTAGAACAGACATTCAGAATACGATACAAGGAGCACGAGACGATGGACAATGGACATTATAGCTGCTGTGGACCCGGCTTTAGGAACCATTAACACTTATCACTATTATGTATAATGTCTTTTTTTCATAAAATAAAAAATATATTACCCAATTATTTATTATCCGGGAACAGTAAAAAAATCCGATGTCCTAAACATTTTATATTATCAATGTACACGGCCAATTTCAGTATATAATATACCTATAGATACCTATTTCATAATACTATTACCCACTAGCTGCAGCTGCATTTTTTCAAAAATGCAATAAAGTATTAGATAGAGTAAAAAATAATCATATACGACAACGACAACAACAACAACAACAACAATAATTATGATCACGTGGCGCCGACAAACAGTTAATTTATCACGGACTCAACAAATTAATTTCATAGTTGCATTATACATATACGTAAGTTACCCATTCTGCACTACATAATGCACCCGCAATAAACGTCGGATATGATGATGGGGAAAAAAAAATTCCGTAACAATAATTTACGATCCGTTCGACACCCTATCCCATCTGCATCCCTCGGGAACAGGCCGCCTCGCCAACAGGGATCCGGCGTTAAATTAATTACAAGGTATGTAACGGTTTTCGCCAATTACAGCCACGGAAAGGTCTTCATATAATAATAATATGAGGTAGGTGACTATTGCCTCTTATTCCATTACACCGTTCACGGTAATAATATCGTACAGCAGTGAAATGTGATCAATGATTTACCGGCACCGCCCATATTAGACACCTATTACGGTTTATCTTTATTACACTCGCGTTTATACATACCTATATCTATAGGTACCATACGCGTTTTATATAATACCTACTGCTTATTATTATTATTATTATCATCATCCTTCAGTGAAACGCACACACCCTTGTATACTGCAAGATATAGTATACCATATTATACCGTATGCACGGTAACGAGGTATATATACTTATATAGTAATTAGTAGTTGTGCATACGATGAGGTATATTTTATTATGATGTATGCATAATTTGGCCGCCGCCGATGAAACGCCTCGCGCCGGGTGTGTACAGATTCACCGAACACGCTCGTCCCCAATTTATTTCTTTTATAATACATTTATTCAAATTCAGATTTATGAATTTTTTAAATATAATATACGTAAAAATATCGTATTTTTAGTTTTATGGTTTTTTTTATACTACTAGTTTTTAACAAATTTCCCTACAACCTTTTGTTTTTTTTCAAACGAAAATCTCTTTTTTACTTCAAATCGTTTAGTGGTAAATTTTTTTTTTTTTTGTAAACGTTGATGCACCGAATTCAGAATTTGGACTATTAGTTTTTATCCGCTACCTATACTACACCTTCACGTAACACCTACGCAGCACCGAAATACCGTACGTGCCTAGACGTATATTTATTACGAACCACCGTGTCCGGCCTATAGTGGTGTTTGACACGTGTAATATATACGGTGTTACGTACGCATTATCCAGGGGAGTGTTAATAAAAAAAAAAGAGAAAAAAATCGTTAATCGTTATGCTTCTATTAAATCGCAGTGAGCGCATCACGCGCATTATATTATTACTTATGTATATATATATATATACACACAAACGACGACGGTAATAACAATATTACATATTATTATTAAATTATTACGAGCAGCGTTTCGTGGCCCGGGGTTGTTGGCACCTGGTTATATAGCTCATTATATCATGTATAGATAGGTTACTCATATAATATTGGGCGGCGGCGTTTAAACATTACGTATACCTACTTTCTGGGCTCGTATAATATTATATGTATACGATTTGATTTTACCACCCCCCCCCCCGCAGGCGCACTCCCCCGCCCCGCACAACAACCACCACCGGGTGCATCGCCGAAAAATAAATAACAGTGTGCAGGTCGTAGGTACATAAAATATATAGGCTATAGAGAGGTAGGCACTTACTCTTTTTTTTTTTTTGTCTATACTAGACGGTCTCTTTCAATAAACGAGAGCGCGGCGGTTTTCTACAGAAAAAAAAAATCGGTCGCGCGCGCGACGCAGATGGTCCCGCTCGCGCACATGTCAAACGCACGCGCTCATATAACAGTATATTATACACATATTAGAATATAATAATACCATATTATATAGGTGCCTAGGTACAGGTATATACCGGTGATTACCGCGTCAAATACCGCGATTCGGTTTGGGGCGGGCGTACCGATTTCTCGCGCGTCCCATATAATGCGTATAACATGTACAAACGATATACACCGTAATCGGTATCGTAACCTATATATTATGTACAATATACATACGTAATGATAATATTACAATATTAAATATTATATTATTATGGTGGTGAACGCGGCGTAGAAAGATGAACTATATAAGGTTATCCAATACATCATCATATTATTATCATGTTTTATGACGACCCGTGTGCAGCGCGCGCGCGTCAAATATTACGGTCTCCGTCGAATACCTAATAATAATATGATGTATTATCGTTTTTCGTCATAATTTGTGCGTTTAACGTGTATAATAAAATATGCGATTTCGACACTTGTACAGTGAATAAATAGGTACCTCGAGGTAATTGTATATATCGTGTACAGGGTGATTCGAATAGGGAATTTTTAAATAATGCACGGAAAACGTACTTCTAAAAGACAATAATGCTTCTCCCTGTTATGTTCAATTTTTTACTGACAATTTTTAAGGGTCAGTGTTCTGTGGCGACGCAGACTTAATTTATTAGAATGATAATCAAATTTTTTTTACTGCAATTTATTAGGCAGATGATATTTTTGAAAACTTTGACGTATCTGTATCAAAATTTATTCGGACGATTAGCTCTTGAATGATTAAAATGTATATAATAAGGATTCGATTGTCATTGGTTTTGCATAGGAAATATTTTATATTTTTTAATAAACTCAGAGAATTACAAGTTATCTAATTATTTACCTACTAATTTTTGTTCATAAGCAGCTTAAACAACAAAACCTAAATGTTTAACCATATTGGTGTTAATTTATTTTATATTGCCTGCCCTAGTTAGGTTTATCCAGTCTTGCAAAATTATACTCGGACTGTTTACAGCGACCCAATTACAATGAGATGAGGGTATGAGCATGCTCCACGAATCATCCTGTGTACAGAGTCACGCACACCGCTGACTAAAATATTATACTTTTACGTCCGTTTATTACACCGTGTACGGTACCTATATTTTAAGTGTGAATTCAAATTCTACGTAAAAATACCGAAAAAATCCGTGTCTAGAGGCGATAAAGCCCGGTGGATTTTTCTCGATCCGAGATGGTCGGGAGTGGTGTACGAAACGCACCGCGTGCTATATACTTATACATCACGCCACAAGGTGTTACATGTACCACATTATTGTTTATTTATCGTTTTTTTTTTATTATTTTACCCGTTATTGAAAACTTCTGCCATCTGGCATTCAATCAACCAGATTCAAGAATATTCCATCGCTTTAGGAAAACAATGATTTATAAAATTTGCATGAAAACCATATGACACGGGTCAACTTTATCACATTATTTTGATTAAAAAAATAACTTAGATAATATTAATATTTTATAAATTATGATTATAGGTTATTAAACGATTATAATCATTTATAATTTTTTAAAAAATGATATGGATACACTTTTGTTTTTCATGAAACCATAATAATATGTACCTACCTACTTAATATTAGTTAATGATATGGGTACTTGCAGCGATTTGTTTCCAAATCATAAAATAAGTTTTAAGACTTGTGTAAACACTAATAATATTTACATTATATTTTCGATTTTGGTGAATAAATTATTTTTTCCTATCTTCATCATATACAATTTTACTCAATGTATGAATTTAATATAATTTTCCAAACAACGAACTTGTCGGTCATTTTAAACCAAATGTACTTAAAGTTCAAAGATTATTTTTGAATGCTAATACTCGATGAAAGTTTGCATCGAAAATTGATGCTCAATATAATAGGCTTATTAAATATTACTAAATAATAAAATGAGATAAAAAAAATATATTATTTCCGACTTTACAACGTTGAATAATAATAAAATAATATTATTATAAAAACTATAGTTTAATTCTTTCAGGTTTCGGCGGGGGTGATCCTTGGTTAATAATATTAATATTATATTATAAGCAGGTATGTGGTTTGAAATTTATTCTCTTTTATTTTTCTGGCAAGTAAAAATATTAAGCGGTTACCGCCGCAATAATAATAATAATAATAATAAACTTCATTTTTAATGCTGCAAAATCCTATGATTTTAATGCTTGAATGTACTATAATATGCACAACGACTCATTTTTCTCTTGGTATTTGACCAACGTATGTTATTTTTTATTATTATTAATATTAAACGAGTAAACATTTAAATAAAGTTTTATACCTCTAACAACAAAACATCAAAGGAAAATATTGCCATACCGTGCGTGAAACTATTTGTTTACCATTATATTTTGTTGTTTTAAAAGGGTAACAGTGTTATACATATAATGTTTTTTGGAAAAAAAAATCATAAATTATAAATATATGAATTTACAAAAAAAAAAATATATTATTAAAAGAAAACCTGTGTTTTAATAATTAAAATATATGCGTAGTTATACATTTTAAATAAACTGCAACTTTAGGTTATACCATATACACTTTAATGTAAAAAAAAATCAACCGGTTTTTATAATCATATGTTTACCCAAAAAAATATTTTATTTTATTAATTATTATTATCTATCGTGTAATCGGAATCTCTGATTATTAGGCCTCATTTATAATTGTATGTATAAAAATAATAATTTTGATTTCAGGTTTAATAATATTACAAACATAACATTAGTAAATTATTTTTTAGACGTTTATAAAGGCTTCGTGTACGAATATTGCGACAATATCAATAATTCATTAAATTAACTGTAGGGAAAAAACAACAACTGAATATCCATAAAATCGATATAAAATACTATTATATTAGATACTGAGCGTAATAGCGATAAATGTATTGATTTTACAATGATGAGCATTTTTTTGTTTTCTCTTTGTCTGTGATGACACTTCTTTTAGCAGAAAAAATGCTCTGGTAATCAACTTTGATGCAGATTTTTTTTATCAGTTTAGGTTTAATCGTTATTTTTAGGAAATTAAAATTGAAAATTTTTAGTATTTTATAACTAAAAAATACGAACATTTATTAAAATAATTGTTTGGTATAACCTTGATTAACAAAAAAGTAAACTGTTTTCACTAAGGAAGTCTGAGTCAAAATCACTTTTCATCATACACAATAAAATATATTTTAAAATAAATAATACATTAACAATAAAATATTGAATCATAATATCCATCATAGTACTAATGTAGTATACTCGACTCTTATACTTTACATCAAAATTATTAGGTACCTTCTTTTACCTTTTTTTAGTGATAAAAATAGACGTAGCTTTTTGAATTATATTATTCAACATATTTTTCCTAAAATTACAAAATCATAAACAATAAAATATCAAATACATTAATTAACATGATAATTAAATAACAAACGAAGGAAAATATAGTGACGATCAAAATACTATGAAATAATAGCTAGGTATGATATAATATTATTATAATTATATGTTTCAAAAAATTATACGTCAAATTGCCCACTAGGTTAGATTTGTGTTAACTTATTAAAATATCAACGAATGTGAACATTTTGTTATTTCGAACTATTTGATGAATAAAAATGAAAATAGATGAAAAATTCTAACGTTGAACTCAAAACACATATATTATTTATTATAAATTATAAAAAATACCCGTACAACATTTTCATTTACGTATACTTTTAATTTATATACGAGTATCTGTATATAAAACTACTTGAGATATGTATTATTTTTTATTAAATCGTGGTATTAATCAAAGTAATTAGAAAGTAATTATTAATTAGTTTTTATTAATCTAGCAATCTACAATAATATTATATTCTTTATGTTTCGTCACGCGAGTAAAATATTTATCGAAACTATGGAGAATTGGAGAAGGATAATGATAATATTGAACCCCCCCCCCCCAGTGATCATTAAAAAAAATAAAAAATCTCCGCTGAAAATACCATCTCAGCTATTTCAAAAGCATAAGATATATTCGTCATGTTGAAAAAAATTATGCTCGTAATAACTAAAAATTATTGATTTTTGAGTTTCTGACTATATACTTAATTTTAAGTATATAATATTATCATTACGTAGGAATAATTTATGACGAAATGTTAAATCACACCATCGATGATGTACTAATATCACCGCATCGCACAGTGTAACAATAAACGTAGGCTATAATATGGTTAAGTATAAAATAATTGACGGCTTATCTTTGATTTTTTCATTACCGTGGGGAGATTTCAAAATATTCCATGAAAAAAATAATACGATCTCATGTGGTATTGGTATAACATGTATTAAAAAATTCATATTTTGATTTCAACGCGATCGTAACTCGTCCAACTACCTCACCATCATCAACTACAGCGAATACATAAACACACATGCACCATGCACTATTACCTATAACCACTAAACAGCGACCAAATGAATGGAAAATTTAAGAATACTTTAACAGCTTTCGGTGTTCTGCGGACTTAATTTATTACGGACGACGTACAAAAACATGTATTTAAATAATTTTAACTCATTTGAAGGTGCCTGTACCGTTTAAGACAGTATACATAAATCAATCACGACAACAGCATACCAAATAACTAATGAAGGATCCTAAATAAACCTTCCCTATATTTAGGATCACCACTACCCCGCCAAATACTGCATATAAATCGCATATTATTTAAATTTGCTTGCAAAAAGCTTAATTATTTAAAATATAGTACGTATATACTGAAATAAATTGAAATGTACCAATAGCTTACTTGGGGATTTTTTTCTTTTTATAATAATAGGCAAACAAACGACCATTGCAGATTACTTGTTAATTTCCCCGTTAAATCGTTTTTATTGTACATAACGGAAAATGTTCGTGCCGTGGCGCTTAATAACCGAATCATCGACATCCTGTAGTGGTAGATTAAAAGAATGCAGTTAAAAAAAAAATATTTTAATAACCAGGTCTTTGCTTAAGTATCGCGATAAACATCATAATATTATTAATACTAACAAATTGATCGAATGTCGTATCTCATTAGTGAATCGACAACATTATCGTTATTATTATTATTGTAATTTTTGTATACAGCCATACAGGTAAAATATATGAAACTTGGTAGAAATATCGTTTTAATTTTGTCACCTATAGTATACACAATATTTAGAACGATAATAATAATAAAAATCATAATTCCAATAATATATATTATAGAGTATAATCGAATCAACGTTGGTCAAATAAAATGTTGGTTAAGCCATTAAAGTGTTAGATAAAACTATTAATTTTTTTAATTCTATTAACAACATATTATTTTATATTAAACTTCCAAATGTTAGATACTAAATTTATGAATTTTTAATTACAAAATGACTTGCGAATTTTCGTTATTTTAATGTCTAAATTCTATCTCTCATACATCATTCATCATTACGTTCAATTTTTTTTTTTTTTTTTTAATTCCCGTTTTAACAACTTTTAAAGAATCATATAATATATTATAATTTTAAACTTATTTGACTAGAAAAGTAATTTTAATAGACATTTATATTAAATAAACTAAATTCTAACAAATGTATTTTTCTTCCTCTCGGGAAAATTTTAAATTTTAACCTCCCACAAGATCCCTTACTAAATATATCCAATTTGCAACTAGAGATTTCCATCGACATTGATGATCAGAGCATGTTTTCTAAAATAAAAATTCTTTCAAACACATAGATAAATAATAAAAAAAATCACACATTAATGTAAAATGGGGTTGGAGTGGTTGGACAAGTTTGGTTAATAACACTGTATGTAATATTTTGCCACGCGTCCTGTTGATAGTCTGCACGCGTTATATCGTTCTCACGCGCATTATATTATTATGTATAAACGTAAGTGTAAAAGTGCACACTTTTAATATATAATTTTCTACTATAATAGTAACACGATAGGCGAATGTTATTCGAATAACAATGGTTTTAACAACCCCGAGAAGCGTACATCGGTTGCGACGATGTTTGTTATATTATTGTTTACATTGCACATATTATTATATTGTCTGTTCGCGAATATATTGTATATATATAATGTATATATTTGCGAATGAGTATATACGCATAGTTATTATTATTTTAAGTATCAAATGTCATATGTATGTACATATTATCATGCATAAACGTTTCCCACAGATACGGCCAAAATGTTATGTTATAAATACATTCTATTTAATAAGTATCGTGGAAGAGGGTGTCCAATTTACTCGTATGTTGATGTCAGGTATTCGACTCTTATTACGATTAAAATAAAGAAAAAAAATGTACCAATCCAATAGGACTATCGTATACGTATAAACAAATAAACTACGTAATAACTAGGACTGATAATTCGATGCTCTAAAAAATCCCGAATAAAATACCTTATACAAAATGTTATAAAATGTATTAAACAACTAAATAAATATTAAAAATCGATACATATGTACATTGTGTGTTGAACTAAATTATTTTAATGATTTAGTATAATAACTTTATGATAATATTATATTGATTTGAACATGGTAAATTTAATTATTTTTGTTGAGTTATAATTATAATATTGGGTACTCATCATCACTACTTGGGTAGACATAATATAACTTGTAAACAATTTCAAATGCGATATTTTATAAATTAAAATTGTAAGTATAAGGAATTTAATGTAATACATAAAATTCCATTAATGCTGATACAATATTATTGCAAATTTATATATAAATAAAAAAATACATAAAAGTCATTAAAATCCTGTAAAAACCCCAAAAAAGTTCAAATAATATAATTCGGTACATATATTATTATTTAGCAGGACACGAAACAGATTTGTACCCAAACGAATATCATATCACTATAAAATAATATGCAAAGTTGGGTATAATAACATTATAATATAACGTGTTGGACGTATATAATAATATAATATGATGATCAATAATAAATTAGCCTGCAGCAGAACGTTTACCTGTCATAAGGGTTCGGCAATGCTGCAAAAAAAGAATTGGTAAGTTGCCACACGAAACATATAGCAGGTAAATAGCGGTTAAATAATATATGAAAGTTCCGACGGGGAAAAAGAAACCAACGTACGTAAATTCTCATAGAGAAAAATCCCCTGTAAATTCCTACATGATAAAGATAAAAATTAAATGTATTGCTTTCCATACTGTACGAGTATATTTTATAAATTATAAAATATTATAAAATAATCTTAACTATCTACTGCCCTATATTGTTATGTACGATACGAAATAGTACACGAACAAGTGATTTTGTCAAATCTGGTCAAATGTTTACATAACTGGACGTTTCTTATACGCAACACAATAACAAATAAATGTTTATCACACCGTCTGCATTTGAATATTCAACTTGTTTTTGGACTGAATGAAATAGTAGTGAATATTTAATACCAAATTACAAATATAAATATGTATAAAAATATAATAATAAGATAAAAATGTTAAGCTTTAGTTCTCTTTTCGAAACTTTTGCTAATAAGAATTTGTTTAATTTAACCAATTCGAATTTAGGAATATTTAATTTTCTAAAGATTTATAAGATGTGTTACCTACATCTGTCAAAAAAAAAAATAGATTATAAAACCAATTAAGTATTCGATTTTTCTTTACTTCTATATTATTATACTCGAAATTAAACTTAATATCTTCAAAGTTAATAAAATATATATGTACTCGTATATTATAAAAAAGAATATTTTTTTATAAAATTAAGATTTACATTTTCAATATTAAGTTCCGAATAATGTAAAATGATTAAGTAAAGTCTAGGTTTATTTAAAATTATTCTGACAGATTTATTTAGAAGTATAAGTAATGAACATTGTAATTTTCGTGTGGGAATATATTTTTAGTCGAAAGAATTAACATATTTTAAGTTTATTTGTATTCGTGTTAAAACTTTCATATGGATGAACCCCACTATATGTCTCGTGCGGAAACTTGCATTTGCTCTTTAAGTATACTTTTAGTGAACTGCTACGGCCCAAAATAGAAATAAAAATAAACTACATAAATGTATTCGAACAAACTCACTGTTCGTAATTTAAATTATTTGGCAACAATTTTTCTTTTTTTAATAATATTAATTAATTAATTCAATTTTATTTTTATTATAATATATAATATAATAAATTGTAGTACACTGACTATAGATAATAAAGAATGGATATGCCATTCTCCTTATCATCTGTTCCTAATAAATCTGTGAGTACTATACTAATATATACACTTTAAGCATAAACAGATGAGGCACCTTTACAGACAGACAGAAGACATATCTACTTTATCAGACCACGGTACCAATATAAAGTGTTAACGGCACAAATAGGCATACTTCAAGGTGTCTGTGTTTGACGCATTATGATTTTATATAATAATTATTGTATTATAATCACGCTTTTACGATCAAATGCAGAGACGTGTGGTAAGAGTTCAAAAGAATTTCATCATAATTTTCGAAGAGAAATTAAAAGTTCTATGAGTACCTATACCGCGGGCATCTAACAATGTTAAACTATAAAACATTTGGTGTGATAATGGAAATTAATTCAAAAGTAAATTGAACTCGTTAATATTTTAAAGTTAATATTATAGAAAGTATATTAATAACTTAACTCAAATTAAAAAAACTTAGGTAATTTATTTTTTTATTCGGTACATGGATCACACGAAAAGTTTTTTGTGCCAATCTGAATACAATATTATCTTATGGAGAAACATAGGCAACAGAAAATATTAAAGAAAAAAAAACAAGTCATTCCAAAAGTAAATTAAACTAGTTGAGTTCTTAAGTTAATCAGAAAATTAACTAACTTTCAACATTTAAAATAATTGTTTATATTAGTTAAATATAATAAATATTATAGATCCAGTATAACATTATTTTACATTTTTAAGCAATTTTATCCTTTGTATAAACATTTTAATAACAATGATAAATTACTGGTACACACTTTTAGTTATGTACATAAAAATGTTCAATAAAATTATCCATTAAATAATTTGCACTAAAAAAGGAGGTTCTCATTTGAAAAACAGAAACTTATATCGCCACAGGACACTATTGTAAAGAGTCTCGAGAATTTTAAAATAATCATGGACTTTCAGTAAAATATTTAAAAATTCCAAAAACCAGAATTTGATTAAATTCATTATTAAATTAAAAGCGGGGGCGCGCTTATTCTTGGTTGATAGTTGTCGACACATAGTATAGAATTTTGAATCACCTAATCGCTCCCCTTTAAATTTTATACTTTTGTTTTTTTCATTTCCTCGGATAACTCAAATTTTTAAAGTCCGTTAAACGAGTTTGACCGTATTATAATATTATATTATTATACATTAGCAATTTGTCGCAGGTAGTTATATATACATCGATAGCCGGACGCGCACAATACCATCACACATACACACGCGCACTGATATAAGTAAAAAACTAAACAACGCATAACATAATATAATACATCATACTCTATACAATATTATATTATATTGTTATAAACGACGCGCACATAATAATATAATATATTATGTGTATACAAAACGCGGCCTGCTGCACTCGGCGCGCGCGTCTCGAGCCTGCAGCCGACGAGGGGCGAACACCGAGCGGTTCGTCCGGTGAAAGCGAAACAAAGGCGGACCTGCTGCACCACCGCCGCCGCTCGTTCCGTATATTATTATTATAGGTAGGTACTGTTATGTTGTAGGAAATGCCATTTATTGTGTGCTATATTATAACGTCTCGGGTATACGTCTCGTTGCGTGTGTGCTGCAGGAGTCGAACGACGACGTAAAAATCAATGGAATCGGTTATAGGCATCTATGACGGCCTGCAGGGCCCGGTGCGAGAATAACTGTCGAGCCTATATAATAACGTATACATTTATTATTTACAAGACAATACCTATACTGTTCGCATTCCGAACGGAGCGATATATTGTATTGATTTTACGAAAAAGTAGAAAACACTAAAAAAGAAAAAAAAAAAACTTCAAAAGATCAAAGACTTCGAGGGAGGTTTGCGTTCCAGTATGGAGAATCAAATCTAGTCAGTACACCGTGGTGGGCCAAAGAGTGGACACTTCTCAATAAATACTGCATTACAATTTTAATATTATTATTAAAACAGTTGTTTAGGCGGTTTTCAAAATTCAGAATCGTTTTTTGTCGTACACAATAATGACGTATATTTAACACATCATCCATTACTACAATCAAGGCTGAGCATTAACGAGTTAATAAGTTAAAAGTTAAGTTAATTTTAACTTATTCACTTAACTAGTTACGTTTGGATTTTCATTAACTTAACTGTCAACTTACTAAATTTATTTTTTAATTAACTTGAAATTAACGAATTTATTTTTCATTTTAAGAAATATGTTAAGTTAATTTATTTATTTTTTTTTTGCATTCACTATTTAAGTCGTTTTCATGTCAAAAAATATTTTACTGTGAATTTATTTAGAAAACGAAACGAAAAAAATGAAATAAAACACATACAATATATAAATACTGTATGTTGTATGAAGTATAAGCATTATAGTCTATAATTTAGTTGTGTGTTGATAAGAAATAAAGTACGCTAACAAATAAAAAAATAACTTTTTTTAAACTTCATAAAAAGTTTAAAAAATGTGTATTAACTTTTAACTTAACTGAGTTAACCAAAAATTTTATTAACTTGCCCAGCCTTGACTACAATGATCTGTATAATCAATGACGAACTGCACTCGACAGAGCTACTAACTACACCTTTTATAGAGCGTTTACCTACCATTTAGCAGTTCACATTAATCAATTCAAATTTAACCGACTTGAAACCATTTTCCGTCTTCTAGAAGTATAGAAAATAATTTAGCTTATGGATTACACCAAAAAGTCATAGTATTGCTGGTATGATGGATGATAACATAATACTAAATACTCTGATATCTCGAGTATACAAATATTAAAGTTATAGACACGAAACTAAAAAGCTGTACAGGGTTTTTGAAAGTATTAGTGCACGACTTGTCAAAAAAAAATATATATATTATAGACGCCACTATATATAGACTATACAGTAGACATCGAGGTACATAACTTCCTAATTATAATTGAAAGTAAATAAGCAAATTACTTGATTTTAACAAAATTGCCTAGATGGTTTTTAACGACCTCGTCTACTAATTTTAGTATAAAGGTGGACTAGTTAATGAAAGTAATCGGCTCAAGTTGTCGAGTGTACACACAATATAGTTAAGTTAGAATATGGTGATCATATTATAAATAAACAAAAGTAAGACAAACGATTTTTGCTCGACATTAAAATAAAAATGTTTATCTATTATATATGTTGTAAAAGCTCTTATTGTGGGGGTCAATAATATTGCGCTGTACAATACGCCTATTATGTGTAGGATACGACTCGCGCTTGTTGCCGACAACTGTTTTGTTGTTACTCATCGGAGCTCGTTACACAGAAACGTTACTGTATTTATATAGCTACAGTAGATTTTGGTTTCGATAATACCTATTAATGCAAACAGTAAAAAATACTTTCTTTTCTTTCGTGTACCTGTTTTTATTTTGCGCGCACGTCTATCACAAATACAACAATAAATGATGATATAAAATCGAAAAAAAAAATAGATAATTCACAGGACGTGACATGGTCATCAGCCGTCAATTGTTCCAAGTTGAAAATTTTAAAATGAATAACCTCTTTATAACTCCAATCGATGCATACCACTGCATATCATCATAATGTATGGGTATGTGCGCGATAGGCGAATGTTGTTATGTGGAGGTGATGGATATACACACACACACACACGATATACGTGCGGTCGTAGGGGTGTGCGCACTTAAGCGCGGATATACGCGTATATATCCTATACGTGACTATTATTATTATGTATAGGCGCGAGGAGGGGAGAGGACGAGCGGGAGGGGTGCCAGAGGACAAAAAAAAATCACAAAGGACAGAAAATATTGTATTACAGTTGACAATAATAATAATAATAATAATAACGTCGCGGCAGCTGAAAAACGTTATTTTTATAAATGTATCCGCCGCGAGCATATGTCACGGCGAGGGCACGTGGCACGCGTGTGTGCCGCCGTCGCGCGCATAGACTACAACGGCGTGCGTAGTCGTCGTCGTCGTCGTCGTCGTCTCGTAGTCGTCGGCGGAAATCTCGGCGGAAAGCGTGCTGCGGGGGGCGGGTGGACGGTGGTGGAGCGGTGACGCGCGGGGCCGACGGGTGACGGGTGACGTCGGCGGTGTGGGCCGCGGAGGGCGCTGCAGCGGGAGGAGGAGGTGCGTCCCGTTTTCACCTGGACGCTCTTGAAAAACACAACGGCCGCACAAACGCTCGCGCGCGCGCCGCCGCCGCCGCCGCCCGGCACATAATACTATACTGTATTATATATATATATATACATATTATATACGTATGCACATACACGTCGGGCGCGCGTCCGTATGTACTATATATTATTATGTATATACCGTGTGTATATATGTATATATGTGTGCAGTGCACAATACGCGGGTAAATACAATGGGTATGTGCGTTTGAAACGCACACACGCGCGCACGACGAAGGAAAAAAAAAATGCTCTCGTGTGAGTGTGCTCAGTGCAGCACAAATGCCGTCTCTCGTGTTTTTTGTGACCGCGATAACGTCTACGTTATATTATTATTACCTAAGTACAATAATAATTTTATGATAATATAATACGTGTATAAGCGATCAAAGGGCTTGAGAAAAAATCACAGACCGAACCGTCGCCGAACGTTATATTATATTATTTCATTTATAATACTGGCGCAGTATATGCAAATATTTTACCGACCTTATCCGGTCTCTTAAACACGATTCTCGTCGTATACATAATATAGCGGTCGAATCGAACGGTTTAATGAACCATTACTTTGGTCGACCATTTACTTTGATGTAAAAACCAAAGATTTTGTCAGTATAGTTACACCATCCCCTACGTCGGACGTGGCACATGTATATACTAATATGTATATCATATACGTTATAGCCTGAATACACCCCGCGTGTACCTTGTATACATACTATTTTATATATAGTATACAGTACCTTAGGGGTACGTGAGTAAATATAATGAATACATGGATGTTTACGTCACATATATATATTTAAAAAAACATGTTCGCGTGTACGTGCGCAGTGCATAAATATCGTCTCTTGTATTTTTTGTGACCGAAATAACGTCAAAATTGAAGATAATATTATACGTATATTAAGAAAAACAATGAAATAAATTCACAATTTGTCGCTTAACGTGTTTTATTATATTAGTCAACTGTACGCTAATCCGGTTAACTAAGTTAAACTAATCCGTTTAAAAATTCATTAAATTTATCGATTTTGTCATTGAAATTATAAGTGCTCAAATAATCATTTAAAAAACTTAAATTTGAACGAAAATATTTAATCAAAAAATAAAAATGTTTTTTTTTTTTAATCGATGAAGTAGGTACTAGACATAATTTGTAACTGTGCTAAAAATAATATAATTAAAGATTACAAAAAATATTTAAACAAAATGATTAGGAAAAGTTTCTAACTAAAAAATAAATAAATCTTTATATTATAAAAAAATCAAACTTCACTTTCGAGACGTTTTGCCTTATTCTTTATAGATTTTCCGAGGGATATTCTGAAAAAAACTATAAAAAGTAGAAAAACTGGTCAAAAAAGCAAAAATAATCAGAAAAACTGGAAAAAGCAAAAAAAAGCACTTTCAAATTTCATAATTGAACGTGTTGTTACATGACATACATTTCCATAGTACTCTGGCTGCATTTAAAGTCAATCCAAAAAAATAAGCAAATGCTTTAGCCCAGTCATTACAATCACCGTTCATGACTAAGCATGGAAATAAGTGCTTAAAAATAACTCAAATCTGCATCTCCTACACTATAAACTAAGCACTCAAAAACATTAAAATAATTAATAAACATAAAAATCAATCTCAATATTTCGCTCAGCTCGAACAAAAAATAAAATAAAATAATATTTCGGTCGAAAATTTCTTAGTTTTTCTTTTATATATTAGGTATTACAAAATTCTATATTTATGTTTTTCTGAGCTGAGTATAATATTTTTTTAGGCTGCACATAATATATGTAACTTATATTAAAAGAACAATTTTTTGTCTACGACTATCACGTGCGTTGTCTCAAATTAATAAATACACAAAAAAAAAAACCACTGAAATAAATAAAAATATCATGTTTGAAACCAAATTACACGATCCCTGGTCATAGTTAATAAAATACATATTACAAATCATGCATCATCGACAATATTTTACGGTTATACAATTTTACAAACTCAAAAAATTATCTAGGTAAAATAATTCTGAAGGGTAGTCGCCGCCTGTGGGGCATATACGATTTAACGCGACATGATGATCTTTTACAAACTTTATGTAATGTTAAGTTTTAGAACTAACTATCTATTTTGTAAAAATATTATATAAAGTGTCAAAGCTCAGGACTCACTCAAAATGCTCGATGTTATGTATATGAAGACTGAAAATATTTTACGTATATTCATGTTTGCGTCTGTTCTATGTTTGGCTGTTAAGTAGGATAAAAGCCGAAGCAAATTCCTCGATGCACTATATGAACCCATTGTATATTATACATAAATATATGTACACCGTTTGAAGTCGACGGAGAAAAATCGGCTTTTATAAAAGTAAACTTAAACTAGGGAGAAGAAAAGTGAATGAAGACATGAGTAAGGATTCTTTTTTCCGTATCACAGTAGTTTTTCAACTCTAATGGAATTTTCTGGTTTTTATTAATTTTTATTATATTCCTTATGATTATAATAGTTATGGTTTGACTTAGGAAAAAGGGCTCTAAGAAAATCCTGATTCAAAAAGTTTGGTAACCGCTTACTATTATGTATAAAGATATTATATAATATAGTGTTGTTGTCATTCTTACTATTTCACCTCTCCGTAGATATTGTTTAATTACTTTAACAAAACATTATAGACTTACTTAAATTAAATTAAATTGTTACCGTTAACAGATCACGGAGTTCTTTAAATCGTGGCCATCGTGATCTTTATTATGTGAGGCAAAACACATTTTTTTTTTTTTTTTGACAAAGTCAATTTTTACTTATGTACAATTTAGTAGAAGAGCTAGTAAGTGACGTTTTCCCTGCGGAGAACAATAAAATACTGTTTTTAAATTTATTGACCAATTCCGGTAACTAGATGCACTTTTTTACGATAATAATGATAAATTAAATTAGATAAATGTATCAGCCTAATACTCAGAGTATAAGGTCCATAGATAAATGTGTTTCTATAAAAACGTCATTTGTAACCATAGTTGTTGGTTGTTCATTTGAAATTTAAAAAATTTAAATTGGCATAATCATTAAACAACTGAATTTATTATAAAAAATATGTGTTTCTACTACCAATAAGGACGGTGGGTTTTTTTCAAATAACAAGACGTGTCACGTCGACTAATTCTATTTAAGAAGCCTGATATATGTATATTATTTTTAATGCTGGTATAATATCTCGTATTTATTTTTTTTAACGTTACTACAACGGTGAATGGTGTTTTTAAAATAATTTTTCTTATTTCACTGTTTTTTTTTTTTGTTAACTACGTAAAAGTACACCCGATGTACATTATTTAAAATAACTATAACAATAATAATCAGGGCTCGAATTTTATAGCACTAAAAATTAATTAAATATGCCCTATAATATGCCCTAAAAACATGAAAAATAGCAAAAATAAAAATGTATTCTGTTCATAATTAAAAAGATAGATACGAGCCGTACCGCCAATAAGGAGTCATAATTACTGCTCGATAGGCCAATACGCCTGACTATTTAAAAATAGACTTTAATATGAACGAAAATGACGGTATTTTTCATATGTATTAAAAAAAAATAATTTAAAATAAATTACAACATTTTTATAATTTTCATACTATGTAATATAAACTAAATTTATGAAAATACAAAATAAAACGTTATATTAATATGCAGATTAGCAAAAAATAGCACCAAAACTTAAAAAATAGCACTAAAAACCTAAAATATTTCAAGCATGTAAAAAATAACATTATAAAATTTCATAATTTGGAGTCCCTGGTGCATAAAACAAATTTATATCTCACTCTGCAATTCTTATCTGTATCCTATAATAATTAGCAAATGTTATAAAATCCGAGACCTGCTAATAATTATTACAGTGAATAAAATATTAGTAATTATTTGGATTTTAACAATAAAAATCGAACTGGGTGTAATAATTTAACACATAATATACGCAAAGCTTCCCGGACTGCCTGAACATGTTAAACAATTATTTCACAACAATAAACTCTGTTAGTTGGACATCTCAGAGATTTAATAAACGTGAAGATATTGTTTTTTTTTTATTTTGAGTTGTTGTCACATATCTAATAAAGTAACGATTTCCTGAAATAACGTACGCGTCAACTGCTACCTCTATTCATTAACTTTTCTTTTTTCTTCTTTTTCTCATACCGATGGCATGTTATTAATAAACACTGCTACTTTTAAGTTCACGCGCGCAATACAACGGAAACAAATCGAATCGTCCGTAATATACTACCTACCCTCTTTATTCACCCTTTAAATCGTGTAAAGACTTCCGCGGGGTTAGTATTTTTGAGAATACTAAAAGTATAAAAATAAACGCACGTCTTTATAATAAAATTAAATCGTTATACGGAGTGTTTCTGTGTCTCTAAATTATTATGTCACCTGCGCCGCCATCGTAGGTAGTTCAATATTATTATGCGTGTTACATACTTACATAACATGGTAGACCCTACAAAATAAAATGCCGTCATTATTTTAGAAATTAAAACACCTTTATAAACCCATAATAATAAAGGCACAGCAGCTAAAGCTAATACGATGTACATAATACTCAGTTCTAGAACTTATCTAGATAAAAATGGGTGGCTACTATAGTATTGTATCGCGTGCGGTGAAAATTTCTTTCTAATTGCGAACCTATAGTATTTTTTTTTATCATTTTTTTAAATATAAAATTATATAAACTAACTGCATTATTGTTCTTCCTACTTTTACATAGACTTTGTACTGGCTAAAGCATCAGTACAGATAGGTTTAAAATATTGTAATTTGGTTTTTTATTTAAAAATATTGTCATACTCGTAGTAATACAAAAAAAGCAGTTTTTTTTTTTTAATTAGCATTTGTTGAATTTTTTCCGGTTTTTTGTGTTTACATCAAAAACATGTCCAGGATTAAGAAATAAAAAATCATAAAATAATTTATTATAATTTGGTTACAGTGATTTTGTAATATATTTCAACTGAATAAGCAAAACCAAAAAATAATAGAGAAATAGAATAATGTTAACCCGGGTGAAGTCTGGTAAAACAGCTAGCAATAACTAACAGCAATAAGTCATAAATAATATTATATATATTTAAATGTTTTTTTAATACTTAAATAATTTTTATTCCATAATTCAACTAAAAATGCACTTATAACGGTAAAGTCTATAAAAAATATAAACAAGTGAAAATATTGATAAAATGACTTATAAATAAATATACTTAACGATAAAATAAAAAATTGCTTGCCGTGACTTTTTTTAGTTCATATAAAATTATGTGTTTACCTGACTTTATGACCTATTCTGAAATAGCGTTTCAGTAGTAAATTAAATTATTTTCTCATAGTACAGTTAAAATAAGAGTTATTTTCAATATTGGAACAATATTATTAGCTTCTCGTCACCTTCCATTAAAAAAACTTGTAAGACGTTGCCGCGCCACGCAAAATATCTTTATCTTCTACTTTTATTATTTTAATGTGTATTGACTGTACTTTATTTTTACCTTCAATTTTTTTGTTGAATATTTTTCAAGCAATTTTATTTATACTTATACTTTATATTTTTCGTATTACATCACAAAACGATGCAATCTATACATAACAAAACTTATACAAAATAAAATAAAAAGCGTCTGCGCAAAATACACAATACCTATTACTTACAATGTTTCATTGGTCAGTTATTCCTCTATTGTTCAGCTTGACTTAAGAATAGCACATATAGTATAATACTTCAAATTTATAAAAATGACAGTGGCGTTTACTGCAGATGTAGGATGATTCAGGGAAAGACATCATTCTCTGTCATACATTACATTTATTTTAAGTTACAATATATCGCAGTTCACGTCGTGACAATACATTTATCATTATTTATTAATATATAATATATAATAATTCTTATAAATAATCATGTTTATTTAATTTCATTAATTACTTACCCTTTAATTATAAAAAAATTATGATCCACAATTAAAAAATGATAATTTGGTAAAAATGTCAAATGGGTGAAATCGACATTTTTGAAATTCGTACTTGCAGGCTAATAACATATTATTATATAGTTACATAATTACAGTAGTGAGCTGTATCAATAATATTAGCGAAATTGTTTACATGTCTAAGTACTAGACGAGTTTGAAGTAACTCGATTATAATATCAAACTATTTTAATATACTTTAATGTGTTATAATTATTTCTCTAAAATGTTCGAGGAACTAATTTGTTTATTTTCAATAGAATATGTACACATAATTATTATTAAAAAGGTTTTGAACACACTTTTGATCCTAAGAATATTCATTTATAATATTATATATTTTGTTGTTTATAGAAAGTAAAAGCCCCACAGTGTTTTAACTTTTATTAAGTAAACTTTGAATAATTTGTTTTATTGATTTATTATTTGGGAAACCTTTATAGTATAGGTACTAAAGCTGTATACGTATAGTATGCGTTATATATTGTTTTAGTGGTTGAAAAAGTTCCTTTTCATATAATTTTCCGGAAGAAAATAATTATAATGTAGTCGAAAAATGTTTGACAAAAAAACCCCTTCTTTATACGTTTTACTCGATTTCATGGGATTTCAGTCTACGTGACTTATAAAATATTCAAAAATACTCCATTTTTCTAAAATCGATTTAACTTAAAAGTTTCACTAGTATGGGGTATAATAATATTGTACGCTTACAGGTTTATTATTTTAAAATTTAAGTGAACGAAATGATTACAATTCAGAATTTTTTCATAGATATTTTTATTACTAAAAGGGATTAGATAGTATACATAATATATTAAATCAAGGCATTCTAAATTTTATTTACGACAAATTTTAATTTAAACATCACTCATAAATAATATATTTTCTTTTTAAATTCTAGGTAGGACGATATAAATCTACCTATATAATATTCAATATTAATTTTATATATATATGTTATAAAAATATGTTTAATATATATATATATATACATATTTGAAATATACCGTTCGACGCTATAAAAGTGCTCCACGCGTTATATATAATATATTATAGTCGTACACTATCGATTGGGAAATGGATACTTTTACTACGTCAAATTACTCTGTTATTTTTAACATGTTGAATATCGAATTCCTTGGAGTATAGATTTCACATAAACATTTCGTGCATGAAAACACGTTCCTGTATACAGCGGAGTAAGGTATTGTAAATGATCGTGTATTTATATGACATTATATTATGATGATTTAATAGAAAATTTGTAAATATAGTATGGTAATAAACATATTATAGCAAAATAAAATGTATAATAAATTGTAATTGTAAGTGTTTTTTACTATTTTATGAAAAACTTAATTAGTATATGTTACTACCTAATCATGTAAAATTATCATTAATTAATTATTTGGCACTAAAATTTTCGATATATCTGCAACGTACCTATGTATAAATTATATACATATATATTATACTCTACTTATTTATTTAGTAACCGATATGTATGTTTAATATATATACATAACTATATAAGACTTAAGATAGCAATTTTAACATAATAGAAAAATACGTTTTTTTATTTGTTTCGAATTGAAATGAAATTTTTGCATGGATATATAGTTTGCAGTGTAGATATAGAAAACGGAAAGATTGTTGTTCAAGACATTCAATTATATATTTAACTTATTTAATTTATTAATCTTTAAGAATAAACGCACATTTTTTTTTATTTTCCTTAGTCAACCTACGAGTTTATTGAATGTTTCCACCTTACAAAACAAATGTTATGCGTATAATACTATTATGCATATAGTTGATATATAATAAATTCATATACTACTTCAACAGTATTATAGATATAGAATATCCAAACAATTTGTATACATAATATATATCCTAATAATATAAAATTGATATTACAATAGATTCAAACGTTTTATTAAATTGTCTAAGTTCTAAACTAATCATTCAATAACCTTCAACCAAATTATATTATTGATCTATCCACGACAACAGTGAAACAATAAAGCATACTCACCCCTTTTTCTTTTTTTAATAATGTAGTTATTCAAAATCTAATTTTTGGAATTTTTAATATACCTACTTAAATACTATAATTTCAAATCCTTAAGATTCTTCGTATTACTGAAGGAGTGTCCTGGGGAAATACACATTTCTGTTTTTAAATAAACACTCCTTTTTTATTCTATAAAGAGTCTTTAGCAATTTAACGTATACATTTTCTAAAAACTTAAACGTATCAAAATAAAAATACGAATGAATAGTTTTTAGTTATTTAACTTTGTGTACTAAATATTATAGGACCACGCTAATGGGTTTGGAAAATATAAGGATTATAGTAATTTGACATTTTTAATTATTAATAGTAATTTATTTACATTTATAAACATTTTACAATAGGTTAATAAATATTAAGTCTGTTATTTATTTTCGTCTAAGCATTTTTCAAAGACTTTTATCTTTAGTGTAAACATTTTATTAAATAAAAAACTAAGTACTCGTTCAAAATTCTGAATTTAAATAGATTCATTATTTAATTTAAAAAAAAATATGATGAGCAATGAGCATGCTTGATGAATTATACTTGTACTATAAAGTGTGTACGATGGCTAAGGTTGAACGCTAAACAAATACAAAAATGTGATATCAAACGCATTGAAAAGGTAAAAATGTACCTGTCCGGGTATGTTGTAATGCCACAATAAATTAATATCCATTTTATTATAATGGCCATGGAAAACGTTATTCAAACTCGTCAAGTTGTCGTCACTGTCGCTTTTGTGCGATCCGAAAAAATTATACAACGAGCTTTACGTGAAAAGATGCGTTGTTGATCATGCAATCATCCGATTATATTATAAATGAATGGGAATTATTGTCTCTGCAGGCCGTGCCGGAGAAAACGATTACGTGACGGGTATTAATAATTACACGGGCTATGGTTAACAATAATTCGTTCGGTCTCCCGTATAACACGTCGCGGTCTTAAGGTATAATCGGGGACGAGCTTAACCTATAAACATTATATATCCCGTAACAATCACGAGGTTCGGGATTAAAATGAAAATTAAATCTTGTGTATAGAATATTATAATATTCGAAATTAGTACAATATTATATCAGTGCCCAAGCATTTAGTACCCAAATTACTGCACGGACAAATTTTAATACTACTAGACAAACCGTGTACGACGGACCGATTTACCGCTGCGAGGTCAACAAAAAATGTAGAAAACGATTTTTAGTTTTGAATTAATAGATAATTATTTTCTTTAATGAACCCGTTCTGATGATTTATGTAGTAGTTTTTAGATTTTCCGACATAGTGTTCCTCTAAGATTTAACGATAAAATACCACTAATAACCGTCTAATGAAATATAAATCTTCTGAAAATGTATTAATAGGTATTTAATACAATAATAACGTTCAATGTTATATTACACAGTTAAATATCTGGAATAGACGACTAAAGATAATATTTTGGTGGAATTTCTGTGAGAATATAGGAGATTCAAATCAATGTAGTGCATTGGAGCGATAATATAATTTCGAATTGTACATTTGGAAGGTCGCAAATTGTTTCAATCGGATAGGTATTATAATTTTAATCTAATCCCGATCGACTAAGATATGATAATAATATTTTGAATATTAACCTACCACCAATCTATTTTAGCCCAAATATTTTTTGTTTTGGAAAACCGATGAGGTCCGAACATAATTGCATTTTTTTTTATGTTTCAAAAAGCCCGGTCAGCTAGCTCGCCTTATAAATATTATGCTCAATCGCATGTTCGGCCGAACCCACGGACCGTACAAACGGGAAAGTTTCCAAAATTCTATATCACATTACAATAATATAACGTATATAGGGCAGATACAGATGTCTGTAGGGAAAACAAAGACGCATAGCTAAAATTCGTGAATGATTAATCAACATTTTAACTATACTTACTCATTGACTATTATCCATTAAGCATTAGTACAAGTATTCTTTTTGATATTTTATTTTCATGTTTTTGCTTCTCAAATCGTTAACACACTTTGAGCGCCTTACGGCTATTCCTCAGCTAACAAAGTTTCGAATTTAGGTTGTCTATTGTTAACCTGCAAATTGTGCCTTTCTTTACAAACTTCTATTACTGCAGGTGAAATTGTTTCACCTACTCAAATGTATTTAATAAACTTTCGTGTTTCTACTCGACCTTTTTCTCTTTTAATTATTTATCTAACTGTACTATATCTGCACTGTCTTATCGTCGGTAGAAATTGGCAGGAGTTGGAGACGAGTTAATTCCTTCAAAGTTTCACTTGCCCCCTCCCTCCCCCCAACAAAAAAAATAACAAATAAAAATAATTGTAATATTATTTTTCTTTATAAATACTGTTCAAAATGTCCATAGAAATGTAAAAATGATATTTATTCTATTGATAAATATTTTCACTAAGAAAAAAATATTTTTCTTTGAAGTGCTTTGTAAACAGCTACTGACTGCCATTATTTTCAAAATAAATTATAGAAATCGAAAAGCTTATTTCTGCCGTATAATTGGTTTGAATATAATAAATTAAATAATAATTAATCATTGTAGATATACGAAAAACAATTCTGAGCGAAGTAGACGAAAAGCTTAAAATTAAAACGCTTGTCAAATAAAATTGTGCACGAAATATTTGTATTAAATTTTAAGTAGTCAAGGCCCCGCTACCCCGCCCCGATAATAGTAGCGATTTCCTTTTATGCGTTGTGCCTTATGCGTATTCAGGATTGAGAACACACTACTTTAATTTTTAATTGTTTTCAAAGGTTTAATTATTGCTTCAGGCATCTAACATAAAATATTATATGGTGAACAAAATATATAATATTTAAGGGAGTAGGGAGACTTTGATTTTTCCAAATGTATTTAAACATAATATTATTGACCATAGAGTACACGAAATATTATGTATAGCTACACCCTAATTCATCGTTTCTCACACTATACACCCGCAGTTTAAAACCGTACGCTTTTTTTTGTAGTAATAATATATTGTACTATTAATATGATGGGATGACCGGCGCCGCTAGATTAACGGGTCCCACGGTCGTTCGATCTCGGCGTTTCGTCCGGTAAAAGTCCTGCCGCATCGAAGTAATAATATAATGAAACACTCGTCGTAGATGCGATTATGTCGTCGTGTGTATTATATAACAATATACAGGAAAATAGAACTCGTACAAACGCGGGGCACGGGCGCACGACCACCACCTGCGGCACCGTGGGCGCATTATCATAATCACAATACAATATATATATATAAATATATGCTATTACAATAATACGTCGTTTTATATTGTTATCACCGCCACCGCCACCGCCACCGTTGCCCCGTTATCGTCAAACGGCTGAGAAATAATCTGCAGCCATATGCGTATTATGTACACGGGGTGATTCGCCAATTGTATGCTTAGCTTTATTTTTTCCCTTTAATAATGAATTTATTCCGATTTTTTTAACTTTTAAACAGAGTTACTTTATAAGAACAATGTTTTCAAATATTTAGGTTTAAATATATTTAAGGGATGTCCTATGGCGATACGCATTTCTTTTTTTTCAAATGAGAACTAACCTTTTGTAAGTACTATAAATTATTAAACAGACGATTTCTTTAAAAATTTTAATGTATACAAATCAAAACTTAAACAAGTAATTTATGAATTATGAAATCGTTTTTACTAAGAATAATTTATTTTACTTAAAAATAATAGTCTTACACAGCTGAAAACTAGAAAATAGACGTAATATTAAATTATAAAAGAACATCTTACAAACGAAAAATATATACAGTTCAGTAGAACCGATTTTGTTTCGTTATTATAGTTTGAATCGTTAAACTTATAGGTAAGAGAATTATCTGTGTTTAATCGTTGGTATATTTTCGATATTTTTATTTTTAAGCAAGTATGTGAAATATTAAAAATTAATGACGTTCATTTCACAATCAAAAATTAAAATATTGAAAAAGACCGACGGTTTATCACAGATATTTTTTTTTACCTTTAAGTGCTTACTTATAGTCGGGTAACTTTTACAAAGCATTAAATGTGTTTATACATCAATAATAATTACTATAATTTTCTAATCGACATAGTCTTACACGCCCAGTATCATTGTTCTCGATATATTTTCCTATATGCATTTCACTTTAGACTCATTAAAATACTTCCAATAGAGTTATCTGATTAATATAATTAATAAAACAAAAACGGCGACTGTCATTTGAACAAAATAATTTGAAATGTACATGGTACAAACATTTAAATATTTGAAATTATGACCCATACAAGTGGATATAAATCGCAATTGAAAAAAATGCAAAAATTAGAAATTTAAAAAATTCGTCATCAAAGGAAAATCTGAGGGGTGAACATGCTCGGCGAATCACCCTATATAATATCACAAAATTTTATATTGTAGACGCGATTTGTGGCGTACGGGCGATACAAAAGCGCGCGAAATTTGCGACCCGCGCACTCGGTCCACCGTCGTCGGTGCGACAATTTAATTTCCACCATATATACTTATATCATCGTCCTCGGTATCGCATTGTTATTATTTTTATCGTGGCGGTCGGTAAACGAAACAATATATACATATATGTATGTAATAGTTTAGCCACCACCGCCGCCGGATTCAATACGAATAATAATGTATACGATTCCCACGCGCCACGGTATTATTATCGCTATTAATCATCATTGTTATTAAGCGGTCCGTGGGATAGGAACCGTATTGTGTGTGCTGTATGTTGTGTGTAGCTGCTGCACCAGAGTGTCAACCCCGAGCACAGATTTACAACAGATATATTATTATTATATAGAATAATAGGGGATGACTGTGATGCCGCCACCGCCGTTGGACTACGCACGAGTTGTTATTATTATCATACACACATATATACTGCACACTTGGACCGCCCGCGTGTACGTGTGTTTGTGACAATAATATAGTTTCGTCTCATATATATTTTATTATATTTACAGAATACACGGGTTGTTTATTTAAAATCGCGTGGACTATAACATAATATAATATATTACATTCGAAGAGGTCATACGTTCGCATATACACGGCGCACGTCCACCTTGTATGTCGTATAGACTCACCAGCTCCCTCCAGCCACCCCTTACAAAACACTGATGATGACGAACTGATCCGTTTTTGGTTTTTGTTTTTTTTTTTTATCGGTTATTGTTTCGCTAAGTGTTTTTCGTTCTCACGCCGGTGCTAGACGCGAGCGTATGATGTTTGCAGGCGCAGGGTGCCTGCGAAAAACAATCTGCTGCAGAACTCCGACTCATTGCCACTATTTACTATTCAATAAACATACTATATCATGTCATATACTAAACGTGCCTTCTACTGTTGCCGTCGAGTACAATATGTTATGAATCTGTGTAATATGTAAAATAATATGTCCCCGCGGACTGATTCGTGATCAACGCACCCAGTCAAAACTATTGTGTGATGGCTATAAAGAGACTCGATGTATTCGTGATATGTTCATACTGCCGTGTAGGGGTGTAGAGATGCGCTAAGAAACGATTTTAAAAAATTCGCATTCTAGAAAGTGGCTCACGCGGACATGGGAATTTGTTATCGGTTCATGGAAAACGAAAATGTTTTTAGTTAGGTGATCTACGTTTGGACGAATTACATTTTTACCCGCAAAATAAAAGTAATGTGTTTAAACGAGACGATATAAAAGGTAAAAATTATTATATAAAATCTATAGGGACATAGGCATTTGTTACAAACAATTCGAGTAAAAACTAACACAAAACGAAATACTATAAATAAAAATATTTACAATATTCGACGGTCATATTGAAAAAACAAGAATATTTAAAAACAAGCTGGGATAAGTAAATGTTAGGTGAAATTAAGATTTTAGAGTATTTACAATGTATGAGCGTAAAATTTTGAGGAAAAAAATTTAAAAAACAAATATTTTTTTTTTTAATATTCATAATATTTTAACTTAATTTATAATCATTTAAATTATTTCAATTTTTAATTACACACACACACGTACACAGTTCCAAGTCTGTCAAAATGAGAGGGAAAATTGATTGATAAAATACAGCATCTAAATTTATTAAAAAAAAAAAAAGGTCGCCCAAACACATTACAATTTTTAAAAATTCGCCCGAACGCATTACGCCCATTTTAGTTTATATAGGGTTATACCACATTAATTTCAGAAAATAGTTTTATTAACTGATATAATTTTTGGACCTTTATATTTTATTTAGTTAAAACAACTCAAATTACTTTGTCGAAAATCTGTATTGTTTCCATTAAACAGAGTTTGAGGCAATGTAAATCCAAAGAAATTATTAAATTTGTCATTAGAAACACCGTGTAAGATAAACTATAATACGTTTTATCTTAACGAAATATTTTTTGAATGACTATTACTAAATTGTAAGCAGATTTGACGATAGTGGTTCTGTCGATACCATTTAACACACATCACCACGTTGACTCACTCCGAGTTACTATTAATTTCATTCTCCGATAACATTATAGTGCAGGAATGTCAATAAAATAGCTTATCGAGTATTTATTTTGAGTTAGCTGTGATTACACAGATTTCAACCCAAACTTTTTAATTAAGTATTTTTATTGAAAAAAGTTGTAAGTGCGATACTCGCGCAATCAGTATTTTTTAATATGTATTGGACAATGTTTTTTTTTTTTTTAATTTTTGTATACAGTCAAAAAAAATGCAAGTTGTTGTTCAAACCAGAGCCTGAGCCAGAGTTCTAGGCTCACGTTTCTAAAGGAAAATAGTTAATATTAATTTCAAACATTTAAAATATTATGCTTTATAAATAAATAGTAAAGTAATTACATTTATTTTTTAAGAAATAAAGTAGCAATATACAAATAATAATAGTACCTACAAATAAATGTCGCGGTGAAGCATAATATTACGATTGTTGGATAAATAATACGTACGATATATTATTAGCGCTAAACTAAGAACTACAGTGTAATACTTTTAAAAAACTCAAAACGCTATGGATTTTTTTGTTTTACGCATTACTCATAACTATACTTTGCTTTTTGGAGATATTAATATTATGTTTTAGGTATCGTTATTCGTCAATAAACATACCAGCTAATGAGCTAATAATAATTCGTTTAGTGCAATTCAAAAACTACGCTATTTTTTCTGCGGATTCCGGAAGATGGACAATTCTTCTTGACAATCTTTCTTGAAATAATAGTCTTTATGACTCATCGATATCTGATTATGCGATATAAGTGCAATATTATTATTATTATAAACTACCGCTGCAACTAGTGTATCCATAATAAATATTCAACGCGAGTGTCGTGTACAATGTGTATATGGTTATGGCACACATCCGTTGTTGTTTTATTTTATTGCAACTGATCACAATCACCAATGGGTCAGTGATCGCTGCTGCACTGCAATATTGTAACATATTATTATATTTAACGTTCTGTCGTTCTATATTGGTCGTTCTTAGCGATCTAAGACAATAGAAGTCGTACTTTTTGAAACTTGATGGTTCAAGACCATTTTCCTACAAAAAAATGTTATAAAATAAAAGGTATTTTATCATTTTCAACCAAAAATTTTGAATCTTAAATCTTTTTCCAAATATTATTGAAATTATGTGTTATGCGTGAAATTATGAAACAAATTAATTATTTTATTTGTATTCTAATTATATATATATATATATATAAGTATAACACTTCTAATATTAATAATTAAAAAATGTAATACCGTTTGTATATTTTACTTAAATTTTAAGTTGTTACAGTTCAAAATTTTTATCAAAATAATAAATAGTTATTTCGTATGAATAAATAAATAAAATATAAAAAGCACTATATTTTATCAATATTGTTTTTAATTTTAATTAATTTCAGATTTGATGTTTACTCATAGATACAAATATATAAAACAATATGCTTGACCTACAGATAATAAGTACCTATTCAAAGAATAATTGAGTGATAATTCCTTATTTTTATGATGGAGTAAAATGATTAAATTAAATTTTTTTTTTTTTTTTTTAAAGTGAACAGTGTAGGAATATAGTATTTCATTTTTGGAGAAAAATGTCTATGAATAATATAATAATATTAATATATGATCTAATCTCGAAGCTTGGTAAAACTCATTATTATCTTTATGTCTACGTGACTAAATTCAATTTAAAAATTACTAATAACCTACATCTAGTTTATAATCATAAAAAAAATCACATTACACATGATAATAAAAAATATTGATTTATTGTGTTGTCTGACAATTATTGTGATTAAACTTCTGAATAAAGTTATCTTTATATAAATGATTTGTATTTGAACTGAATTTCGACACAATTACATACTATATAATTTTAAAAAATCAATCTAGTAACTTAATAAACTAATGAATCAGTACATTAATTAAATACCAATAATTTATTAAAGCTTTCACGGTGTTTTTGTTGACTCTTTCTTCGATGATATTATGAATTTAAGATTGAAAAACGTAATTATTCGTAATGAAATTTAAAATATTTTTAGTTTTTACAATTCTACAATCCGGCAAACGACCATTTAATTCCTATGCGTAAATTACCGAGGTAGGTCTCCTAGCAATTGGACCATAAATTTGTTGAATTTTAACAATTCGAGTTTGCCGTCTACTCGTAAAAGAGTAGATAAAAAGTGTATTTTTTTTTTTATCAAATCACTCGCGTCGTCATAATAAAAATGATTACAGCAATATAATACGTATATTATTATGACGTATATAGTAACAACTCACCCGCATTGTCGGATACAATATTTTATAATATTTTCTATATTAATAACGATGTAATAAAATCACAGCGCTGAGGTTTTCTCGACAATAACAAAACGTAAATCTAATAAAAGTTGACGAGATAGTTTCGTCCAAACGCTTTCAAAAATTTCTCAATATATTACCTGTCAATTATTACATGTAGTTCTCTACGAACGCGTCTTCCCATCATAGTTACCTACGTCATATCACTGACGGCTTAAATTTCGTCCGAAACAAATAGTTATTGCTGTAAATAAAACGTGTAAAATTATTATAATACATGATTTAAAAAAAATAAACTATTTTGTTTATAACTTCGTAATATGATTTAAGGTAGGTATACCTCAACTACCGCAGTAACGTCGTGCATTGCATATATTATAATACAGCAATGTGGTTGGTTTCGGGCCCTGCCCTCTTGTTAATTACGCGAATACAAAAAATAGAAGCAAACACGGAATGTTATCGTGTTTTCCAGTCGAATGTGTGTGTATATAGAGGTCTAGACAGTGTAAAATCCATTCCGGTAAAAGTTTTAAAAACTCCTTCGAAATTCATACGTATATACAGGTATAGGTACGTCATATTATACTACGCGACCTTATTATTATAATTTATCGTATTATGCGGTTACATATACGTATATACGATATTATCGATGTTATTATAACTCTGGGGAGGTCCCGCGAGTCTAGTGAGTTGCCAAATTATTTGTAAAAACGACATGATACGGCGGCTAGATCGCCTCCCTTACGTAAATAATAGATTATAGCCACCGCACGGCTGACCCTTGCATTAAAAACGGGTATTAAAAGTGCGGTTATATTTGCAGTGGGTATAATGTTTTAACTACAATAGTATTATCGGTAATCCTGTACTACGTAAATTGTTGTTTAAACGGGCACGTACGCCATACGTATAAGAATATCGTCGCGAGTCGCCGTATAATATTATTATGTAGTACCGTGTAAATAACCAATTATAACATATGTGTATAAAACAAACATTGAATGTTTTAATATTACCGAACTTATTTACTGAGTCGTTAAGGGATTTGTCGACGCGTAATTATTATAATTATCGGTTTGTAATAAAAATTAATACCCGTTAAGTTCGGAGAGATACGCGTATATTATTATAATAGTGTGTGTGTGCACATTATAGAGCAGATCTACTTTATGATACACACTAAAATAGTGCCGGCAAATTATATTCGTTATCTTTAATAATGGTTCTAAGTGAATATATTGTTGCGTCCCATCTGCAATCGTGGACGAATAATATATGTCAAAGTGAAAATAATCACTTGATATTTTCGGTAATAAAATAATATATCATATTATATTAATTATTAAATTATAATTATATTTCGTAAATCACTATTTTAAGATAGTGAGTGATGGTGTTACGGACAAACTCTGAAACGTATAGCTATAATACTGTATGTGGCGTTACGACCTGCTAATATATGTATGTTATAAAAATAATTGATTGACCTATTTTATCGTGTATATATATTATTATATTATACACTACGATGGACAATTATAATCAGTGTCTTGCTTTATCGATAATTATTGCCAACACGGTCGTCTCCAGATATAATATTACTAAGTATATGATATATACGTTAGAAGCACGCATAAGATTTATGAAATATTGCGTCTTTCGTTTCGACGACACGTTGCAGATAAGTCGATATCGAAGACGCGCATCAGTCATTTCAGCCGTCGAAATTTGAAAATATCATAATATCGTATTATGTTTACGGTGACGGCTTTAATAAGACAACGCGTACCTATATTATAGGTATGATATTACAATAAATAAAATAATGATTTACAGCGCGCACGATAATATTATTGTCGCCGAAACACAATAATTATACGATAAGCCATAAACGATATTGTGCTGTTAAGCCAACGGATGTTTGTATTCGATGTTATGTTATATACAACGCACAGCGTGCCGTACGCGTTTCCACCTTTCCTTTCTCTTATATACCACCTTGTCATTTCGGTATAATGCGTAGGTACGCGCTCGCGCACACAACACAATTGCTTTTTGAATCACTCACTGGCCATACTCCACTGCAGCAATAGCAGCGGCGTGTATAATATTATTATATTATATATGTTATAGGCACCTACCTACCACTAACCATAATAATAGTAATATAGCAATAGTAATAATAATAGGTACATGTGCGCCGCGCGGACGGTTAGAATATCATTGTATACAATATATTATATTATATTACATATACATATAGATGAGGCATGTGCACTATTGAACATCTCCCCTTTTCCCCTATGTTACAGCATGTACATAGGTATATATACGCCGTATAGCCGTAACGCTCGTCCTCCCGCCAAAACGAGTTTATCGGCTATGGTATATGGTGGCAAAAAATCTACCCGACACTCACCCCCCACACAGATTCCCGCCAATTGAATTCTCCCGGTCTTACCTGTTTCGCGCCGGCTTGCAGCTACCCCGCTGCAGCTCTTTAATAATTATTATTATTCGGGGTCGCAAGTTCCCTGGGGGACCGCCAGACGAGGGGACTGCTGCAGCAGGAGCACATGATGATGGCTGCAGTGCTCCCTGCGCTCGTTGTTTTCGAATACACCGGCGAGGAACGCGCAACGGAGACTTGGCTTATCGGCAGTCATCCGAACACGTATATATAACGTTATGGTGCAATAATTTATTATGTGTGCCTGTATACGGCACTCGTGTGAAATCCCTACAGGTTACTCCGTCCAAAGCGAACGGTTATTTTTCGTACGTGTGTGTGTGTGTAGGTACATAAATTATACTGTTGCCTACTGTAGTTGTAGTCGGAACGGTGTAACGTTTTTCGTCGCTGGTTAAACGAATCGTGTCAAACGGCCGTGCGCCGTGCGAGTACCTGCAGCCCGCGCTTGTCTGTCTGCGCCTGCACGACAACGGCGGTATAGTGCGCGCGTTATTGTGCCTGAGAATAATAAACATTGCGCACATAATACGCGTATTAGTCCGGTGTTACGCACACGATTCAGCGGTTAAACCGACACGAGTGTAATTTTTTCTGAAAATTTGTTAATATAAAATGACAAACATTTTAGGTTGAGTGTTTTGTCGCGCGCAGTTTAGGCACCTACCTATATATATTATTATGAAATATTAATGAAACGTCATATTATTATTATTATTATTATTCTGTGTTCAAGTGCCACTGTATTATGTATTTATTAGGTCAATAGGTATATATGATATAAGAGAATTTAACTATTTCAGTTATGTGGGTGTATCATATACTAACTTTTGCAATAAAGTATAATTACTTAAAACTTTAAGATTAACTTGACTTTATATAGGTGCTTTCGAAATACTATACTATAATAGTTGTTATAGATTTAATTAGGTAATTATAATTTAGTAACAAATGCTTTGAATTCAAAAAAAAATTCGAATTATCGAAAACTCGAATAAACTATTGTATTATACCAGTACAACACTTAATTTTATTTATTTTCTCGACGTATACTCGTACAATGTAAATGTATACAATTTCCAAAAAAAAGTTTCTATAAAGTAAAATAAATAAATATGTAATAATAAATAATAATAATAAAGTAGCACTTCTTTTGAATGAAATCGGATACTTTCTATTGTTTTTATTTTTTGACATGGACCTATCTGTGAAGTTTTTAGTTATGATGTTGAGCGCCAAAAAAATCTCGTCTGGAATTTCTGGTTTTTCTCGAATATATTTCTTCGTAATACCTGTACACTTTATTTCCAATACTTGGGCAAGAGTAGTTAAAGGCAATTCTACATCGTCATAAATATATGACTCCTTAGATCGTCAATCTGTTGAATTTATAACAGTGCCTTTTAAGCATTAATTAAAGATTAGATTAATAATCGGTATTCGATATACGCGCGAATCACGATTATAGTTATTTATGAACATAATATACTTTATTATACTCAATATACTTACGTACATATCTACGTTATCGTTGTAGATAACCATGCATTCAAACTTATTACGTCATATGTTCATATAAATTATTTCAGTAATTTTCGTATATCGAATAATTTGAGTTACAAGCAAAAATTCAACACAAATGACTTCGACTAATCGAAAAAATTTATCCCACATATCATACATTGAAATGCTGCAGGGTTATTGCAGGTCCTTTGAGTTATCGAAAATTTGATTTATATAGAGATTCGAGTTATTAAAGTTCCACTACATATTTTACAGGAAATCGCTATGATTATTTCTTTTCACATTTTCATATAAATATTTAAATATATATGTGTATTTAATTCCTGTAAAGTATACTGAACACTTGTTTACACTATCAACCATCAGTATATAGGGTTAATATTTATCATACCTTACCAATATACTTTTTTTTATTATTTTAATTTTACAAATATAAAAACATGAATACTCAGAAAACTTAAATTAATCTTTTTAAATTTATAATTTATATTATTATAACTGTTTTTAATTTTTAACCACTAATTAAAAAATAATTAGCTGATAATCTCCAATACAAAATCCGTCTACATATAGTAACTTCAACGCGTGTTGTGTGATATAGGCTATAGCGTATGATTTGAATACATAAATAATGTTTATTATGAATTAGTAGATTTATATACAAGAAAATATATACCTTTACATTACTAATTCATTTCTATAAATGCGATTCGGAAATGATGATAATTAATGTAAAAAATACCAAAATAAAAAAATAAGCAGTTATGAGTATTAAATACTGCAGAATATGGCATCGGATGTATACATTATACATTATATTATAATCGCATAATCTTTCAATATAATATGGTCACGAAAAGCTCTCCGGTCACTTATTGTCCCGTATACATACCATGTATAAAAATATAGCAGTGCACGTACGCACGCATACCGCATAATATGTACCTATACACTGTCGTTATATATTATATTATATATACTCGCGGATAACGATAGAAATCTCTACAGGGACGTATAATATTATAATATTATTTGTGTTTTCTCACTGCGCGCGCGCGCGTGTGTGTGTGTCAGCTCTGTCTCTCCCCTGCACATATAGTTTATAATATATGTTATACGCACACGTGATGCTTGCGGATCACACAAATACACCGTCGGAAGTCTTGCACAAGCCCGGCATAAAATAACGAATTAGGCAATAGTGCAGCCGGATTTTATTTTCTATTCTCGTTTTTTTTTTTTTTTGTTCACATCCCGGACACGAACCGGTGTTTGCAGTGTGTGTGTGTTTTTCCCTCCCCGTCTGTAACCCCGCGGCGGTATAGCGACGCGACGACGACGCGGCCGTTCCGGTTACAAAAGAATTTCGAACGAGGGTGCCAAGGTTTTTAGGGGGCAAAAACGGGTACGCCGATCGCGGGGAGACTCGCCCTCTCTGGCTCGGTGCACGTCTCCTATACGCATACGTGCGGTGTCGAAAATAACGGATATTCTGCACTTTACGAATTGTGTCACACACACACACACAAGCACGTGTATTCGTATACAATACTTCGTGCAGCCATCGCATTATTATTATTATAGTGCAGAGTTGTAGGGATTCAGGTGTGTGTGTGTGTGTGTGTGTGTGAGTGTAAGTGCCCCCGGACACACATATTATTGTGTATGGTCATTGAGACGCGGTCTGAAGTTTTGCAACTGCCGCTGGGATCGAGTGGACTGAATTGACCGAATAACTCGGGTTAAATAAATCGCATTCATATATTTATGTTTAAATATAATATATACAAACACGGGGAAGTTAATGAAGATAATTAAATCAGGTTAAGTTAAGCGAACACAATATCGTTAAGTTATAAAAGCTATAGTAGTTATGTTATACTAAGTTTAAAGAAATCTAATCTACACGTTAAATGGATCACAATTAGTGTGTTCTTTACCTATCTATATATTTTCAATATTATTTAATCGAAAAATGCATAATATAATATTTTAAAATATTAGATTATTTTTATTCAATACCGAGTATAATAAGACCAATAAAATCATAAAATACATCAAAAGCTGTATCTTAAGTTAAAAAGCTTAATAAAACATATTATGGACAAATCAATTAAACGTGTATACATGACGTATATTTACTTGTTTGCATACATTTGTGCGTTTTCTTATAAATAGGTGAATAATGTATCTAGATAAAATGAAAGAAAAAAAAGTATGTGTATATGTGTAATAATGCGACGCGAACAAAAATTAAATAAAATAATAATTTAATACATAAATTAATAATATTCGAAAAATATAGAATACGCGTATTCGATACACTATACATAGTCGAAATTATTATCCATAAATACGGATTTTTTTCTTATTAAAATAAACTTGTTATTATATAATATATCGAAGTTATTATATGGTGATGTGCATTTGACATTCACGAAATGTTAACATATTATTTTTGAACGTCTACAAAAACTATAAATTTAAATGTAAAGTTTAAGTATACGCTAATTAATTAATGCACAGTGTTTATCGAGTCTGTTTTGATTTATTCGACGATTGAGGCAATTATAGTGTATTTAACCGCTATCGTCGAAGATAATAATATGTCATCAGGGCAATTATGTTCAAATGTCGCAACTTAAAAAAAAGAAATTAACATTTTAAACAGTAAATTTATAAGTCGAACGGACCTCCGATATACTACACATTATTATAAACACGATATAACGATAATACGTGGGATGATCAAACAAAGTATAAAATGTCATTCAGTCGAATGATATATATATAATACTGCAGTGATAATATAACTTCTAATCAAATACCGATTTGATTTCTTTAGAACTATATCGATGACGGTCGTATATTGTATTGTACTATGTTATGTAGTACGCTGCGTATTCGTACGTACAATACTATAATGGTAATATAGACATCGTGTTTGGTGAGATGACTAAGACGAGTGATTGTATTATATATATTATTTGAAAACCAAATGTAAAGCGTCTGCAGCGACTAAGACTACGCGACTGTATTATATTATACACTCGATAACATAATATATTATATCACGCCGTGTATGAATCACGCGGGTATTCTTCGAATGTATATATTATTATTATTATTTAGTATATTATAATATAATGAACGAAATTGTTCGACCGGGACATGTATATAAATAATATGTATATTGTTCACAGATACGACTGCGGCGCATAGCGTACATTTTGTGAACGACTTGACACGATATTATTGTTATAAATTTTGTTTTACTATGTACACATATACGATGAACAACAAAACACGTACCCACATATATATACAATATACATACCCGTGATAATACGGTGCCCGTGATGTTTGTCAATATGCCCGCGGCGTGTAGACGCCGCGCACATCAAGTCGATTATTGTACATAGTCGGTTGTGCAAATAAAAAACTCTTGGGAAAATCGTGATCGAAGATAACGATCGTATAGGCATATAATATAATATGTGTACATCGTTCGAGGTTCGCGATTTTGCAGTATATAGTGATGATGGTCGCGCGCGCGATACAGTTCCGTAAATATATTATGACATATATATATATATATATACAGGTACCTAGGTATCGGTTATAGCTGGTATACACTATATAGAGTTATACTGCTGCAACATACTCGTATATATATATATTATATTATTACCTTGTATGCATCCTGTTCTCCAGCACGTATCGCCATATCATACCAGCATAATAATATGCTTGTGCGAAAAAGAATAAACATCGCCGTGCGTTTTGAAAACTAAATAATATAATATATGATATACATAACACACATCATATTCATATACTTACCTATAAACATAATTAATATATCGCCGTGCTGCACTCCGTTATCCGTACAAAATGCATCCGTGTTGAATTTGATTGCATATAATAATGCTAAAGTTTAGCACGTAACACGCGTGCGATGGATCAATAATATTTTTGGTTTTCTGATTTGGTTTATAGATGATATTTATGGCATATCAACTTTACATAATAGCGACCCAAATTTGATTTCCTTTTTATTCTGAACCAAAAACAACGAAAAAGTTTTGTATACTGTTACTAAGTTAACTATTTACTATAATACTAATTTCTAATAATAACTAATAACTGTTGATATACGGATAAAAAATATATCTTTATGTAATTATTTTTCAAGTATTTTAAAAATTAATAACTCAATTTTTAGTAACTTATAAAATCAGAAATAGCTAGGCTTAAAACCTGGTCCGTGATTTACTCTTTAATTAAAAAAAATTTATGATAATCAGATGAGTAGTTATAAAGAACATGCGTGACAAAGATTTCCATTTTTACATTTATATATATATACCTGTATACACGCATAATACATCACAATTAACAATATATATATTATAATGATTGTTTAAAACTACGTCAAGACCTGCAGCTGCTGATAGATCCTCCACAAGGTGCTCGCAGATAATGGGCCGCACTACACCTAATAATACAGACATAATAATATTAATATATGTATATGCAAATATTTACCCATTCTATACCGCTATAATCTATATAGTGTTCTAGTTGAAGCGCGTGCTCTACACGAGGTTACAGAGATCTTGGCATAAATTATGGTCCTACTTGAATTTTTACGACACATCGAAAATTAAATTTAATTAAACGTATAACGTTACTATAATACACTCATACCGTGCCCGCGGTATCCGTTTTACGCGTGTCTTGGACTTCTTTATTTTCCCTCGGAGCGCATTTTGTTTAGAGTTTGGAACCCTATGAAATCCAAATAAGTTTTATTATAGGACAATAATTATATTGTTTTAAATTAAGCAAATTATGTGAACCCTGTGGATTTATTATTATATAAAAGCTCATTACTGACGTTGAAAATTAGTGTACCCATGCTTTAGGTATAAAACCGTATAATTATCATATCGAATATCGATTCCATATTTTTATTTATACAATATTAAATGGATCTATTAACAGATCGAAGCTTTTGAATAATTTTTAGTTGTAGACCCCACTAGACAACATTATAAAGACAAAATAAAATATTTTATACCACAACCATTATATCAGCAAACATTATTTTCTAATCCTATAAATTGAAAATGTTGGTCGTAAAAACTGTTTGATGATTTTATGAGATTTTGAAAACTTGTTAACTTCTCATTGGAAATAATAAAATTGGCAATCATTGCGTGATATTAAAAATCTATGATAATACATATAAGCTTTATTTTATAAAGTTATATATTATTTATTAAACATTTATTATTGTTTAGTTTTTATATTATACATCTGAAAATATTAACAGTTTTAGCATTTTAAGTCAAATGTATACAAATTATAAATTACAAATACATCGATGTTTTGATATAATTTGCACACGAAAAAGTTTAAAAAATATATATTACGCCCAAGTCTGCATCAAGATTTCTCCACCCTAGATCCGGATTTGATATATACACACAAATATAAACAATACAATAAATATACCGGATACTATATGTATATATTAATAACGTATATGTTGTAATATGTATAGGTGCATAAGTGCGTTTTCAAAAACACGTTACGGAACTACATATTATAGCACTCCAAATACGCGCAGAATAATTGCGTATACAGGTATTACGCACTATTATATTATGTATACCAACGAAAAATCATAATGCATATAATAGAATATTACATATGTACCTGCAATAGCTAAAATGAATAGCACAACTAAGTTTCGCAATTTACCTACCTACACCTATATATATATAGCTAAGTATAGTATATATTATATAACTATTACGCTGTTGCAGGTATACTGCAAAATATAATAAGCGTTATATATATTATTATAATCTATAGGTATTTGCGTATTATTGTGCGGTGCAAGCGGTAGATGGGGTGCAAGTCACCCTATACAGTATATATAACTAAATGCAATATCACAACTATATAGTCGTGGATTCTGGGAGTCTTGCACAGGGCGACTGTAACACTGCAGTTACAGAAAAAAATTAAACGTTCTCGTGACACGCAGAAAATAATTTATTTCTTGAGCGCAGAATGTTTTATAATAATTTAAATACTTCATATATAATTATAGGTGTAAATACGAAAGTTATGGGCCCATCTATTTACATTAAATATTTTTTTTAACGCGCACATTTAAAAGTAACAATAAAATTGAAAATGCTCACATTCCAAAATATTACCAAACGATAAATTTATAATTAATTTATAACAATATGTTAAAACTAGTATAAATTCGTGAAAATGGGAGTTGTGAAAAGGTAGTTAAATTAATGATAGTAAATAATTTGTATATTTAATATAATAGATATAATGTATAATTAACGAGGTACGAATATTCATTATATGAGTACATTATATTCAATTATAAATTGGATATTATAGATGTTTTTGAAGTATATTATTCGCGTGGGATAACAATATTTTATATTATAGACGGTGTATAGTAGTGTTTATATAATACTTAAAATATAATTTGTTACTATATAATTTTTGTTTGTACAATTTATAATGGGTATAATATTATACATAGTTATTTTTCATTTTAAACGGTACAAAATAAATTAAAAAATTACATTAAACCGTAAAATAGTAATTAAAAATGTTTTAAGTGAAAATAGATTAAGTTGTTTGTTGAAAGCAGAGAGGCCAACTATATAAGACCATCTTGTTTTAAGGGCTTAATGGATCTTTAATCCACGTTGCTTGAACGGATTCCTATAGGTTTGTGTATTATAACATTATACATTTTGCGAACTCAAAACTATACTAGTAATAATTTAGTCGTCTAAAAAACAGCTCGTGGCACAAGTTCACATCATAACGTGTATCATCTACATCATATTACATATATTACAACTATATGACTATATAACTAACATTGACATAAGTCAGATCTGTGGCAGCTGTAGGAATAAATAGTCTTTACATGAAATAGTCAACTCAACACATTACATTATGTATAACTACACATCAAAAGGTATAGATACAATAAGTTAAAAAGGTAAAAAAAACTTAACTTATTATTGGTTAAAGATCAGTTATGTTTAGTAAACTTTTTTCCAAATTGAATATTTACACTTTACAATCGATACAAGTTATAATTAGCAAATTTGATAAAGATATTTTAGAGAAAAACACAAATGTATATTAAAAATACCATATAAAAGATGAGGAATTTGCAGTACATCCTTGATACAAACTAAAAATCTATTAATTATATACGTTAATTTTTAAGAAATCGTCTTATTAACCGTCGAACTTCAGGTTGCAGTATGTATTATATTGTACACGTATGCTATTTTGATCCCTTTTGACTATTGCTAATACCCAGAAATAATGTATTATTCAACATTTCGGTAGTTTTTAAATTGAAGTATTTACAGTTAATAAAAATATGTAAACAATAATATTTCCGTTTATTTATTGTTTTTAAAGACAATTTTGTCCGTGTAAAACAAAATATATATTTTAAGCCTATATGAGGACATATGTCATTAGAAAAATTAACTTAACGTACAAAGTTATTTAAATAATATTGTAGTAAGTAATTACACATAATATCATAAGTTATTAAAAATAAATTTAAAAGTAAAAGTAATCCATTGACATAATGTAACTTATATAGTTAATTGCAACTGTTAACTTAAACTATTTTTAACTCATTGATGACTTCGATATTATATTTATGTATATTATATATTGTATCTGTTAACCTGCCACAGAATTATTATGCTGTATTATGCAAATTATGCAAATTATTATATATATACATGTTTATTTGTTTTGCATATTATTCGTACTCGTACGCAATGCAAGTTAGTAAAAATTAAAATTGTCTATCTAATAATTAGATCGAAATTTAGTTATATATATATATATATATATATTATAATGTATATATTATACGAGTGTACGGCGGTGTGTTATGTCGTATTTCTGTTTATAATGAAGTGAAGTTTTATTTTTACCTGTGCCATCGCAGTTGTCCCAACACCAAAACTTGCGCTAACGTAGTGTAACTATAACTATAATATTATAGCATAGGGCCATAGGTTATTATATTTACAATATTAATATTTCGGGATGTTGTAAATAATAACATTTGCAAGTCAGTTATACCTATAAAATATGCGAGTCTTCGGCGATATAACTATATACGCTTCGTGATTTTATACAACTGTTTGTACATTTTTGTCTAAAATCAATAATATTTTGTTTTTAATTTCAATCGTAAGCCATGTCCCATCAATCAGCGTTGTCGTCGATTGGATATCAGGCCAATGAACCATCATATTATATTAGGTAGAGTATTATTAGGTATAGAGATCTTATACAATAATATTATAAAGGCGCACCATTATGATCGATATTGCAGCATAATTTAAATAAATATAAACGATATATATATGCACACAAACAGACCTAATATCAACGATGTTAGCACTACTACGCGTAATAAATGGATTATTATTTAGAGTACATGTCGGGCGGTTTGAAAAAAATGCCTTAGCCCGCAATTCGCCGCACACAACGTCGCGAGGACTGCTGCACGGTCTTTCGGGGCTCGTGGGACGTTATAAATATACGCGGTATACAACCGTGGTTTACGGTTATGCGGGGGGATGTGTATAACTGCGGTATAACACTCGTACGATATTTATACTCGCGGTATATGCACACCTCTATGTACGTATAACCGTGACTATTTGTTTTTCGTCCGCGAGCCGCAGAGGGCGATATACGCAAAAGCCGACGACGGGCGGTTTATTAATACGTATAATATTGGCCGTGTGTGCGCGCAGCTGCCGCTCGGATATAACATGATATTATAATGGCGCGCGCGCGACCGAAGTGAAAAGTCCGTCGCGGCGCGGACCGTTGCAGTCAGGCCTGCGGAGAAAAACACTCGCGGCGGCGGCGGATAATGCACATTATTACACACGCGCATAGTGATGCGTACAACAATATAACATTATAAAAATATTGTATTATATTATATATTATGTAGTTGCGCCCGTTGTATTTATACACGGTGGCACCGGTTTCGGCGCCGGACCGCCGCGCGCACCGGAACCGGATCGGAAGAGGGGACTGCCGGCGAACCGGGAGGGTGAACCCCGCACCGCGCCCATTGGTCCGCGCCATGTACGCCGGCCGGATTGGTCGCCGCGGCCGGCCAGCACGTGCGGTATATGCCTACAACGCGCGTGCATAACGTGCACCGTGTATATGCGACGGGGGCCGAACACCTGTCCGCCGTGCGGTGATATGCCGGGCGCGCGCCCTCCACAGCCGCCGCCGCCGCCGCCGTTGTCGACGGGTGGGGGGACCGCGTCGCAGAGAACCAGAACCACCTCTTCTCGCGACGGAATCACTCGCATTCTCTTCGGCGACACACACCGGAGAACGCGCCCGCCGCTACACCATCACGACGACGCCCAGTGAGTTCGACGCCGGTGCACCACGTACACGACCGCAATCGCATCGTACGCATTTCCGTCCGAGATACGTAGAGGTCTATGCGCTCGTAATATTATTGTTGTTATTATTATTATTATTATTTTCGATCGATTGTCGCGCGCGTCCGACGTCGTCGGAATAACGTTTTTTCTTTTTCCGCGAGACATCACGAACACGTCCGCGTCGTTTCTCGCCCAGCACGTCGCCGCCGTCGACGGTACTGCCGCGTGCACGTAACATGCATATTTTTGAAGATAAACCACTGCAGTCGGCAATGATGCACCACAAGTTGACTTCGAAGAAAATGGATTACTCGCACTGTCCGCTGAAAAAACGACCGGTCCACTACGTCAAATGCGAGTACATCAAAGAGGAGATGGATTACGGTAAATATACATTTTATATAATATTTTATTATGTTACGAGCGTCTTGTCACATCGTGACACGTGTGTAGGCACACACGAAGACGATCCGTCTTAATAATAATATTCAATAATAAATATTACTTGCATTTTTGATAAAAAAAAAAACTAAACAGTCAAATAAAAACTGGGTATAGGCCCGGGCCTAGTCGGTCACCCCGTGAACATGCCACTGAAGTCAGTGCATTTTTTTTATTTTTTATGTCAAATTTGTGAAACGTTTAATAAATCATCTATTAATAGTATGCTACAAATTAGCATATTTTTAAGATAGATTTTAACATGTGCGATACCCTTTTATTTAAATGTATTCACTTGCTCGCCGCACGTAGTGTACCAGTAAATTACACTAATACGACGATGAAGGATGATGGGAACCGGTGCGCCACCGACCGTGGGAAATGCGCTCTGAGGGTCACCCTTTTTTCGATTCGGTGCAATGTTTTCGCAATGCGCACTTCACCCCTCGCCGAATAATAATAATAATAATATATAAACCGTTATAAACGGTGCGATTTAAATGACGACATGTTTACATCCAATATCCGTCACCGCTATAATAGTACGACACTGATTTTTTTTCTTAGCACTATTATAGTCCGACCGACGGAATTGCGTGTCACCATTTAAAAAAAAAAAAAAACTCCACGTATTTTCTACGACGCAAAACACGTGACTATATGCATTGTGCGCGCAATTCAGGAAGAAACTGCGATCGATTTTAATTTCGCCCTTACAGTGTTTACGATCGTAATAATATTTGGGTTTTTCTCCGTAGTTTCCTATAATAATATTATCATCTGTACAGCGATCAATACGTCTTGCACGTTTTGCGAATATAATTATTATAAACAAGCAATGGGTATAAATATATGCACATTATACGATGTCATTACCAATCAAATGAGCTTAAGCCGTGTAAATTCAAATATTGATCGAAAAAATGTTTTTTGTTTTTGAACAGACAACACGGACGAATGTTTAGAACCGGAAAACCTGAGCACTAAACCGCAAGACTTGAGCGTGAGATGCAAAACGGCCGCGGTAGCGCCTTTGGCCATCAAAAAAGAATCGCCGCCGTCGTACGAAGACCATCAAAACGCGGTAGCGCCGTTGTCGTCGCCGTCTCCGTACTACAACCACCATCAGCAACAGCAACGGCAAGAACAAGAACAACAACACCAAAATCACCAGCAACAGCACCGACTGCAGCAACAGCCGTACCAGCCGACGGCCGTCAAAGCCGGACCGCTGGAACCGCTGTGCCTGAACATCGCGGGCGCCCACCACCCGGCCGCCGCGCAGGCCGCGGTCGCGGCGTACCATCATCACCACCACAACAACCGGCACTACGCGCCGGCCACGCCGCGGCCCGTGCCCGCGCAGTACCCGAACACCGGTTACCTGTCCGGTTACATGTACCAGCAACAAAACGGCGGCGGCGCCGGCACCGCGATGTTGGCCGCTTACTCGCCGACAATGGTGGCCATCGCCCGGGACGCGTCCCTTTCGCCGCCCGTGACCGCGGGCCGCACCGGTTCCGCTTTCAAGCCGCTGATGCCGCTCACGCCGCCCGCCACCGCGGCCGCGGTTCCGCTCCGCAGCCCGCCCCCGGCCATTCAGCTCAACTGGTACGGACGGACCGCGATGAGCAGCTGGTCGCCGTCGTCCGCGGAAGTGGACTCGTCGCTGCCGCCGCCGCCGCCGCCGTCGTCGTCGTCCGCGTCCTCGTCGTCGGCCATGTCGCCGTCGTACGGGCCGCCGCATCATCAGCAACAGCCGGCCGCGGCGCAACAGTATCAACCGTACACTTCCGGCGACAGCGACGCGTCGGCCGCGAGCGGAGTCGTCAAGCGCGAGTCGCCGTCGGCCCCGTCGACCGCGGGACGGTACAAGTGCGCGGCGTGCTCGAAGACGTACTCGACCGTTTCCGGGCTGACCAAGCACCAGCAGTACCACTGCGCCAACGACGAGTCGCAGTGCGCGGCGGCCAAGACGTTCTGCTGCAAGTACTGCGACAAGGCGTACAACACGCTCGGCGCGCTCAAGATGCACATCCGCACGCACACGCTGCCGTGCATATGCAACCTGTGCGGCAAGGCGTTCAGCCGGCCGTGGCTGTTGCAGGGCCACATACGCACCCACACCGGCGAGAAGCCGTTCTCGTGCCAGCACTGCAACCGGGCGTTCGCCGACAGGTCCAACCTGCGCGCCCACCTGCAGACCCACTCGGACGTGAAGAAGTACTCGTGCGCAACGTGCAGCAAGACGTTCAGCCGCATGTCGCTGCTCACCAAACACTGCGACACCGGATGTCCGCGAATGCTGTCCCACCACCAGCAGCAGCAGCAGCAGCAGCAGCAGCAACAGCAACAGCATCATCAGCAGCAACAGCAAACGGTTGTTTAGACGCCGCCGTATTACGCGCGTGTTAAATTATTGAACCTATTTACCTATATATATCATTATTATTATATTATTTTCATTATTATATTTGTTTATTATTATTATTATTATTATTTTTGTCGACACGGGCGTATGGCGAGATTATTATATTATTATGATTATTTTTTTTTTTTTTTGAAAACGGTCGTGTTTCCCGTGACTTCCGACCTTATATTGTATTCCCATATAGTATATATGTACATGTAAAATATATTGAAATAATTCGCTGGAAAAAAATATTTAAAAACAAATAACGCTTTGTGCAAATCTCGGCCGATCTACGCCCACAAGTCATTCGTCATATTATATGAAATGTTTTATCTAATTATTAGACGTACTAGTCACATTACTATCGACATATAATTTGCACTGTGTTTAGATATTAAGTTTTAATTTTTTCTCTCATAAATTATTGCTATTATTATTATTTTGTTCAACGGGTACGTGCCGTATGTATAATATACGACTGCGATGACGTGTATAACTATACAGCTGCACCGTGTACGGCGCGCCGCGGTGACATATTATTTTACGTCGCGCGGAAATCCGGTCCGTTCGCCGTACCCTGCAGAGGTGCCTAAAATTATATACATAAAAAATATTTTGCTTTTCGCGGGTGCACGATGAACGCCAACTATTATACCTATTTAAACGATATCACGCTAATATTATAATACATATATTTGTTTATACAACGGGACTTTATTACATATTATGTACATTATTTATAATCGTTGTAATAATACATTATTATGTAAAGACTGCCGCTGTAAACTACTATTTAAGTCGCCATATTATAACGTTTAACTAGTCGTTCCCGTCGTTCTGTGCGCATAACCGAGTCACGCCGCGTGTGATGGTTCAGTTATATAACACGACGGCGCATTAATAATAATATAACAGTTATTATATTATTATTATGTTTATTGTATAGTATTATGTCATGAATATGTTTGATTTGTATCATCATTATTATTATTATTTTTTTTTTATTATTATTATTTATGAATTTTTCTGTATTATTTAACCAACATTATTTTCATTATTTGTCGACTGGGTTTATATATTTCCTTTAATAAAACAAAAAATGTGATACATAAACTCTTATCGGGTTTTTTATTTTTCCGGAACAAAGTTCCAAGCTTTTTTCACACCCCCTAAATAATACGAACCACATCATTAGCTCTAAATATTATGCACATATATACGCACGTCATATGATGCTATACAGTATAACATTTTAAGTACCTGCGTCAGTGCACCGCACTATATGCAAGGGTTCCGAAGGGTATAAGATGAGCAGGTTTAATATTATCATAATAATGATAAATTTTTTCTCCATCTTCTGGTTTTCCACGACCTCGCCGACTACCTGCCGAGACCGCGGAACGGGGCGGTGCCGGCGCGGTGCGTGTCAAAAACACGCGTGAGAAACCCACGAACGGATGTGGCGGCCGCGATACAATATTATATATGTATCGGGATCGGGACGCAAACATTCGAAATCCCATCGCTTCTTCGACAATGGCCGGATTTCTTGTTTGTGTCGGGTCAGTAGCGATTTCGGAGGAGCGAACGGCGATGAATGCAAACACCGACACGATATGTAGGAAGAAAAAGAAGGGGAAAAAGGAAAAGAAGATTGAAAAAAAAAGTAGGTAGTCCGTGTACCATATAATATACATATAGGTGTACATATATACGAGTGGTTCTCATCAGAACCGATCGAGTGTACGATTCCCAGCGCATTACCCGAAGAATTACCTGCCGCACGCATGTCGCGGGGGCGGCCGATTTCTGCAGACCGCGAATTGACATGTTGTACATTTTACACACACACACACACACACACATATATATATAAATATGATATACATTATAATAATATGATATTTCAATGAACGTTTGCCATTCAGAAATTGTGTTCCGAAAAAACAACCACCGGTGGCATACGGGTATTATATTATACGCACTATATATGCGTGTGAAAATATTTGATTGACTCGACCTGTTGTGGCTACCTGTTCATAATATATAAATATTATATTTATATACATTGGACATTTGTGCACCATAAACTATGTAATATCATATATATTCATCATGTTCATTGAGCGCGTATATAGAAGTTCTCGACAGTACCGATTATTAGGTCAAACTACTAAAATAAAAATGTCTACAATAATGTTACAAAACGATTTGACAAGTGAAACCGAAAAAATATTGAGAGAGATAAAAGAACAACGTTGACGTATGATGGCACCTTCCGAAACACTTAGTGGACAAAAAACCGAGTTGTAATCAATTGACTGAGAATTGGGTACACACGGTATTAATCCATATTAACAAAAGACGAATACACTAAACGTCTAAATGGCCTATAAATGCATTTCCTGTGGATCAGTAATAGCCATGTATATACGATAAAACATTTATAATATCTCCCACGGATTGTTTATAATAAATATTAAACGTATTAACACTGAAAACATCTCGGACATGCTCGACGTCTTTATGAAATACGAGTACTGTGTATATAGGACAAAGTAATAACAAGCACAACTATATTTATATAACAAATAACACAGTTCTTAAAAGAAATCAACTTTAGCGAGATAATATTATGGTAAAATAAAAATGTATAGATGTAAACATTCAAGTAAACATGTTCATACAATTTATATTATCTGTATAACGCTATGTCGTTGAAGTCTTTTTTAAATCTATAAAATAAATTCACAGTATTTACAATATATTAGTTAAAATTAAAATATCATAAATATTATTATATTCTATTAAATCACCTGTGTCGGTTTGATGAATATTAATATTATATATTGCAGGCGTCCGTGTAACAAGATTATCGTGTAAAATATGTACTTGCAAGCAACACTAATAATTAATTAGTAATACACATAGATATGCATTGTATATACAATGAACAATAGGTAGATCTTACATAATATTTTTTAAATATTCCAACTTAAAATTATTTAATAGAGATAGGTCATACTATACATTTTTCCATTGCTGTTTGCGGTTTGTCAATAATGTATTTTTATTTCTTTTTATAAGACTTATTATTAAGTTATTTATTTTAACAATTAGGGCTAAGATTTATATGTAATAAGTAAAATTTAAAATTATGTTAACGTATTAGATTAAAATTAAAGTCTAAATAATTTTTGAATAATATACAATTAATTGTTTTTAATTTCTAATCAATTTAATTTTAAAAATATGATTTTAAATTAAACATAAAGATATTTTCACAACCACACGAACGCTAGTAATGACACTGTTGAAAATTCGTAATCGTAAATATAATCTGTCTAATAATTGTTGAATATTAAGTAGAATTAATGTATAGTTATCGAACAAAAACAAATAAGATAAACTATAATCAAATTATTAATATTTAATATTTAACTAATACTTTCATATACTTATTTCCTATATGCATTATACACTTCCAATTTTTACGAGTGCTATTAACGAAGTATAAATATATAATACCCCTAAACCACTGAAATTGTCAAAATTTACGAAATATGTAAAATAAATTTATTTTATTATTATATTTTATGTATAAATAAAATATATTTTATTTTATTGCAAATCACGTGAAATGAATTTATCATTTGAAATACTTAATTTATCGTGTTTTAGTAAAAGTATATATTTACATACAAATCCCAGCCCTATTTATAATAAAACTATGAGTGTTTTAACGATATTGTGTTTATCAATTTGTGTAACCTTCATGAGTAAGATGATTTTTTTCAAACAGATACCTATACCGCATGCAAGGAATTAATAAAATATTATAATTTAAAACGATTTTTAAAAACATTTAATTTTTCAGAACACGTGAGCGCTCGTTAGGGTCTGTAGTTTTTAATGCATGAACTTCCGGGTTTAAGATGTATAAATGACGCATTTGTACAACTGTTAATAATATACTAGCGATCTAATACGGAGTAACGTGCATATTGTTATAATGTATTATGTATATAAAATACAAAGCATATAACGACTTGGTGGATAAGACGGTCAATAGTTCACTTTATCGAAAAGATTACAATTCGTTCATTGATGACAAAATCCAAATAACTATACGAATCAACCAGCATGATTGTGTGATAAAAACGAGTGGGTGTATTATTATCGTTGTCTCCAAGTAGGATAGTGAGTCCGAAGGTCGAAGGTTCGACGTGAACATTTTAGTAAATTTTCATTTCTTAGAAATTGGAATATTTGATTAAAAATTTAAGTCGTTTTACATTACGTATTCGATAATATATCTATGTATATTATATAAGATTATACTATTTTAAAATTGAATGTTTTTAATCAGATATTTAAATAAAAAATAATATAATGATAACAGGAAGAGATTCTTAAAAATTAAATACTCATCGTATACACTCGTGTAACTTTATAATATCAGTGAATAAATTCATATTTTATTGGTTATCCGATCTGAATATTATTATCATACAACTTGTTATTTTTTTAATGATAAAATAGACCTACGACGGAGTTACTTCGCGTAACCGCGGTCCAGTGGTTTTTCATCGCAGCTGCTATACCTACATAGTCTGCACCCTCTGTTTAAAAATTTAATGACCACACACTACATTTTCTACTGGCGACTAAATATTTTGACCGTTAAATTAATCGTTCTTTTGTACTAATCCGTCTTGAATATTTAACCGCAGCCAAGTACAGATGAGGTGTAGTACATAACCGTCCTATAATCTAGGCATTTTAGTTTTTCACGAGCACCCTCTACCCTGCAATTATATTACTGCAGTATCGGCCATAACAATATTATAATAACACTGCAAATCCAGTAAACACAATAAATATATATATATATGACTAGAGCACGGAACTCGATACATTTGCATCTTTTTTTCCAATGCGTTTATACGAGCCTCGCAGTCTACAGAAATGTGACTTATGTTATGTACAATTCAATGGAATCATTTTTATTTTGCATTTTTTAGTCATTTTGGAGCATTTTTCAGAATTTTTGTAGATATATTTGAACACTTTACATTTTTCTTGCATATTATTTTTACAAAATATAAATATTTGAAAAAACTAACGTATCGTACAGCATATTGTACAACTGACATTATTTCTTATCTCCGTTTTAAATTTAATTTAGGCCCATCGCCTTTTATAAGTTTCACATCAGTGGAAGTGAAAAAAAGTTTTTCTACCTACAAAACTTTATTATCGGACAATTGCCGATCTTTTCTTTTTGAAAATATTAAAATTAAACACACTTTGATAGTTCAATGTAACACTTGTTTGTAACACTCTACTTTGTTTAAAAATATTTAAACAAAGTAGATAATAAAAGCATATTTAATATATAAAAATATTAGCATTGTTTAGATGAATAAAATAAAAATATTAATAAATAAATGATTTAAAAACGATGATTTTTTATTAAAAAAACGTAATTTTTTAAAATGTTATATGTTTTGGCATTTTAGGGTCATTTTTTGATGTTTTTAAGTAATTTTAATACTTATTTGTGTGCATTTTGTAAAGATTTTTAGGTCATCGAGTTCCGGGCCCCATATATGACTCTATATTAAAATGAATAGCTATATGAAGCTATATGATCATGCGCACAACAATACCGAGTTCTATATTATGTCGCGCAAATATTATATATTATATTACCACAAGAGCTGCTTGTTTGGATTTTCAATACCGACCATATTACAATAATATGTAAATACAATTAATTACAATTTCCAAATAACGGTCATAGAGGTACAGAAGCGTATGAAACTGTGAATAACATAGGTGACTTTGTGCATCCTACCTTGACGTGCCACCTGGCGCGCGCATAATCCTAGAGAAACGGCCGGCACTTGTCGCCGGGCCGGTGATATTAATCGACATTTCATCTCGGAGACTTGTTTCGCCATCTTGCACGATTACACTATAATATATCAAATTATATTATTAATCAGAATACGCATTTGCGAGCGGTGATGCGAAAATTATTGGTGATGGAACGATCAATTCGTGGCGAGAATTCTGTCACAGTGCACGGCACTGCAGTAAACACTACGATGTCAATATTATCTACTTATATAATACACGCACTCGCAAAAATTAGTTTGCTAAAAATATAAGTTATTTCATAACGCATTCATTCTCGAGCTGTATAGTTTGTATTGTATCTATAGTTCCATTTTACCTAATATAGTATATGTTTTATATTTTTACTAGAATTTCACTAAACTCAAAATATTTATATAAATATTAAAACTCTCAGTTTAATATTATAAATATATTAATACCGTTAAAGTAAAAATTTTTATAAGCTCATCGTGCTACAGAATATTAAATGTATAGAGTAGATTTTTATCGTAACAAGAGTGAAATTGTAAAAAAAAAAAACATTAAAAATTAATAGTATTTAAGTGCATGCATTTTAAATTAAATGCGAAATTGATTTCTTTAAATGGAAAACTGACGACCGTTCTGCTATAAAGTTATCACACATACGCACGTCTTCATTAAACGTACAACATTATAAGCATTAAACACATCTACATAATGTCTATACTTTGAATGTATTCGTAACAACAGTCAACAATAAGATACATTATTATGCGATTTCTGTGGCTTGTCATATTTCAGACTTACGTACAGTTATTATAATATACGAATACCTATATCATGCGGTATAGCCCTGTAGGCGTTCTACGATATATATAGGTGCAGTGTACATATTTAATGTGAGTATTTTCAAAGACAAACAGCGTATATTATATTATTATACATTAAGCGCGGCGTGCAATTCGATAATTGCAATAAACCGTACTCGAAATAATTGCTGTTAAACGTTGACGCAATTATTATTTATTATGTTCCTATACACAAATGTACATCATCGTATGATTTATATGTATATTATATAACAGTATAACGCTATATTATTGTGTAAGCTGTAACGCTTTATAAATATTGACAAAACTCACTCTAGAAACAATATTATAATCAAAATAATATATTTTAAAGAAAACGCACGCCGCTATTATAGTAATATATATATATATATATATTGTATTTACTTTGGTATACATACAAGCTAACAGCACTCGCTTACACTATATTATAATTATTGTATAATATGTATGGTAACTGGTAATATTTTAATTAAATCGGAGTTAAATTTGATAAAACAGTGTACCAATGAAATGTTACGTATGTACACTAAAAATACACTAAAAAATACCACTGCTGCTGCAGTCTTACATAATAATAAGGGTTGACTAAAAACGGTTTACAAGCTGGAATTGTTATTCATTGATATAATAGCTGCGTACGATTTTAAGATTTTGAGTGCACTCATGTGTAGTTAATAGAACACAAATAACTAAATACGAGTTGCAAAAAACTATTTTTTGTGGATATTTACTAGTTTAATGCTTTACAATAGTATACAACGTCTACCTATTCGTTTTCATTTTTCGCGATGTGTCGTAACTTTTGAGTCAGAAAATATATTAAATAATTACAACAATTTAAATTGTTAAACTTCATTTTTATTGATTAAAAACATTTGAAATCATTATTATATTATACTGACTTGCGTTATTAATAGACACCATGATCAATGAAATTGCTGAATATATTTTATCGAAATTTTAAGGCATCACTCACGAATAATAACCATAAACTTTAATTATGGAGTTTATTTGCACAATAATACTGGCATACAAAGTTGACCGGGACGCTATACTTACCCCTACGTATAAATAATATAGCAACATTATAAAACGCATAAAAATATTATATTTAGTATAATATAAAACCAATAACTATAAATACTTTATTTATCATCACACTGGGACAAACATTTAAGTTGGTATAAATAATTAATTGGCAAATTATAATAAATGATTAAATATTTTAAAACTTTCTCGATGCATATATTATAAACAATAATATTATCATATCCATAGCCGGGGAGAAACTTTGTTCCTTTCCAAAATTTCTGACAACCCTTTCGCCAATGAAGTAATAGTAATTCTTTATGATAATCTGATGGCCTTTCTTAAATTTTTCTATTAAATACTGATATTCTCAAATAAAATTCCTAGCTACGGTCCTGTATATCACATATTAACTACTGCAGCCGTCTTAACATAAACAATTCGACATAATAGATATACGAAATACATCATTAATAATTACTAAAAAGGCGAGGAAACAAAGTACAAAGAACTTTTAATGGTAGAATTCATAAATAATGAAAAAAATAATATATACGAGTATATAATTAATTCTTGTACGGGAATCGTTAGTATAGGTGCCAACATTTTTTTTTCAATTCAAAGTTCCTACAATAGAAAATATACACTATAGATACATATTAGATAATAGTATATAATTAAGTACCTACTAAAAACCTCTAAACCTTGAAAATAACAATATTTAATGTTTAAAAATTGTATTAGTCTACTCGTTAATATTAATTGTTTCAATCGATTTTCAATAATCCAAATATGAGGATTTTAAAAAACATATTAAAATAAAAAAAAAGGCTCGAGACCTAATAACAACTGCGGTTAATTCACTGAAATGGTACTTAAATTTATTTTACGTGTTTACAAGTCAGAAAAAAAAGAGGAAGTGATTTTCTGTAATGCTGTATTATCTGCAGTCGATGTAAAAACTCTATTAAGAACATAATTTTCGTATACATACAAACTGCATGGACGTCATATAGGGGTGTTTTAAACGGTTATAGTATCTATTTAAATCAAGTCATGTGGAACTTGCACACGTCACACATACACACACAATGATGTACGTATAATAAGCTAACCAAATAGTATAATAAAAAAAAATAATAACCTACAATTTGTCATCATTATATGTTTATAAATTATATGGAATAATTTTAGGTCTATACAATTAGTATATAATGTTTAAATTCTAAACGTAATCCCATCTGGCGTGTTCACATATCAAAACTTCATACATAATAATATTTCCAACAACGCGATCAATAACATAATTTAATTTTACATCAATTCCTCATAATTTCATAATAATTTACTGTGTTACAGTTATTAACCGCTAGATAGTTAATCTCAATAAAATTTCACCGAAACAGCTTTTTCGGAAACTTCGACAATATAGTGTTTTAAAATTAATAAACAATGTATAGTTAATGAGAAATAATAATAACAAATTAACAACAATAAATCATGAATAATTACATTTTAAATAATTATAATAAAAAAAAATAAGCTTACTAACTTTCAATACTGAAAATTGTATTCAATGATACGGATGATATCTATTCTATGTTTAGATATGCTATTATTAAAATAATTATAAATAATGTCATTAAGGATGATTGGAGATAGTTGGCTAATTTTTTTTATATTTAAAGTTTGAATCTTCGAGTTTGGCGATTTGAATTCTCAAACTGCACCAAACAACACTAACACATAATCTATTTATAATTAATTTAAATTATTAATTAGTGACAAAAAAAAAATAATCAAACCAAATTACTCTATAAACGGAGTTTGTTTTGTTAACAGTACCATCTGAGTAAATGTATACTAGTGATAATAATATAATCGGCTTTTACTATATTCATTTAATTCAATTGTTAAAATTTAAAAAAAGCATAATATAAAATTATAGATTTTATGTAAAAATTGTTTCTATAAATTGATCTTTGTGATCAACTTCGCTCGGTTAAATATTTGCGATTGATTTTATAAAAAAATAATTTTTTACATTAGCAATGAAAAATAAGGTACAACTGATTATAAATCATCAATATTACTAATATTTTAATAAATTAACACAATACTGGGGTGTACTAATAATTTAAATGATTTTAAATTTTAATCCATTAAAAAAAAAAAAAATGTTAATAGTACCTATTGCTCTTTATCGGTTTTTTAGTACCAGTAGTGTTGTCGTGCGAAATAATTATCCAACAAGCGTGACATTACTCCAGTTTTATATTTATTCTATGTTTATTATATAGGTGCCAACCACGTTAATATACAGTTTGTTACTTAAAAATATGAACTTCAAGGTAGTTTAACATTTAAAACATGTTAGAATACCGTGTTCTTAAATAAAACATTTTCCTGCAATAGTTTAATAGTTAAACAAATAATAATGTGGACAATAGTATTTAGCATTGGGCGTGACACACTGACACTACAATAATGCATTTACGGTTTAAAACATATTTTTATTCTTGTTTATTTAATATTACTCTTTAAATAAAGGATATATTATATTTTAATCATATAGAACACTTAAAATAATTCAACCCCATTATATAATATACCATCCGACCGGAATATCTTTCTCGTATTACATACGTAACTACCCTTTATCCTTTATAAATTGAACAAACTATATATTATGCGTTTGGGGGCAGATATAAATGTGTCGAAAAAAAATTAAGAAAAAAATTACCTGTTGAATCAAAAATAATGTATAAACCATGTAGTTGGTTTACTAATGTGTTGTCTTTCTCCGCCGTTTATCTACATTATGTAATATAATAAATAAATATATTATGTATATATTATGATACTTCATATATCATAGTAAATATCTAACATAAATTTGTAAGTTTAAAAAAAATCAATTAAACACTATATATATACTTTTCGAAAGTAGGATATAGTAGGTTATACTTACGGATATCAATCATTCCGGCTCGAGTCTCTTATCGTTCGATTTTTGATTAGGTGAACATTTTAAAGATTTAAATTCCCCAAGAATCGTATTCATAAGTACTTATACATATTAATCTATTAACTTGAATGAGTACCAACTAAGGGTAAAATTTGCGTTTTCTTTCGTTAATAATATATAGGCTATTATGAATATATTATGAATTATACGATTAGGTTAGACCACATAATATCGAACAATTTCTCAGTATATAAAAATTGACATATTGTATAATAAGTGTATTATTATATTGTTAAGTTTACTGTTAAGGTATAAAGTTTATTTTCAGAATATTTATAAGTTATAACTCTATATAATTTGCGTTCATAAGTTTTTAAACTACATAATTATTTTTTTTATTATAAAATACCAAATAGGGTAAAATTATAATAATAAAGTTTATAGGTATTATTTTATCTACAATAATTTATCCAATACTTAATGCCCGTAGAAAAAGAAAATGTTTGTCATTGGAAGTTCTGAATATAAGTTTTCGAATATGTCATCGAATCATTTTTTTCGGTTCTTGCTTCGTGGTTTATATCACATTAGGTTACAGTACTGAAAATATGGTACTATATTATATGTCGTGCATATAGGAAGTTCATCCCAATACATCAAGTAACCATGGCCTAGTCGAGTATGATGTGTTCTTAATCTATTTATGGTAGTTTCCTTTTTTCTATGAAAGTGATTTTTAAATTGGTGGAGAATAGTTGTTTTATTAAATTGAATTTGTTTTTCTGTTTGACTACTATAGTTTTGCCAAGATTGTAATGAGATTAGTTTTATTGTTCATTCAATATATTGAAAGTTGATAAACGAAATATTTTGTCTGTCAACATTTAAGATGCTATTGTTCTTGGGGTGTATGTCAGCTTTTTCATTACCTATAAAATTATCTGTCTAATACACGCGATCGGATAACGGTATCTAATGCAGGTAATTCAATAATAATAAATAGCAATTTGCATTGTAGCTAATTAATAAGGATTTTCTATGTTTTCTGATTTTCACAAATTAACTTAAAACAAAGAACCAAAACAATATAAATATATGAAGCACACATATTATAAGCGTGCTTATTTGTCGCAAAATTGATTGAAAAATTAAATTACATACCATCTTTATTTTTAATTATATAACCAGCTGTATTATGTCACAACGAATAATGTGTCCAATGTTATAAAATTATATAATTGTGAGAATACTCGTACAGCTGTATATTGACCCAAAAACACTTTTAAGGTTGGAAGTTTAAAATGTGTTAAATTTTTGATGAAAAATGATAAGTGATTGTGATATAAGATTTATTGTGAAAAAATGTAATATTTTTATAAAATTTTTAGACAGTTCATTGAACAAATTATATTGAAGATACACTTTAAGAGATTACAAATTAAATACCTATATAAAGCTTCTGTATAAATTTAATAGGAAACTGCAGACAGCAAAATATGCTACAATTAACAATGCATTATACTAATTACTGTATTTTACGAAATATTAAAAAAATGTAATCTACTTAATTAAGTAACAGATAATTATCGCTTTACAAAATTTAAATGCAATAACTACTAGATAGTACAATATATTAAAGTATTTTACATTACATGTGTTGTACTTACGTAGTAACTTAATAAATATTCTACCATCAAACATTTAATTCCTAAAACATTTAGTTTTAGTTACAATAGTTTGTAAACGAGTTCTCATTTTGTATTGGGGCCATTTTAATTTATTAACTTTATTTTAAAATGTTAAAAAAATAAAATACGTTTATGCAGGTAGACTGCAACTATTTTGATATTAAATTCTAACTCACTAATGGTTTTTTGTAATTTTCTTTCTAATGTTTAACTACATTTTGTGTGAAGTTTGCTATAGTTTATTCATAAATCATACTTTCAGCTTAGTACCATTTTTATATTTATAAACAACTGAATTAAAAATATACTTACATAGCTAAAATAATAATTATATTATTTAAATTAAATTAAAGTAGAGAATAGACAGTTGGGAAAATTTTAATACTGGGTCTTATTATATTTTGTAAAGGAGACATGATGGAGAAATAATTTTCTTGACACATCGGAACTTTATAAAGTTAAGTAAATGATTATAATCATTTCAGACATAACGCTCATCTTATAAAGCAAATTGAAATATTATTGTACGATGTCTGTACGTAATATATCGCATTGCAAGGATAGAAAATAATACTGTTGTAGATACACAGAGTATTAATTATGAAACTATTTACCTTATTCGAAGGACATTTATTCCACATAATCCTTAACTTATAATACTTCGTAAATTGTAAAATACTAAAATATCCGAAGTCACAATCAGTTTCAGCCATCATGTGTAATATGTTTGAATTCTTCATCCAACTAATTGAAATTAATTTAAAAAAAAAAAAAACTATTAAATATTTGATTATCATTAAACGTTTTTCAAAGAACACCACGGGGAGGCGATATTATACCTTTTGTTCTCGAACCACTGTTTTTTTTTTTATTAGTAATATTATTTGTTTTTAAATTAATATGATAACTGATAACCAAACAACATTAAATTTTATCATACTTACCACATTTATTTTTCGCTGTATTATACTAGACAATCATTATTCTCATAACACCTAAAATTTTCATAAAAAAAAATGTATAAATACAAATTTAACATGTTTTGGCTAATCCCCATTACTTTATTTTAATTTTAACATGTCAAATAAGAGTACATAGTACAATTTAAAAATTAATTAACGTATAATTTCGCCAAACATAATATATACTTATTTTTGAATATGTGTTATTATTGTTTTCGTTATTTTATTTATTTAATATTATGTTCCTTTGAAATTTTATTATAGACTGGCTTTAATTACCAACTTCTAACTTCTCCAGGGAAGAAATTATCAATTATAAAATACTATATATGCTTACTACTTGCTCTGAAGTGTACTCTATAAATTTAAAAAAAACTACTTTTTGATCGTTTAAGTTAGCGGTTCTCAAACTGTGGTATTCGAAAGACTACATGGTTGTACGCGAAGGGCCGCTTTGGATAATAAACTCATTCAATTATTTAATTCAAATCGTATCTTAAAAAAATAATAAATAAAAAATAATTATACTGTAGTCGTAGTATTTTACTGACTTATTATTTAAAAAAATGTATTTAACTGTACAATTTGGAATTTGGATCGTTCTATTTTTAGTCATTAGTGGTACGCGACTGGTTGATAATATACCTATGTGGTATCTAAAAAAAATTCGAGAACCACTGGTATAAGTAGTAGTTCCAATTATCAGCAGAACTAACTCATGTCCTACATACCTATTTAAACTTAATGTGACAGTCACAGTTAAAATATTGAACCTAATTTAAAAAAATTTTTTTTAAATCTTTCACAGGCGACATAAAGTAAATAAAAAGTGGATAAAAAATAGCCTAACGCTTATAGTTTTCACCGAATCCTCTACTTGCCTATAAAAATACCGTCAAAATCCGTTAAGCCGTTTTGAAGATTAGTCCGGACAAACAGATAGACACTTCAATTTTATTTATTTATAGAGAATATTACATTGCTATTACTTGTTATAGTAATTTGTAACTTGTAATATAACTTGTAAGTGTCGGCTATGAATGAAATAATTCCATTATTGTTTTATTGAAATATAAGAACAATGTTATTAGTACATATTTATTAAATTAAATAAATAAACAAATAAATAAGATATTATATATTTAGTACTCTGTACTACGTACAGATATAATATGGAGGTTAAATTCTTATAAATGCTCATAACGTGTTTGAGTATAGTATAAGTGCAAAGTAAGCATATACACGTTTATTGTCCTTGAAAACACTATGGTTTAGTGTATAATAGAGTCACAGTATTTATTATTTAAATCACTACATATCGTCACTATCTAACTTGTAACTTGTTTAAATTATTATTATTGTATTATTGTGTATAGTATAATAAGGGAAAACGTTTATTTTATTATATACCTATCTATTATAATAATTGTAAAAACAAAATTATTCAAATTATGAAATGTCGTACATAATAATAGGGAATGGGGAGTTTTAAATCCATGCGTTTTTTATCATTTTCATTCGAATGTTCTGGTACAGGTGATATGTTATTTTAAAGGAGAGAGAAACCCTAATCCCGTAATCGGAATTTGATAATATCATAAATAAATTTAATCTGTGTAATATCTATCACATAGGCAGAGCCCAATTTAGGCATTTTGGGGCTCAGGTATAATTTTTTGATCTAAATTCTAAATTATCAACTTAAATTATAAATGCAGTCTTTTTACTATATGGATTTTTTATATTCAATTTATTTGATAAGATTATAAATAAATTATACCATAGTTTTTGGCACACACTAATAACGAAAAAAACTCATTAACTCGACTAAAAACTAATTTAATAATTTAACATCACTGCGACATCGACAGAATACTAACAACTAATGTACCGATTGTACTAATGATGCAAAACCGGAAACTGACCAACAAAATGTACGTAAAGATAAACTGTAGACTAATGCTCTGCATGGTCTGTTCTTTATCAGTCCGGTCCTAACATACAAAAACTATGAACCATCGGTTTGGTCCGGTTCAATATTTTTTAGGAGTAATTCAGTCCAGTCCTTAATAAAATGCATTATTTTCAGTCCCTTTCGGCTTCAAAAAAAAAATAGAATGAAAATATTTCAGTCCGGCTCGGTTCGGTCCCCATCACGGTTCTTAAAATCTAAGTAAGTTATTTTTACGTAATACCATTGATTATAAATACTATAGATAGCTCACTTAAAAACAATATCTTTCCATTGTAATACAAAACGCATAATTGTCCAGTCTGAGCTAATATTGACTGAACCTTACGGTCCGGTCCGTTAACGGTCCGAAATGTTTTAAAATCGAACCGGCAGTCCGGTCCCGGTCTACTCTATATGAATAGATTTATTAACTGATCCGGTCCGGTCTATAAATAATACGTAGCCATCATGGTTTGGTCCGAATTTGGTCTTCTATTAAACTGTTAAGTGTGATCTGGTCCGAATTCGATCCCTTCCTCAAATTTTAAGTCCGGTCCAATCTTTAAAATAACGGACCGTGCAGAGCTCTACTGTAGACTGAAAGTTAAACTACGTGGTATCGGGTCACATCCCCGTCAATATTTCTCCGTCGGACATTTCCCCGTCCGGTTAATTTCCCCGTTAGACATATCCCTGTTCAATTCTCTCTAATTTATTTATCACCAGGGATCGGAAGTTATAGCACTAAAAAAATTAATTTTTTGTGCTTTAATATGCAGATAAAAACATTAATATCAGCACTTTAAATAGCACTAAAAATTGGAAAATATGCAAAATAAAATGTTCAACAAATTTTTTTAAACATACAATTTAAGATATATTTAATTTTACAGATCTTTAATGTTTTTCATAGAATATGATGGTAGGTATCGACAGTAATACGACTGAAGCACGATAATAAAACGAATCCAATGATACTGCGATAGTACGATGTGACTGACACGATTTTAAAATTAAACAATTTATTGGAAATGAACGGAATTGTCCGATTAACAACGGTCTAAGGCCGTTTATTTTTGATGCGTACCATCTTAAAATAAAACAATTTGTTTTCGTTCACATATTCGTAGGCGGCTGTTTGGTAGGTAATTTACCAAATTTAGTTTTTAAAAATATGCCCATAAACAGCATTTATAACTCCAAATTAGGCAAAATAGCTACTGTAATATGTATTTATGTGAAAATATACCCGAAAATAGCACTAAAAATCTTAAATTAGCAAAATAGCAGTAAAAACCGTAGATGTATAAAAAAATCGCAAAATAAAATTTCGTGTATGACATCAGAGAAGTGTGAAACATATTTGTACCTTACTTTGGATGTTCTAGGACGAACCAAGAAAAATACGCATTTGCTAAAACTTCCGAGCACTGGTTATCACCCTGTAGATTATATAGAATAAGCAATATTGCCATTCTGTAGATTAGCTATACAGTTATACATCTATAAGGTAAGCGACAATTGCGTTGCCGCAGTACGTTAGTTTTATCAGTCCTAATTAAGATAAAAGTAACTGAGAAGATATAAATGGCAGATTGGTAGGTACCTAGGTATACAGTAGTATTATACAATAATCAGTATCTCAACATTCGATAACTGTCACGCATCGTTCTTATAATATAATATTTGCCATCTGATCGCATATAATTTGATTTTGTAATGCGTATTATAATAATCAATTTATAATTTTATTTTTTTCAAATTGAATTTTTCATTTTTTATTTGTTATTAAACACGTTTATAAATATCCACTATGGTTTTAGAGTACGTTAAAAGTTCTAAAGGAAAAGATTTGTTAGTGTTTGTAGGATATCATCTATTTGAAAAAGAATATACAAAAAAAATTACGTAAGCAATAATATCATAAAGTTTCACAGTGCCACTTTAATAATTAAATATCAATAGGGGCCCGGGGCTGCAACCCCCCTAGCTCCCCTCTAAGTTGGGCTCTATACATAGGTGTATAATAAGTTGGGTCAGTTTTGTGGTGTAGTGGAGGGTATACGCGGGTATACGGCGTATACCCAAAACGCTAAAATTCTTAAATGCGTATAGGAAAGAAAATAAAACAAATACGCGGGTATACGGTCGTAACTCGTAGCCTTTTAAAAATATAACCACCTCTTAGTATATGTAACCCAAACAAATATGTTGGAAACTGGCTGTTGCAGCACAGATCGGTCGATGATAACTATTCGAGGAAAGTGGAGCCATTAGAAAAACATACAAATTCGGAAATTTTATAAATTATAAATAATAAATAAATAAATTTGCCATGATAAAATTATTTATTATTATGTATTTAAATGCATTTATAATAATAGATAAATTTAAGTTAATTATAGTATACGGGGCGTGGGGGGGGGGTGGAGCCCCCCACGTATTAAATATTTCTCAATTTAGGTGTGTACCCAAAAAAAAATATTTACGACTACACCACTGATCATATATAAGCATTAAGCATATAGATATTAAAATATTTTATTGTTGTTTGTATAATACAACATTAAAGATCAGCGAAAGAGCAAAATATGCCGAGTTCGTGCTAACAGTATGTGATACGACTGTTACGCGATATGAATATCGCAATCATATTGTATGATAGTCTTCAACAACTGAAACATGATCGTGATACTGTTTTGAGTTTTCACTACGTTTTTGAGTTTTTAAATTAACCATTTGCTCGCGTAAATATTTACAATGTAACAACCGATTGAATTATTGAAGTGTGTATAGTATATTCACAAGGTTTCGGTTGTTATTATACTACACACCACACGGTATACGGCGCGTATCTACTATACTTATCTGTATATTATTATTGTACGACTATAAGGTAGTTGTTCGGTGCGTTCAGCCGGCTCGCGTGTCCGGTATAATGTCCACGGCTGCGATTGTGGGTCCAATACGACACCTACACGATTTTCTTTGCCCATTTCTACATTCTTCAGTAGGCATACTCTCTATTGTCATATTCAGTCTTCGTTCTAATACACTGTTTAGTCTGTTTGGATATCAGATCGCCCGTAAATTGTCGTACAGCAGTGATAAACCAATTGTTGACTTTTTCATATTATCCGTAGATGATTCAACGTGATGTATTATAATAACAGTAAGGCCTCTGTCGATTTTACATTATATGTGATTATCGCGTCTATAAGATTTATGTGGCGACAAACGCGTACGAATGTTTTCATTCGTGTATTTTCAACGGTATTCCGATTCGCACCTACCCCGTATCGTGTAAGGATTGCGGGCGCGGCACTGCGTGATAGTCACGGACGTTTATTTTTTTAATGCGGAATAAAATTCAAATCAAATTTAATAAAACTAACGTCTGTTTGTTAGAAAAAAAATATATTCAACACGACAATATTACTTACAGAATGATTCGCCAAGCATCCTTATTATATTATAACGTCATTATTTTAAAATACTTCTATATTTTTATGAAATTTAAAGACGTCCTTAAGGGACTAGTAGTGGATACTTCTTTTTCCAAGTAAGAAAATATATTTTCTAGGTTTACCTAACCTTAACCATATATGGTCATTAAGTGTACTTAAAATTCCACATCTATGAATCTAAATATATGACATATTATTTAAAGATAAAAGGAAGGTGAGCGTGCTTGATGAATCATCCTGTATAGGTAGTCGGTTTAAAAAAAAATGCGAACTTTATAATTATTCCAAGCGGAAAAATACTACCGGTATTGATATCACAAAAATATAATATAGGTACCAATATTAATTTCGTTCTAGATTTAAGCGCATTTAAAATTATTACTTTCATTTACACTATACAAAATTCATTAAATACAATACTATATTCATTGATTTAAAAACATATTTTAATAATATTAAATGAAATAATATCGCATACAGACGAATCGCGAGTAAAAAGCCATAATATATTATACGATATCGATTATAGGTAATACATTTGTACATCATGAATTTGTAAGTTATATACGACGTAGAAGCCTATCGACTGCGGGAAGAGATTTTTCGACCAAAAGTTGTTATTTTATTATTTACGGAGACAATCGGTTCTCAGTGCTTGAGGCTCTGGAAAGGTTTTACAGTGTACCTGTATATGAAATAAATCGTGATCTGAACCTTGGTGAACTCTGGTGTATGAGAAAACCTTCTTACGACCAAAATCGGACAAATCGCGCTCGGGTGGGTGCACGCAGCATCTGTCATGCAAACAGGTCCCGACAACAATATGGGTTAGAAAAGACGGGTAGATAGAGCGAGGAAAAAAATGCAGAAAAACATGTATACGGTATACACACACGTATATAGACTCGTATACACTCACCGATATAATATATGTACGCATCGTTTCCGGTAAGTGAATAATATCCGCCCACGAGCTTCAGTCTTCACCTATCTACCGTTTAACCAGTGCGACGCGGCAGCTGTGCGTGTTCGTGACACGGCACCCTGTTATGGTTATTAGGGTTATTATTATTACTATTATTATTTCCAAATGAATTCTATGAACGATATTTTTTAGGACGACATTATAATGTAGTTAAAACGGACGAATGTAAATTCCTTCGCACTCTCGGGTAAAGCACCTCTTAAAATAAAAATGAGTTGATAGTGCCTATACATACTTGAACATACAAATTTAAATTATGTATCTATGTATGCCCAATAATTATTATAGATGACATTTTGTTTGCAATGAATTTCATATTTATATTAGATATACATAAATATATTGACATATTGTAACGATTATTGTAACGTACTGCAAATATAAAATAAATATTACCATAATAATATTACATTTACCTACATCTACATTTATTATATATTATGACCAATGTAAAAAAAAATTGTATTGTTAATAAAACTTATAACTCCAAGAAAAATGCAAATTTAAGTATTAGTTGTGTGTTTATTAGTACCTATATCTACCGATTACGAAAACGATACCATCGTCGTTTATATACCCATGTAATTCTGGACGATTATGTAATACACATCATTCAAACACTTTTAAAAAATGATCAGAATACTTAAAAATACATTTATAAATATTGTAATGTTATACTCTCTTGTGTGGTATTCAATTAAGACATGAAGTTTTTGTAATTAATGGGTATTATATATAGGTTGTTTAAAATTAAACTAGAATAGCATATGGTACAGGGGTAAAAACCTACGCATTTGTACAATATTAAGTGTTGGATTTTAATGACACTACCTAATGTATCCGTCGGTTACCCGAAAAGTTCATTCCAAGTGCATATTATGCGTGTGTTCATAAATCATTTTGTTCTACTAGGAAAAGATCAAAATAGAATAACAAACTCGATAATATTTCATGAATAATAATGAATAATATCAAATGTCAATATTTGAATAATGCGAGACGAAAAATTCATACAACACGAGAACACAATATTAAAATAAACCAAAATAGTTAATTATGTACATTTTTTAATTTCCCGAAAATGTACTTTTTTTAAGTAAAAGAAATCGTTCTGGATAAAATATAATGTCTTCGAAACTTATTTAAAATAACATGGTTCGATATAATTTAAACTATACGAGTATATATTATATTATATCATATTATCATCAAGTATTCGCGACTATACTATTAACTGGTTTAAAAATATACCTTACACAAAACAACCACAAGTTTCTAAAACTCGGAATTTATGAGATAAAATAAAATATAAAATATTATACGACACACCCGCATGAAGTTGTGTGTATAAGTGTAATATGTATAAGTTATACACCACCAGTGGCATTACAAAATGGAATTTTTTAAACCAAACAATTTCGGTAGTCGTGCGCAACCAGCACTCCGGAGGATAACAGCCGGCGGTGGAATCTGTTCAACGTCGCAACAAGTGCATAATATAATAATAATAATAATAATAATATATATTATATTTATGTACATGTATACTAATAGTATATATATACGCGTATTATTATTGCGCAGCCCCATTTTATAAACCGATAGGAATTTTTCGTCTTTCTTTTTTTAATTTTTTTTTTTTTATTTATTATTATTAATGCTCACGGTGCGTGTGCACGGTTTATATATTATTATTATGTGTGTATGTGTGTGTGTGTGTGTGCGTGTGTGTGTGTGTTAGTATATATTTGAACGAGGAACATGTATTTTGTTATCCGCCCAAAACTTATATATATATATTATACGACCGACGATGTGCGCGCAGTGGCAGTATATACTTCGAGGAAAAACACTTTGTGTCGGGGTGGATATTATTCACACGTGTTACGCACAGTCTGCGGAATAGGCACAATACGGTAGGTCGCAAGCAGACGGATACGCGACCCACGACGTGAAATATGTGCCGCCGAGACGGTGGGATCGTAACAGGTGTTTTTTTCCGTCTGTCTCTACATCACTTTCTCTCTCTCTCAAGCTCTCTCTCTCTCTTTCTCTAATTCTCTCTCGCTCGTACACACAACCATATATCTTTTATTTCGGGATCCCCGAGAACGGCGCGGCACCTGTTCGGCGGATCGCAGACAAATATTTGGAAATTTCGCGACGGGCGACGGCCCGGCGGCGGAGACTGCAACGCAGAGAACAACACAACTACAACCCTGCAAACTATAAGACATAATTACCAGAAGACAAAAATGTCGTGAAACGATTTTATATTTTAGCCACGCGCGGGTACATCAGGTTCTAGACATAGAATGTCGCGAGTCGATAGATAAAGTCGTAGCACTGTGTCGTGATTTTTTGTGCGGACTCTTTTGAATTTTTTTTTTCAATGATATCGTGCAACGTAGGGCTATTTAATAATTTTATTAATGGGATTTGGCGTATCCAAGATACAAAAGTGTGTAGTACGACCAATAAAGAAGCTAAAATGATTGGTCACTTATAGTGGCTTTATTACGAGTACATTTTTAGGTGATCATCGTCTTAAAAAATATAATATTATAATAATATATCGTATCAAAACCATTTGCAAGACACGAGACTATCACATTCAAATTCAATTTATTCGTGTCTTTAAGTGTTATAAAAACGTTTTATGTTCAATGAAAACATTTCAGAAATTAAAAATATTTTATTTTAATTGGATGTACTTTTTTAACATTATTTTCAGGAAAATATACTGAAGTTTGCAAGACTATAACATTCTTGTAATTTATTATAAGTCAAATAAATAAAGTAAATCAAATTTAATTAAGTTGTTTTCTTAATTCATTACTTACGAAATATATAATGTGTCTTTTCCCCCATATTTAACTTACAACTAAATGCATTTTAAGATTGTACATGCAACATAATATATACATACATTATAATTTAAAGTTATGACTATAATAACCGTCAACTGAATAATTAATTTTCCCGTTTTAAAAAATAATGATTATTTGCAATATTTATGTACAAATATATTAAAAACAAACCCGTTAAAATAACTTTTACCAAAATCGTTTTTAGAATACCAAAATAATAGTTTTTAATCTAATAAATAAAAACATTAAAAACACTCCTCAAAAACATCCACCTCGATGCCGCGCCCAAAAAGTATACCTATTCTACGTCCAAAGAATGTGGGAATTTTTAAATGTCAATTTACTTTGTACTCAGGGTCTCAAAAGATGAAATCAATAAATATATTTAAGATTATATCAGACAACAAGAACCCAGAGATGAATGTAGATAATGCACCTGTTTGAAAATATCTTGTTTCGATCTACGTAAGACTATAATGAGTAAAATGTAGATATAGGAACCCTACGTCTGGTGACGTTTTTATTGTGACTGGCTGTACCTACCGAAACAACTATATATATATATATATACGAAAACTAACATCACGTGTATTTAAGTATTTATATTTTTATTTTTCTTCAAGGTTAATTATGTGTACTAAAAATATTATATTCTACGTCCCTACAAGTTTAAATGAATAGTTTTTAATTATTATGAGCTTCAAAATTATTATTATAATATGCTGGCGAAGACACAAAATTATACTGCTTATGCATATTTTAATTTATCTAATGTCGGTATAATACGTATTGCTTTAAAAACTGTTAACATTGTGTAAACACTTATCAATAATACTAATTAATATCCGATTTTTATTAATGTTATATAATATGTATATAGTATATAATATATACACAGAGTGTAACAGATAGAACTGATTTTTGGAATAACTTATGTTCTAATTAATATTTAAACTTTCTTTTTTATATCATTGAGAGACCCTAGCGCTATATATAAAATTTAATTTTTTTTATGTTTATTTTTTATTACCTACTGAAAATAAAAAAAAATTAAAATTTGATTTAAATTATTTTGGATAAATTTAAAATAGCCGAAATAGTTAATCCGATTATAAGAACAATTTTGATGGTAAAAATAATTATCTAAGTCAAGTGATTTATTTTTTAGAATTTTTTAAAAATATTAATATTTTTTGATTAAATTAATTTGGAACGTAAAAACTTTTTAAAAAATATGATTTTTGAGAATTTACTGACATGAGTATATTTCTTAAATTATTTACTCATCATACAATAATAACATTTTTTGTCATACGTTTAAGGACATATTTTTTTTTTTTTTTTTGTCAAGTCTAACCTAACCTTAGTGATAAGTGAATAATATATTAATTATTAATAAATTAATTAAATTTTATTTTCACATAAAATGATATTGTATTAATAAATTATTTTTAGTTTTGTTATAATTTTTAAACATTTACAATGCAAACCACAATACGTCATAATATTTTAGGTTTGTTAGTTAAATGTAAGACATTTATGTTTGATAATCTATAGTTACAGTTACAATTCTTCACATACTCACAGTAATGTCATCTATGCCACTAGGTACCTTTATGTATACAAATACGCATGCCACTATTCTCATATAGTATGATTATGTAAATATATAATAATAATATAAATTATAAATCAATCTCAATTCGACAGCAAAAAAAAAAATTATACATGATAAGTACTTACTGTAGTATAGGCAAATTATGACACGTTTATGCATAGTGGCATAGTACATACACGTAATGCGCACCCTAAAATATTACTTTAAATTTTAAATTATGATTAGTTATATTGATATTTAGGATAGTTATAAAAAAAAAAAATAATTGATTTTTTTTTTGTAGAAAAACCATAAAAGTTTTCACCCAACCATATTTTTTTTTAAACGAGTAAAACTATTGATGGACAGTGAAATGTAGGTTAATATAAGGTTATGTAACACAACATATAAGTTCTACATTTGTACGAAAACTATTTTGTAACTTTCGTCAAGTGCATATTACTCGTATAATAAATCTGCGAAAACGTCAAATTATCTTAATTTCTAAATAATAACCTAACCTAAACATTGACTATTAAGCGTAGTCAATCATACAATATGTTATACTTTGAAGCATACTATAGTATATCATTATGTAACTCATAACTCCTGATTTCTGACAAATAGTGTACGTAAATGAAAAATATTAATATAAACACGAGAAAAAAAACATAATATCTGGTGCAAGGGAAGATATAAGGTCGAATCTCAGATTATCGTCTGTTGAAGTTTTTAATATGAACAAGAGGAGAGAGACTATTCATTTAAAAATGGTTTACCGACTGACGTTGTTTTTTTTCGTTCCCTCACGACTTCAACGAGGTCAGCTCGCATAGCAGGTGCCATATTGTTGTAGTTGACGCGTAAAATTATATCCTTTTCATTAGACGACCATCCGGCATTTTTCCATGGTTTTTTTCGTGTGTACACAAACAGCCTATACAATTTGATGATTATGAATAATTGTTTTATTAAACTAAGTTAAAATAAATTATTAGTAAACGAAATGTTTTGTAATAGATTTTAGAATAGAACTAATCTTATAGTAAAAAATAATAATATATATTAATAGTAAGTTGAAGGTCACCACAACATGTGTTTACACTGTTTATAAGGAGGTTTCAACAAAAAAAAAAAAAAAAAAAATGATGTTTTTTAGATGTATTTTATAAAGTATATAGGTACTGAGACCTAACCTAACCTATTAAATGGACTAGTTTAAAATTAATATGATGCATGATCAAATTTCGAGTTGTCTGTTGTTATATTACAAATTTTATATAAGTTGTTAGTTTTCTTGATTTTCCAATTAAATAATTTACAAAATTTCCCAAGCCAAAATTCGACCCAATCTGTCGATACTGATCACTAATAATAATTATTGGATGTCATAAATTATATAAGATAACAAATTGTCAAGCGTCACTTTGTTCATGATATATAATGTTAGTTATTTAGCACGGTCCTTTCCGTCTATTATATTTTTATAATAAATTATTATCTGATAATTGTATAAAATACATTTTTATAAAGTAAATTAAAAATATAAAAATATTTTACAAAGCATTGATTAAACTTTTTCATTTGGCAAATGGATTAAAGTATAAATCTTATAGCTTATAACACAAATATAAAATTGAAACAATAATGATTTATGACTCGTATGTTCACAATGTAAAATTTCATACAATTACACAAATATATCAATGTAATTTAATATGAGTAATAGATGAAATGTATAATTATACAAAAATAACGTTTGATATTAACGAGTTAATAAGTTAAAATGATCTTAATATTATTATAAAATAATACATTTATTTTAATTATAACTTAATTTAGTTTCATGTACAAGTATAATGTGTTAATTTCTAACTCAAAGGTCTAAAAAATAACAAACACTAATCTGTAATATGTTGATGCTCCTAGCAGCTGTCTACTAAGAAAAATCCTACTCATTATTCCTTTTTTCATAATTATTTCAAACTATTAAACTATTTTAACTCACTTATTTTTTCAAACTGAAATTAACGCGTAGAAATGATTTATTTACTAATTTTTAAATGTTATCAACACATTATATTTTTTAATTTCTTAATGAATTCGCTTTTAATTTTCGTTTTTTTTATTAAAACAAAAAATAATATACTATAATATATAATAAAAAAAAAATATCAATATCTTAAAATCAATGACAGGATTTTTTTTTTATATAAATTATTTATTTTAACAGGCTACTATGTCAATATATATACTATATATGATGATTAAAAAAAATATTGGCATGTTTCCATTTGTTTGTAATAAATAGGTATATATTACATTTGGTATAGCATTATACATTGTACGACTGACTATAATAATATTATGTATAGGTAAGTATGACGTATAATATTATATAGATGTATAAATCGTTTTAACGATATATGTTTGCTGCACCGTTGTATTACAAGCAAGCAAATACATTCGAGAAATATTTTATACAAAACATCAAAAGCGGAAAAATATATCGTCAGCCCGTTTCAATATTTGTTTTATAAACGTTTGATGATGTTTGCGTGTTATTTTGTTAGGACGTTTTACCTGACTTATCATGGAACGCAGCGGTATGTACCCATAAAAACATATATTCCTACCGGCCTACGACTACACGCCAAAATTTTCTACCCGTAAGCAGTTCCCCATAATATGACAAATAAACAACGATCATTGCTGTGTTTCCGATAAAAAAGAAAAATTCACCGAAAGAAGTACAAAGCGAAAGTAAACGCCGGGATATCCGTCGAGCGAGGCTTTTTACTCGTATATACTAAACCCGTGATGAAATAATATTATATTTTAAAATAGTGCCGGTCCAGTGGTGGCAAGGCGCATAATAATATTGTTGTGTCCTGCTGTGCTTTGTAATGCCATTTCGTTTAGATAATCCGATTTCCGGATATTTGGTCGTAGGCCGCCCGATCGTTCGAGTGTCACTATACAATACACAATAATAACGTTCTGTACATATAGTATACATTTCTATATACGCAACAACCTTTCACCCCCCCTCCCCCCTCCGTCGAATTAGTTCCGCCGCCGTCGTATTCCGGTCTGCAACGCGAATCCCGTACAAATAACGGCACAGCTTCGTCAACCGTGGATTTTGTGAAATATCGTTTGCCGTGCCGGGCGCGGGGATGACGTGTATACCTAGGACAGACGATGGTGTTCCGCACTCCCGCAGCGGTGGCGGCGAACGTGCGTCGGTCAGCCGGTCTCGTTATACCTGGGTATACGTATACACGATTTATTATTCTAAGCCCATACATAAAGGGATATTATGTGGTGGTCCATTATTAAACGAGATAGCAACTTGTCAATACCGGAAATATTTAGGTTTTCGAAAATAATTTTTTTACATGATTTCAAGTGGTTACTTAAACAGTTTTTTTTTCACCATGCTTTATCGTTCTAATTTTAAGTTTTGAGCGTAGCGGTAAATCAATTGATTTTACAATGGTGTGTTTTTCATCTAGTATAGTAAAAATGTTTTCATTTTCGACCTTGCTAATGGTTTTTGATAACAAATTCAATCTAGTTGGTACTCTGAAGAGTTTTTTTTCAGTATTTTTTAATAGTCGGAAACCCCTTAAAATCACAAAAGTTACAAACTACAATTATTTTAAAGTAAAAAAACCTTATAAAATCTTCTATTTTTATAGTTGAGGTTAAAATTTTACAATATGAAATAAGTAAGTAGTTAATACTGGAAATAAAAAATATAGAAACACAATTATTTTTTATAAACATTTAAATAGAAATTCAAATTTGTACGAACTTATCTATTTTAATCATAACAACAACGTTAATTATTTTACTATACCTACAACGGCTATAACTAAAAAGCTATTCGTGGGAACTTGAGAACTTAACTTTTACATTCATTATACATTTTACTATTCACAATGTCATTTTCAAAATATTATATTGATTAATTTTTACATATTATATAATATACACTCGTATATTTATGCCATGAAATTATTCATATTGTTTTACAATACCTATTTAACTAAAAAGTCAATAACAATACTATAATATCGTATAATTAAATTATATTATTATAATAATTAAATATTAACAATATAATAATTTCGATGCTTTTGGCAAAAATATATAACAAATACACCGTAATACTAATAGTAAAATAAATTACTTTAGTAGAAATATCTAATATATTTAGGCTGATATAGGCTGTCACCGCTCACTGCTCAGAATCGTTTTTCTTTTACAAAGATATATTATCATAGAACTCAATTTTAAATTTTTAACACATCCATTAGTGACCCACTCGATATCTACTATACAGCAAAGTGGTACCCACCTTTTTTTTTTTTTTAATGCCTCACTCATTTGAATGAAAATATAATATTTTTTTAATTTCTAAAAATAAAATATTATTTGGAATATTTTGATGTACAAAAATCAAATTTAAGATATGAAGTTTATTGATTATAACTTCAAAGATTTATAACAACTCATAAGTTACTCGTATAAAATTCGATTTATTCCAACATTTATTAAGATTAATTTTTATTAATATTTATTTTTAATATTCTGTTTTGGAATAAGGAAGTAAAAATGTTAAAAATGATAATGATATAAAATGGAAAAAAATATGTTTTTTTTTATGTAACCTATATGTTATTTTTACATCTTAAAATTAAGTAAAAAATATATCAATAGTTTTTGAAATAATGAGCGAATTACGTTTAATGGATCACTCAGTATATAACAAGTTTGGTTTCTGAGATCGCTTTCTGGCGTGTAAAGCGCATAATGAGGGGCATATCAACTTGACGCTCGAAGTTACATTATTATAAATTTATAACGTTATATTATTTTATGGTAACTACTAACTATTATTGGGATTCTATATAGACCGTTTTTAAGGAGTTAAATATAGGTAACTCTCTAAGCGCGGGCGTGCGGATCATATTATAATGCCAGTGAGCGGTAAGAGATCAATACCCAGTGTGACTGGGTAACAGAAATGACGGAGCACTCCTGGACGTGCTGTCATGTGACTGCAATAACGCACTATACGAATATTAATTATGTTGTTGTTGTTTTTTTTTTTTTTTTTTGTCAAAAGTATCAATATTTTATCAGTTGTATTATTATTTAACTAACCTATTTATCCGGTAAAATCTCTGAAAACATAACATTGAATTCGTAATGGTATTTATTTGAAAACGACTTTCTTGCGTTTTTTAATTATTTTTTTCACTCCAATATTTACGTAAGTTTTAAATCTCTTAGTATTCAAAATTTAAAAATCCAATTTTAAAGGGTTTAGGAGTTCAATTTCAAAGAAAAACGGAAGAGTCGTTTTCAAGTGAACTTTTTAAATATGACATAAGATAGGTTTTTTTTGTAGACTGTAAACTGGTAGTAGACTGGGAATGCGGGATCGGATTCGTTTAATCTACAGAGCCGTGCAACAAACGCTAGCGAACCAGGCGCATCATCAGTGAATGAATTTGGGACAGGGTAGCTTTGCTTCTACCGGCTCTACCAACTATGTGAATATAGTGCTCCGAAATTCATTGTTTCTTTATTTATTTTTTATTATTACACGCTTAAACGTAATTCATTTTTCATCCCACTCGTATATCACCTATATAGCTAATTGATAACAAATAATTATTGCTACCGAATAGCAGTCGTCAGCAAAACATCTGGAATTATTGATTTAAACCTTGTCTCCTTATTCTTTAAGCAAGAATTTGTTTTTTTAATTAGTTAAAAAAAAAAATTCAAAAAACTTACAAGTATATAATATAAAATAAATAACATCCTATTTTGATCACTTCTACGAAATCCAATCAAACTAACCAAAACACTCTACCATACAGATGCGCCGCACATCTAGAACGTGAAATAAACTCATATCGTCGGATACCCAGATAAACACACACATATTACACTTGTCGTGCTTAAATAACAACGATCTGTTTTGACGGTAGTGTAAGTACCTGCGTGGAAAAAACACACGCACACATCGGCCGCTTAACACATCCGTTCGTTACAATGTATATTATACAGTATATTTTTTCTATGTATATAGCTGGCGGCAAATCGATCTGATTGTTAATATTACAACGCGCATGTCGATTTTTTTTTCGCCTAACACGATGTCTGCATAGTACGCCGAGACTTCACATCACATACTATTCGCATATCCCACCGGATATAGTCGGTCATAGACTGCCGCGTGCTGCAGCAATATAAGGCACAATAACCGCACGTACCAGCGGCGGTGCATCTGCATATTGCGCGCGCGATGTCGTTATTGCAGTTTAAATTTAAACACGTGCGTAATTTTTATAGATCTCGGATATATTATACATTATGCGCACGGCATATTTATATATTATATATTATTATTATTATTATGCACACACGTCTGTGCGGGATCGCCCGTCGGCGCACTAAATATATATTTTATGTACATGCAGCATGTACGCCGGCGGAACGGTCGGCAGCTGACAGGTGACTGCGTTATTATAAACACACACATACACATACACCCCCGAGAGAGTCTCGGGCCGTGGAAGTCACGGTTCGTCAGATTTCGAAAGAAAAAATACACACACACACACACACACACATAGGCGCGCGCCGCGCGAGTTCGCCATATATAATACGTATACTGACAGCTGTATAATGGAATCGGCTCGGCCGCCGGTGCAGGGTCGCTGCCGCCACCGGCCGGGTCGCCTTTCCCCCCCCCCCACCCACCCACCTGACATCCACCTCGCCCAAGTCGGATGTTTAAATAATGCGCGCAACTTATGGGTTCTGCTCCGGCGGCCACGCGCCGGCACGCGCCCTCGGGACGCCGCCGCCGAGTACGAAATAATAATAATAATAATAATGGTACGCGTATTACGCGCCGCGCGGAAGGCGTAAACGTTGCGTATACAGTGACGATAGCCGAACTGCTCGGCGTGTGTGCGCGCCTCGTGCAGGTGGAGTAGGGTGACGGGGAAACGCGCACAACCTGCTCTCGCGACGACCGACGTCCGTCGCACGTGGTGCCGGTCTCGGTCGGTGCCCGGTGGCTGCTGCTGCTGCGCTGGCTGCTGCTGTCGCGCCGCATAGTCGTTGTATAGTTGCCGATGACGGAAACGCTCCGAAAACGTTTCGCACTGTTACGCGCCACCACCCGCCGCCGCGTGCACACACACACACATTATTATTATTATTATTATGTTATTAGTTATTGCGTCGCACACGTGGACACATAATATTACATTACTTTGCGGTGAATTCGATACGCGTACATTACAATAATAACACGTTATAATATAGGTACCTCTATTGTGTGTGTGTGTGTGTGTGCGTGCGTGCGCGCGTACTTATTTTTAGACCAAGCACGCTGCACGCCTCGTGACAGGACATAACCGTCGGATATTTCGAGTTGCAGGACGACGACTCATACGGTACGGTAATATATGGCCGCGTTCGTGGATCGCGAAACTAAAGTTTGTTCGAGTAAAAATCCCAAGTCTTTTTCCTTGTGTATCCCGCGCGTCGCGAGTATTTACAACTCGTCGCCGCCGTGATCAACGGTTGTACGGATATTATACGATGTTTCGATGCGGCGATGAAAGTCATCGATAGAGTGTTTTAAAATTAAAGGATTTTGGTTTTTTTAAGGAACAATTCAAAACGTCAAGTGACTTGCACGATTGACAATAATACACGGTTTTATGATGTTTACTTTTAAATTGTCCGTGCAAATAATTTATTAGTATACTGTTACGGCTTACCCGATTTCTGTGAATTTCCGAAGCTTTTTACAATTCCGACTTTAAAACCCGTTTTCCGGAAAAGTCAAACTTTCACCGGGTCGGACATGGGAAACATAGTGTTTACGTCTTAAAGATTGTGGATTTCCTAATTGTACATGAGTCATAATATAAGATATGTAAGACCAATAATAACAATAAAAATGTAATACAAAGCATTGTTGTGCATGTTATACGATAATATGGTCTTAAAAAATATTATATTACCCCTAAATTATTATTTTGTTTGTACAAGGCAGAAATCCACGAATGCCGAGTCAACCAAATGTCAATGTCCAGTGACAACATAAGGTGACGGCGACGACACTCGACGAGACCGACCTGGTTGAATAGTGTTAGTGTTGTGGCTAACGACTGGTCTTTAAAAAGTTAATTGTTTTGTTTCTGATCGTAAGATCAAATTCATTATTTTCAATATTCATATTTTAACCAAAAGTTACTTTATTCCTTTTTAAATATTTTTACTCTTTTTCTTAGAGCATCTAATTTCAAGTGTACGCACTGAACCGTCTGCGGTGGGAAAGCAATTTCGTAAAAAGTATCAAGAGACTGTTATAATTGCTTCATCTTCTAGTACTCGTAATCGTATTCGTAGTCAGTTAAGTAAGAGTAAGCGACCTTAGAGCTATATATAAAATGTAAATCACGTGGGATCTCGCTAAATTATCTTTTTGTGTAGTACTCGTTATCATGGTCACCAAAATAAGAATTAAATAATATTTCACCGCAGATGTCGATATTTACTCGTTTACTGGTTTGTAAATCGATAATTGAAAAAAATCTGTTATATACGTCAAGCCTTAGTGAAGCGTATAGAACAGCATAAACGTATTATGTATTAGATGATTAAATTGAAAATTTCTCCTCTTCCTCTCCTCGTAAATATGCGCCTGTATAGGTTGCTTATACGTGACGTACGACATAATTCCGGTACAAGATGTGCGACCTGCGTGTTGTATTATCTGCAGTGCTCGACTTGACAAAATTAAAGTAGGGGAACTCTGTTAACTTTTAAAAAAAGAGCGTCCCCATCACTTGTTAAACGTTACTAAGCCGTGGGGGCTACGCCCCCACACCCCTATACCACTCTTTAAATCATATAAAAAATATTTATAAATAATCAAACTAAAAAAAAATTACTGTAAGTATTATATTATATATTTTAGTTATAGGTAACTAATATTATAACAAACTCAAAACTAACTAAATAAAAAACAATTCATTTTAACTATTTATTTAAATAGTTCCATAATTTATCATAAGACGCATATTCTAGGATGCAATAGTAGTTAGAACAAATATTTTGTAACACAATTTGTAGTGATGATTTAAGATAATTAGTTAAATAATAATAATCAATATCTTAATAATTATTAAATCGATGGTAAGAAAAATTATTATGATGTTATCACGTGCATTTTGATAAAAATTAAGAATGATGCAGACGATGCAGTGTCCCCTGCGTTCCCCTTAAAAATAAAAGTAGAGATACGCTAAAATTTCTGAAAAATTAGTCGGGGTACTCCGTCCCCCTGCGTCCCCTCAAATCGAGCACTGGTTATCTGTATATTATGCGAACGTCTTCAATACACTCTTATAGTCACTGCAATTGGATAAATAATTATCCTGTTCAATATCAAGTCTAATCAGACTTCGATAAAAATAACGCTTGATAGCATTTTTCTTAAAATTATCTTCGCTTGTCAATTGTTTTTCTATGCGCTCCGTGAAACTATAAATACAGTAAAATAATTTCTCATTATTATTATTATTGTTATTGGTGTATACAATTAAGTTATTATATTCATTTTTTATTAAACTGTAGAACAGGTACAAAAAGTTAAAACTGTTTTGTATTACCTTTTTTTTCAAAATTAAACAATACACGCAAGTGTTAATACATCTTAATAAAGTCTTCCGCACCAGCTGTCACACCTTAAAATATTGCTATCGATTAGTGCCAGCTATTCATATCAATGTTTCGTAATGTAATAATAATATTCGTGCATTGTACATTATATAAACTAAAGAAAACCACATATTATATTGGAGAAGACTTAGTGTGTTGTACAAAAGTTATTAATAAAAAAATTAAAAAAATAACGATAAGGAGCTCTGACAAAGTTTATTCCACAAGATCGAGATATACATTTTATTTTAGGTTTTAAAATTTACGACAAAAAAAACAGATTTTTATTTTTACATTCCATAAACTGCGTTATTCTCAAATTGAACATATAATTTGTTACTTATCAATGTATTTATATTATAAACGTATATTTTTTAAACTAATGTTCCACGTTTATTTATACTAAATTTTGATAGTTATCATAGTAATATTCGTTCTTTTATTATTTTATATCATATTTTATTTTATCTGCTTGAATGGATATTACTCGTATTTTTATAAACTACGCCTTTAGAAATTGTTTGACTACGTGCCTGTATGATGTTATAAGTAGATCGTTGTATTAAATTCACCTCTATAGATACACTAAATAAATAATAGAAACGTGAAGTATCTCACATCAGCTATTTTTAGGAATTTTTCAATTAAATATAAGTTAAAGATAAAAGTAAGTCTGAAAGGTATGTGAATCGATTCCTTTTACCGTAAAAGGAATAGATTCACGTAAAAGTTTACGTGCGAAGAAATTTCTATCTAACAAAAAAAAAAAAATCATATGCCACTATACATAGAATTGTCCCTTCTAATACACCATCATATATTTTCATTTTATTTAATCTCATAAGACTGCCTTGTAAGACCCATGGACATTGTCTAACGTAAGACGAGAGAACAATATAGAAACCAAGGACACTTTATGTATAGTACAAGTTTATTTTCTAAAATGCACGGATATACTAAAGTAAACACACACACACATTTATATATATTTACTAGCACGGAATAATAAATATCAAAAATTAAAATTAATAATTTTAATTTAAAATAATTTAAATAGTATTTATAATAAGTATACAATATGTAGTCACATTAAGTGTATTCAAATTTGGTGTATTATTAAGAAAATCAAATTATTATTGTCATTAAGAAAGTACACCAAGAAAGATCTCTAAACAGTAAATACAGTAAAGAATAATTTTAGTTGTAGCCTGTATGTACTTCATGTTTTTAAAACTTTTAATATGATTAAGAAATTAAGAAATGGCTGACATCACGGACTGCATACAAAAATTCGGTATTGGTCAGTCGTCAGTGGTACTTCAGGTACTTGAATTGCTTACATTGATACAGGATAGTGGTGTTTTATTTTAATCTAAGGATTTATCAGCAAGCTATATTCTGAGCAGACATCGCATGTTTATAACTACTCGATTCAATTCATGTTGTGCTAAAAAAAAAGATAGAATCGAATATTTTATGTACAAAATATAAAATAATTTAAAATAAAATAATCAATAACTTTAAATAATTGGGTTAATATTCACTCGTATAATTATTAACACATACATGTTATTTTTACATCAATTTATTCTATAATACCGATACCAATATATAACATATTATATAATTTTTTTTACACTGAATGTCTAAGTATGATAGACCATATACTAATCGTGTTGACTACATTCAATTTTAATCCTGATCTTGTTTAACGTACTAAAAAAATATATTTTATCATGAATTATTATGGTTTTTATATTTTATATTATTCGTTAATAGATTATAACAATTAGAATTAAGATTTTTCAATTATATTAAAATCAGCTCTTTATAAAATACGAGCAGATTACCTATACGGTTATAAGAAATATTAATTATTATCATAGATATGAATATAATTTATTAAAATTATATTTTATTTAGATTCATGAGCAAACACAAATAATTTATTTCTTGATTTTCTGTAAGATGAAGATGCAACGGCATTTCTTTTTTAAAGCAATTAAGTCTTACAAACTTGATAGAATCTCTCAAATCCATCTGTTCCTATGGCCGTTGATAGTATACACTTGATTAGTCATGCGTAAGTACATAACATTCTGAAGTTATATTCACATTAACTTGACTATATAAGACTTGATTAAAAACAACATGCCCCTATACATTGTAAAAATAATTCGATTTTTATAGCATTGTGGCACATTAGCACATGTCATATTTATACTAGTCAGGTTAATTAAAAACATAACCAATTATATATTCTCTTACATCTCTTTCTCTCTCTTTTAAATTACAAACTTTACTAAGGCTCTTTAAATAATATTCAATGTTGATGTAATTATTGCATTAACCTATATGTATTAAGCAGGTAATTTTTTAAAAAGTAAGCACTTATTTTCTCGAAAAATATATTAACGATTTTAGAAATACTTTTTTTTCATTACCATATTTTTGAAAAAAATGGATAAGTTATTACAAAAATCATTTTTTCAAGGAGTATAATGACTAATTAACTAAAAAAATAATCAATATTTTTTCATCATAATCATTTAAAATTTTCCAGAAAATTAATGTTTATTTGAAAATAATTTCTCGGCACCTATATAATATTAATAATATAATGTATAATGTATAAAGCCATTTATAATGATAATTCACCAGTCACCACCGGAACCACATGTGTTGTATCGCTGTACATATAAAATTGTTGACCGTGACGCAAGTGATTAAATATACAAAGACTTACAACCCTTAACAACACACATTATATTTACATAAAAATAAAATATAATATTGAGCTCTTTGAAGTTGGTCAGATATATACAGTAAAACAAAGCTAATCAATACGTTTCTGATTTTTTATTTTTTGTAACATTTTATGTAAGGTATTTTAATGAACCAATAATAATAATAATAATATGTACAACAATACCGTGGGCTTTTGGTAATAGGTTTTTAGTAAATATTATTGAATTCCCAAATTACTCAAATTCGAGCTACTTTGAATTTAAATAATTATCGTCAGTTAGTTATCACAATAACTTATTTTTATTAATATTTGATTAATACGTAAAGATTTGGTTGTTAAAATTAAAAATATTCAATATTTTTTATGGTTTAAATTTTAGACAAAAATTATCTAAATATGTATATTAATCTTGTCTAAATTGTATGGTAAGTTTTTGGATTAAATCTTTTTTTAGGCAGGTTATAACACTAAATGTAGATATAACCTACACCTAAACTTACACTAACTGGTTATTAAACTTAAAGTTAAGAACATTATCTGTGTTTGTACTATAGCTGTTTTACAACATCTATTTAAATTCTGAAGAGAAATTTGAGAATCTTTAAATAGTAATATTTAACAACTTATATAGAAATTGAAATATCATAAAAAACAATTGTAAAGTATAAGCACAAATTATTTTCTGAACTTTAAGTTTAATATTAGGTCAATTCACTCTAATAGTATAAAGCTAACGATACAATGCCGGTTCTTCTCAACGCAAATTGTCTATATTGTGCATAGATCAGTGTAATAAAACAAATAGTGCACTAGTAACATCTTAATAATAAATATTATTATTTTATGTTATTATATAGTTTATAGTACGGTATAAGATTAAAATAATATTATATAGGTAATCATTTCTGGCCAGAAACGCTAGACCGCTATTCCAGACAAAAACAATAATAACTATTTATAATATTATAGTTACTGGTTAGGTTTGCTTTTGAAATTCGTGTTTATTTGTTTGCATATAAGGTATCCATTAAGGTGGAACAAAGCTTGTAGTGACTAGTGAGTACCTACTATGGTTTTAACAGAATTTATACATACGTATTTATGCAACTCTCAAACTATCGAATATGCTGATCTAAAACTTTAGCTGTATAAGCAAAGTTATAACTTATTAAAACCCTTAAAGGTACATAACATCAAAAGTAAAGTGAAGCTCTACACGATACCCTAATCAGCTATTTTACACACTAATAAATTATACATTATATTATGATTTACAAAATTAATATGCGTATCATATTAGATTCAAAGATGTTATGCACTAACTAAATACTACAGAGTAAAAACTATAATTGCGATTTTCTAATATATTATTATTGTGAAACACTAGCCAATTATGATGTTACTATAAATAATATTTTCAGATCTTAAAATTTTTTTTTTTATCTCCTTAACCTTTATCAGGTTAATAAAACTTATTATTTTTACACTGTGATATATATTCTATACTCGAAAATGAATTTTCTAAAAGTATTCATATAATACATGCATAATACCTAATTTTTACTAATAACTAATAATTAATTTTAATAATTTAATATTTAGTAAATCAAAACTATTTATGACATTAAAATCAACCTGTTGATCAATCTTGTGACATGATTGATTGGTTAATTATATTATAATTTCTAAATGTTCTAATTTCTAACTATTTTTCATACTTTTATTATACTTACAACAACCATAGATTTACTTTTAATACTTAAATATACTCTTTCCAAAAATATTTTATGTGATAAAGTATTAAAATGTTCATAGTATTTATATTTTTGATAAATTAAAAATAACTATAATTTGTATTAAGTATATTTAAGTCTATGATTTTTTTTTAAATACGTTAATGTAACTAGAGAAATTGTTAAAGTGGAATATATTTATATTAATCGTATTTAGTAAATTCAAAAATCTAAACCGTTTTTTAAATACCTAACACGAATGGTTTATTGTGCTTTTGGACAATCTATGATCAACTCATAAGAGATGTCTGCCTGAGGGAATGCATATGGTTGTCATTTAAATATTCTGATTACTACGATTAATACTTTAATTAGAATAACTAAATTTTAAAAGAGTACTAATGCTCTTCATAATGAATATAACTTATAAAATTAAAAAAAAATTACATGCGAAAGAGATCTTGTTAAATTTATACGATATAAATTTCAAATTTGAATATTTCTACTTTAATTACAAACACTATAATAATACGCAAATTTAATACCAACTTAAGTAAAAAAAAAATCATTAAATATATGTAACCTAAATGTAGTATGTATATTAAAAATGTCCTTACTTTCAGATTGTATAATAATTGTTTTGAATATGAGATCTGTACTATCACAGAATAAATTATAAAATAGTTATTATATAATTTTTGTGTAAATCTTAAATCTTAAAAACATTTTTAATTTTCTTTGTATATACATTTAATTCGATTAGTCAAGATAACTCTTGTCTCCGACTCAAGCTTGCTTGTAGAGACAAGTCTGTTCTTATGCCTGTAAATTAGCTATGTACAATGATGTGAAATAATAAATAAATAAAACAAATACTTATAAACCAAATTCATTTTACAAATACTTAGATAAATCATTTTAAATAAACGTCAACCCCAAAAATGTCAAAATCTCTCGTCATTAAAACTTAAGTTGTCGTTGACCATTAAACATATTATAAGACTGTATATAGATCCGGGTAGAGACAGATATTATCCTCAAATACTGTATACGACCCATGTGAACACATAGCCATTAGTGTTGAAATGAATTCCTTTGATAGATATATACCTAATTGATATATGATACCTATAAGTATATATAACACACGTGTTAGCAGTGTTAATAGTTAATTATATGTATATTACGTGTGTCGTATAATATGAACATCTACATCGCGTGGAGGTATTAAATTCGTCTGTAGTTTTCAATGTCTGCTTATAGTAGTTCTTATTAGAATCCATACACAGATTTATCAATGAACAGTATAGTTTGCACGCGCTTATCGTATACATCATGCCATCATGCATTCGTATATGATTATTATGAACTATAATGTACGGGATATGTGTAACTATACTATATTATACATATATAAGATGGAATGAATAAAATAGCTGTCATATCAGTCAACTTACTCGATTATTATGGTTATGACATGAATAAAACGTTCCAATTGTTAACCTTTATTTTGTTTTTTTTTTTTTAGTTTGAACACAGTATTTTCCACCTGCGCTGATAATATTAAATACTGAAAAAATATTGCAGAAGGGTTAGAGGTAGGTATTTATAGTCACTAAATCTCCATTGGAATGTTAAAAACGTATGGAACGTTTTGTACGGATTCGAGTTTTATAATAAACTTAAAATTAAAACATTATTCTTGAAGTATCCAAAAATGCAAATTGTGTAATTTAAATTAATATGATAATATGTGTAAATGTAATAATGTAATTGCCTCGTAAATATTTTCGTTTTTTGGCTTCGTACGAGTGATAGAACTTTTTTTTATTTCATTCCCATTCACTATATCTATTCAATTTATGACTAACTATAGATATACTTATATATTTCTTTACACTTAAATTTTAAATCATCATCATATAAATCTATTTCTTTTAAAAGCACATAAACATATAAACGATTTATACTTTTCCACTTTCTAAATGACATATTGTATTAATAATGATATATTAATGGCATATTTTTGTTTATATAATATCGCGTTTCTGCGTTTATAAATCAAAACTTAAATTATTTAAATTCGGCTACTTCTCAGTTCCAATACAAAATTAAAGCCCAGTTTTAATTCGGTTATAGGAAAAGAAGAGGACGTATAGTTGCTATCAAAGTATTTTAAACAATTCTATGAAAAAATTAATTTCCGCACGGCCATATGTGCAGAACAAATATTGATAATATCTTGTCTAAAAGCAAATTAAAATCTTAAATAAAAAATTACACCAAAACTCGGTAAGTATTTTCATTCATAGCCAATATTTTTTAGCCATTTATATGCCGATAAATAGATACATAGACTTTTTATAAGTACTTACCTTTATATGTCTATATAATACGAGTATATATGACGAGTAAGGCTCGAATTTAAATGCCTTAAAAGCTATCAAAAAGTATCAAAATAACCAAAAATACTTTTTAAATGCAATAATGTTCTTAAAAAATTATCCAAATATTTTTGATAGGTCACAGCGAAAATAAAATTGTGGTTTAGCTTTGGGCATTTATAACACTTTAAGTTCAGCTAACCCAATAATAATACAAAATCAAAATATCAAACTCGAGCACGCACAATTATTAGATACTGTTTATTCAAAATAAAGGCGATCCCGATTCCCGATGTAACTTCAACTAATAAATTTATTGTTATTATCCCAGTAAAACCCATCCGATAGTCGATAAAAAATATAAATAAAGACGTTATCGTATTGATAAATAGATAGATTGATTTTTAATTCTTATGAAAAATACCTAAAACTTATTAAAGCTAGTATGAAAACAATATTTTTTAGATAAAATATTTTAAAATTTCTATTTTACATAAATATCTCGTATAATATTGTATCAATATACACTAAAACTCAATAAAATTATCCGAAAATTCTAAAAACTCCAAAAAAAAAGTTTCACCTTAAAATTATCTGTTACATTATACGAATGCATTGTTTCAGAGAGCTCAAAAATGAATACACCTTGCATTGAAACCCGAACGACTGTGCCCTTATTATTATGATTATACTATAATACGGTATTAATGACCTAATCTAACCTATTGAAGTAAATATATATTTTTTAGGGGAGGGGGCAATGAGTTTTTAAGTTTATTTTATTGTTTACAATGACTAGGTGTAATTTTAAATAAATAAATTCATGAACAGATTGTTCTCGAACGACGTTTCCACTGTGGATATGTATAGTATTAATGTGTTATCTATACTAAGACGGGACGACCGGTATCGATGAAAAGTATAACAGTACACAGAGCATAATATTATATAATATATTATTATACGACGTGAAAATACGGAAGGATTATCGAGAGGGGGCGGTAGTAATGTATACATTGTGAGAGGTTATGGCATATATATATATATTATAATATAAAATATTATCCACACGAAGTGGTTTTCAACACGTTTCTTCCGTTCCATATACACGTCCGGTGTAGGTACATATTATGAGTATATATAAACGTGATGGCATGGTATGCATAATATATTACTATAGAAATATCTACATATCTACAGAGTGAATTACCAAGCATGCTCACTACCATTTTTCCTTTAATAATGGATTTATTCAAATTCTGAATTTTGAAATTTTTTAATTATACCCGAAGAACGAATATTTTAAAATGTTTGAGATGTTGCGTTATGCTAGTGTCCAGTGTGAATAAAAACTTCTGTTTTTCAATTGAAAACCTTCCCTCTTATACTGTAAATATTGTTTAGTGGATAAGTATTTTTAAAACTTTGATGTATTCAAAAATAAAAATTCGAAAAAGTAATTTCTGAGTTGTTAAAATGTTTACTGTATACATGAATAAAACGGTCTTACAAATTATAAATACTGATAGTTAAATATAAGTAAAAGGAGGTTCTCATTTGAATAAGTTTAATAAGTTTAGATCTTTACGGGACCTTGTCTTTAAGTATCACAAGAAATCACAAGAATTGAAAAATATATATATATAGTCTTTATAAGTCGCTCTATCGCGAATGAAAATTCCAAAGTCGGATTTCGTATAAGTATTTTTTAAGAAGAAAAATAGGGGGTGAGCATGATGCTCAGTGAATCGCCGTGCACATACGGGGCGCCAGCGCGGGATGAAAAGTATACTGCTGCTGGCTGTCGGTGCCGCCGCTGCAGTCGTCGTTGTAATACAACTACGGGTTGATATCATCACTGTCGGCTTATTAAATAATACATGTGTATAGAATATCGTGTGCAATAATAATTATAACAAATACGGCGTATCGGTTTCCAGGCGACGGTTTGGAACAGTAGACGATGACTTTGCGGATTAATTGTATTATATTTGTGTGCGCGCGTGTAGGAACCCACACACACACACGCGCGCACATATATATAGCCGATTGGGTTTCAAACAAGAGTGTAAAAAAAAAAAAAAAAATAATGTATAAAAACGAACTTCCCTTCTCTCGCTCGCTCGATAATACGGACGTCGGGCGTAAAAAATTCCGAAATGTATAACATATACACCTACATTAAATGATAAAAACCAATTAACGTGCGTCCTACGACGACATATGGGCATATAATATTCTCTCTCCCGGAGCACGCAGAGAGAGCGACCCGTAGGTGGTGTACAATATAATATACCGTATAGGAACGAGGGCGGCGGTGGTTGTTACGACGCCACATGGTTCCTGCAGCGCGCGCGGGGCCGGTCGAGCCTTCGTCGGCCGCGCGAGCCGTGGCATATGGACCGGGGCAGCTCGTGTCCATAACAATAATAATATTACATCCATCCACCCGCCGGCGCACCCCATCATCGGCCGACAACACGGCAGCCCCTCGACCGCAATAATTGAAACGCTCGTCGTGATGAATGCGTTTTATATATCACATCGTATTATTATACGTATATATATATAATGTATATAAACAAATAAGTACGATATTATATAGGCTGTTGCGGGGGAGGGGGGGTGGAGATAATTTATTATTTTACATCGCGTTGTATTCCGATCGTTGCAAGTATGCCCATTTACCGTTCGCGCACGCGCTGTCCGAATCTAATAATAATTAGCGGCACGTGACACACCATCACCTGTACCCGAAATACATGAACCGTCGCGTCGGGCCCGGGTGAACACCACACGCGGAGCGGGCGGCTGATATTATACGTGACGCGCGGTGTGCATAAACCCACATTAATACTAATATATATGATATTATGTGTAGGTAATATACAACACGTCATCATCATAACCTACGTCGACGTAATACCTGCACACGCGTGCGAGATGCGCCGACCGATAGACGATCGGTATCGTAATTAGATATTTACCTGTATGTGCATGCAGTGCGTATTGGACATACAATATAATATTGTAAACTTACGATGCGTGTACGTGCAGTGCGGTACAGAATACTGATGCAACCTACTGCAAGTGTACCGCGCGGCGTGTGTGGGGATTTACAAGTACTTTTCAATTCGCGGGATCGCCATCCGAAGGGTGGAGTGAGCGAAACCGGCCGGGCCTCGAGCTTTTTTGCCCGATTTTCTGCACCCGGTAGTTATTATTTTCAGCTGTGTATTCATATGGACGATTGTTTTCAAAAATTGTTTTTCAAGTCTAGGGATGTGTTTCGAACCTATATGAAATCCTCGATGGTCGTTGAAAATTAATACTTGAAATTACTCCAATGACGAATATTTCGAGAAAAATTAAGATTTTGTTTTACGAACATATAAATACTCTTGAACACTATTCTTATGATTATTCAAAACGAGCCGTTCAACTATTCGGTCAACAGTATTGTATTTTACCTGCACGCGTTGTCCTTACTTCATTAATGCGCAGTACCTACCTATAGCAAATTTTACGATCAGAATAATCCATTTCTGATATTTTAAAGAATGAATCGACTTAAGTTTTACCTTTAAATTTGATGATAATTCAATTCGACGTTTGGAGTAACAATACAAAAATAATTAAAATATTATAATTATATATGATATTATCATCAGACAACAGGGCCGTATTCAAAGCAGGGCAAGAGGGCCAGAGTGCAATTCTAAGAGGGGCGCAAATTTCAATACTAGTTATGCAATAATTTTTTCACGTAATATTTGAAAAATACATTTTTAATTTAACAATTCACTACAGTAGAGTTTCGCTCTATTTGTATTCTATAGACATTATATTTTATGTGAAGTCTTTTAAGTGTTGCAGTACAAAATTTGAAATATTGACAATTCATTATGCATGGAAATGTGGAATAATATCTTAATATCCATATATATTATACGTATACCTATATTTGATATGTGTAGTTATATTCTCATAAAATAGGTAGATATAATGTATTAAATACTATTATATTTTTTTATTGTTTTATTTGTATATTGTTGACATTAGTAACGTGCAGAAAATACAATAGTTAAATTGTGATTGGATATCATTTTGTATACCTACATTATATTTAATCAAAACAACCTAAATAAATGTGTTAAAAATGTATGCAGCTTACATTTAATGGAGTTTAAGAAAAGGTAAATTCGTGGGCCTTTAATTTGTCATGGACAACGCTATGCTGGATTAACTAGTAGCTAACAAAACTAAGCCAGTAAGAAAATCTTATAGAATATATATAATACCTATGATTTTTAAACATTACATTAAACACAATTCTAAGAGTTTTTTACTCATTATCGGCGCACATTTATAAAAAATCAATAAATTATATTATATATTTCCTAATATTTCCATAACTTCAGAGAAAGTTATTTTTATCAAAATTATCATATTCATTATACCAATAATCATTGTAATAGTATATATTATTATTAGTTATTATTAAGTTTTTAGTCGATAGAAACTTACTGTATAACAGTGTGAAGAATAGAAAATATATAACATCAAATTGATTTAAATATTCTAAAAATACCTAAGACTTTAAATTTTTACTAATAATATTTCTAAACAACAACAATCCTCAATCTCCGTTTAAACATTCAATTTCATCATAATTTTAACTCCAATTGTCCAAAAAAAAAAAAAAAAAACTGTATACTTTTAAAATTGTTGTAAGATTTTCAGTAACAACTACTTATGAGGAACCTTGTATTAAATTGTTAAGCCTTAGCTATACGAAATACAAATTTCATAAGCTGCATCTACAAAATAACTTGCAAATGTTTGACAAATTTTATTGAAAATTTAAATTTTAAATACTGATAAAATAAATCGTGTCTATACTTCGTTGTGTTTTTAAATTTCTATAAGTTCAACTGACATGGGATCTCGTATTCAAGATTTTTTACACAGTTTAAATATTTGTGTCAACAAAAAAATAAAATAAAAATAAATACTATTTCAAATGACAATAAGGTATAAGAATTTCATGGAGTATAAAAAAATTATAATATTTCTAGTTTCTGTGATTCTCCTTCAGACGCACATTAAATATATTTTTTATATTAAACTCAACTTTTTTTTATAATTCTTGCAAACAAAACTGATATGGAACCCTATTTTACATTTTCAATTTTTGGTACGAATTTTTAACTACAAAATAATTTTAAAATAAAACAGTCAGAAGTCATAAAATAATATTGTGGATTTACGATCAATTTTTTTTTAATTTCAGTTATTATTTATGAAGTACTTAAATTAAATTTTCAAACTTTTTAACAGCAGATTATATTTTTGTATCAAAATGTGTACTCTTGGTCACACAAAAACCAACTAGATTCACTTTCCTACCAAATAAGATACTTAAGTTTGAAATTGATGCATTATTTTTACTATAGAAAGTGTCTTCAGACAAAAAAATAAAAACACACATCATTGCAAAATCAATACATTCGTCAATTCCCTTAGAATCTAAAAGAAAAAAAAAACTTAAATCTCAAAATAGGATCATTTTAAAACCATCAACATATTCTCTGCTGACTTTTATTTTAGAAAGAAATACTAACAAATACAAACAATTGTCATGATCAGTCTTCGGTTTGTGTTTACGAGCAAAAATCGTCACACGAATTTTTTTATAGTTCCTTTAGAAAAGTAATACGTTATACCGTATTATAGATACGTTTTTAAAATATTTTATATACCCACATTACCTACGAATTATGTTCTTTTTTCTACGCATTATTTTCTAAAATCAATATTCTAAGAAATAACATGTATATATTATCATAAATTATATAATTAATTGTTGTTAAATTTTATTTGATAATATTATAAAAGAAGTTAGTCAACAATGTTTCTAATTCGATCAGTGCAGACACTAATTATGTTGATCTTATCATGGCTACCACAATCATATTAATTTTTTTTTACATAAATAGGTTCTTTAATTTTTTTAATATATTTAATAGCTATAAATAAATATTATAGAATTACATTCTTATTTCTGTAATTAACAAGACTTTAAGAGCATTTATATTTATTTCAATTTCCATTATATTGCATGGGAAAAGAGTGTAATTATAAGAAGTAATGTTATCAATTCCTACAAACTACTGAAAAATAATTTCTAATCGGTATTTTGTTTACTTAAGACATATTTACCAAAAAAAAAGATAGATAAATATGAATATGTATAAATTATAAAACAAATTTAAATTAAGTTTCGTAAATTATTACACACTTGAGGTAAATAAAAGCATTTTTTTAAATATTTTTATAGCGTATACTGTATAGCTTAACTGCAAATTTAGGCTAACAAAAGCCGTAGGTCAAGTCAACACTGCGTATCAAAGAACACATCAAACTTATGCAAAGGTAAACATTTTGAAAAAAACTGTGACATATGTTTACAAGAAATTATCAAATGTAAATATTATATGATTATATTATTGTACATTATATACAATATACACTGTAAACTATTATATAATGACTTTTATTTCCTTTGAGTTCATTCTTCAAACCAGGGGTGCCCAACCTTTTTCAACTTGTGGGCCACATTCGAAATTTATATTTATACTGCGAGTCGTAAAGAAAAACAAGCCCAAATTTCACACAAATATATTTCTATAAATATTCTTAAATCCAATACATTTTTTATATTAAAATTAAATTTGTAAGATATTTTTTAGTATATTAAAATAAAATACTTTATAAATTATAATTTTTATTTTTTTTACACCTAAGTATAAATAGTCCTATACAAATTTCTAATTTTTATAAAATAGTCTCGGGCCCATAGGCGTGCGCACGGGGCAAGCCGGACAAGCCCCGGCTCGACTGGAATCTTTTTAGGGGCATAGTAAAATTTCAAATTTGTGTATATTATATTTGACTTTATCGTTATATTCGTGGAGATCATGAAAATTGTATTTGTCGTAATAGTGAAATAAAATAAAAATATTTGTGTACAACCACATAATTTTTATTGATTTATTTATCTGACTAAAACATTGTGCATTAAATGTCAAAATATGTACCTAGTATGACTGAAGGAGTACTAAAGAGTCTATACTCCATAGTATAGACAATGGCCTATCGCCTATGGGAAATAAGAAAATTAATTTATCAATTATTACATAATTACACATTTTTATATTACCTACTAAGTTTATATGTATTATAATTAGATATAAAAAATGCATTGGTATGTATTAATATAATATGTAGTTTTATTTTTAACTTAAAAAATATACAAGTACTTATGCCTAGCACATTAATGTCGTATGCACATTGCACATACAACTTGATTCTATTTGCATAGGTATATACATGTACACAATTTTAAATTTACAATTATTACAATTATGTTGTAATATATTATATTACAGTATGTTAATGTGTTAAAAAAAATTAGGGGCACTGTTCAAGTGTTGGGGCATTAATTCTTCCAGGCTGGACCGGAAATTAAAGTCTGCGCACGCCTATGCTCGGGCCGGTTAGAATACTTCTGCGGGCGGCGGGTCGGGCACGCTTGCTTTAAGCCTATGATCCCTGATATAAATTGTTAAAAAATAGGTCTTTATCATTGTATTTATTTGTTTTCAACTTTAAAATAAATATACTTACTACCTAACTTACTAAATAATATGAATAACCTTCAATTTTCCATCACGGAGTTACACGAATGTTGCAGTCAGATTAAAATATATATATATAATTGTATATAATATAAACAATGATATGTATTTATTTTATCAAACACGATCGATTACTGATATGTGATTACAGCAGTGATTGTGATTTTTGATACTCTTTCTATATAAATGATCTATATTTAAACTCTGGCCGTCCACTATATAATTTATTAACCAACAAATTATAGTTAATATGCACCATTGAAATTTCAATTGTTCAATTAAAAACCAATAAACCGATCTCGTATGTGTATAAACCTACGTGTATTAAACCTAGCCTTGGATTTAACATCGAAATTGTGTTTTCTTTACAAACATAAATCTATCACCATTTTAAATATTAAATAATACATCTACAAACAATAAACCAATTAATAAATATATAAATTATTTTTTAAATGTTTATTATAAATAAGAAAAGTCACAATGTATACACGAATAAATAAAAATCCCAGTTTGAATAAATACAAGTATCTTTTTCATAAATGTCTTGATTTTTATAAAATAAATTATTGTTAAATTTTATAAGGACGTCATAATATGAAAGATTTTTAAGGGGTTTTAATAGGCAATTTTAAAAACTTATACAACTAAATTAAAATTTAACATTCACAATTTACTTTTAGATTATTGACATAATATGTTTTGTATTACTCTTTGTCAGTGTCGCTATTGGTATCACTTCGTTATAATTAAGTTATAGGATTACACAAAAAAAAAAAAAAAATACCGTTTTAACTGACCAACCATTAATTGACAAATATTTAGAATACATTAATCAAATTACAATCGAATAGTTCTCTACCGAAAAATTGAAAAGATAGCATTTATATTTTTTAACAACTTAACTTAATAATTTAAAAATAAAACGAACAATAAAAAATTTACAAATTGTCACGTGTATGTAATAAATTAATTATATGAAGTAAAAAAAAAAAATACACTGAATCACAAATAAACCTTTTTTTTTTCTATTTGTTCTAAAAAAAACTGTAGATTTAATTAATAAAAATGTGCAATGTACATATTGATTATCGTTTGATTGATTGTCTTATTATTTACTAATCTTTAAATTTTTAAACACAAATAATCCACAGCGTGCAAAATACTTACGCCTAAAACACAGATGCGCGCAACCTAATACATACATAGGTAATTTATTGCTTGCCCGTATTTGTTATTGACATTTATATTGTTTGACTATAAATGTACTATAGTTTATACAACTGACGAAACTATAATTGCTTAAGAATATTGCTTACAAAGATTTAATTAATGTGTAAAAAATATAATCATTTTGTTGTATTATCAGTTTCTTAATTTCTTATTATGCGTACATAATGCCGTGCAAAACTTTTTTATTAGTGTAAAACCATTTTAGGGGTAATATATATACAATAAATACGCTTGTATGTAATTATAATAAGCTGTTATTTATTATGTATTTTGGTTTAAATAATGTATTCTTTATTTGTTTTGCAAAAAAAAGTGGTTTTGTTTTATTGTTTTAAACCAACACTTATACCGGTATACGGCGTGCTCGAAAAGTTTCATGATGCACCATTGTCCTTTATAGATCAGAAATCATACATTCGTATATTTTGAATGATTAGTGCTTCGAAGGGGTAATAATATTTATTGTTCGATTGTCATAAATGTTTGAAGAAATATTAGCAAGCGCATTTAAACCGATTTATGTTCAGAATCATTTTTGAATACCATAATTTATCGTTACTTTAAAATTGAATACCACAACATACACGAAACACTAACTTGCTTCGTGACAAGTGCTTAAGAGAATGCCGTACACCTGTTTTTAAGGCGTTTAATATAGGTGACTACAACGAAATGTTGAGAAAAATTAAAATTTCAAAATATATTTAAATACTAATTCAAAGTAACTTTTAAGTAGGCTCATGTAAGTATCATTGTTGGTTGTCGCGTCATCACGACATAATAGTAAGTGAAACGCTTTCGAGCAGGGAAGTTTTAACAGAATTTATATAAAACTCTGTGTGTACAATATCAAAATTATAAAAACCATATACATTACAAAAATAAATAAGTATCTCTTCTTTTTTATGTTGAAAATCTGTTTTTAGTTTCTCTAAATAATTAAGCTCGAGTTGATTTTTTCCGCTCAAAATAGTTTTAACAAATAAAATATAACTGTTTGCCTCTTAACACTTAACTCTATATTAAACATCAAAGATTATAAGTTCTAAGCTAAGTAGTGAATATATTAGTTACTTTGATATGATTTTTTTAGGGTCTGTCAATACCTTTTGGAGAAGGTTCGATTTTCAACTTCAAGTATGGTACTAGTATCGAATTGGATCTAATCGCTTCTTTGGTATACCATTTGAAATTGTCTAGTAGGTACTGTTCAAAATAACTAAGAAAACAAAACAAAATTAGAAAAAAACGGATATTTTAAACAAAACCAGTTATCAATCAAATCGTTTTTATTATTATTATGTTGTGGGTAATTCAAAAAAGTACTGTTGAGACTTGAATTTTAACTACTTAACCAACTATTTATATTAGCATTTTCTAGATATGATATTTATAGATATCAAATATAAAATAGGTATGTGTAATTTTCGTTTCTATAAAGATTTGATATTTTCAACTATTTAAAAAATAATGTTTCGATTAAGTCTTATAAAATTTAATTTTAATTGAAAAAGCTCGTCAATTTAGGAGAAAATGTTTACAATATTCATCAATCGCATAAATATATAAATTGTTTTGTAACCAACAATTCACCAAAATAAATAAATATTTAAATAAATATTAAATATGTTTAATCGATATTTGTTTAATTATATTAAATCTAACCTATTTTTTAACTACCTATTTAATCTTTTTTTATAGACATTTTTAATTTTTAATTTTTTTCTACAATTATTAATTAAAATTGTTTATGTTAGAATGTTAGATCAAAAACCTTGATAATTTAATAAAAGGTTCCTCGAATAATTCTTGCAACAATGACAAGACTTTTCTTATTTTGAACTATCGTAAATTATTTTTAAGTTAAAAAAGGAATTCACTGAAAATAAAAAAATGTAGTCCCTAATAACTTTTTATGAGGAATCAACGTTCAAATGTTACCACATCGGATATTCAAATGTATAATATTATACGGCTATTATATTATTATATTATTATTCAAAGAATTTTAATTGTAAAACTTGAAAGATTCCACAACTAAAATTGTTCTATGAACATTTGAAGCTAATTTGTACTAAATTTATGAAATTCGCAAAAGCTTGCAAATTACTTTATAGGTACTCATAAAAAAAAAAAAACTATTTGTATTACTATAAGGCAGTGGTTTTCAAACTGGGTGCCGTGGCACACTGGTGTACCGCGAATATCCACTAAGTGTGCCGTGGTTTCTCATAAATTACAGATTGCATTGAATTATGATATAAGAAAAGCGGGTATGTGTCAACTATTCGTCCAATAAATAAAAATATTTTTTAGCCCATTAATCGCACATCTTATTCAATGTTTGTATAATTATAATTAATTCAAAACAATTTTGTTCATCTAAAAAAAGGTCAGTGTGCCGTAAACATTTTTTGAAGTATACGGTGTGCCGTGTATAATAAAAGTTTGAAAACCACTGCTATAAGGTTTAAATAAAGATAATAAGGTACAAATATATTATTAAAAGAAAAATTACTAATACTAGTACAAAATTTAAAGTATTTTTAAAATAATAAAATATTCTTAAAAATAAAGGCTGACAAACCGTATTTGCTTAAAATCGTAAATAATTCATTTTAGATTTTAAGCGGTGTGTAAATTTATTTTACAATTAAACGTGCTTTTTTGTATGTATATATTATGTACCCTTTTGAAGTAATAGAAATGCTTCAAGTAAAAATTTTCCAGCAATTTTCTTAATAATCAAGGAAAACAAACAAAAAATTAAGGAAAATCGAGAATTTTTACGCTAAACTAGTTTTTAACAAAAATTATTTCTTTATTTTTTTTTATATAATTAAAAAACAAATTAACTTAAAAACTCGAAGTTATATTTTAAGTGTTAACACTATGGATATATTATTATATTTTCAAAAGATTAATAATTTAGCTCTTATATTGACCTATTTAATGACAATTGAAAATATTTTAGCTTAATAAAAAAAAGCTTTACAATTTAATAATAGGTATCTCTTAAGTAGTTAAGTTACACATATTATATCTGTATAGAAATATTAAAAATACATAGGTACAATTTTTTTGAATACATTTTAACTTGAAATTTTAACAAAATTTATAAAAATCACGTAAATTTAACGATTATTTTGTAATAAAAAATTTGAAATATCTTCAATTTCTATAGCCAAAGTTTGAAACTTGAATACAACCTTCTTCATAATAGTTCATACTGGAACAGCCCTAAAAAATTAATTATTTTATATAAACACATTTAAAGCTCAATAACATGTTTTAACGAAAAATAACAATGTTCATTATTTTGCTATATTTCAAAAACAGTATTCGCGGGGACTTAATGTATTATAAATTTTACCTTACGCATAATACCAATTCAAAAATATTGAAATTAATTTTAAGATTTTACCTATTTATACCATAAACCTATTCACACAAATCACACTGTTTTACGTTAAGATAATATTGACTCAAAAGTTTGTAAAAATAATACAATATGGTATAAATATTAAATATTTATCATATAATGAATGTAATGTTTTCGAAAAAAATTAAATAAATCTTCTGTAATCCGTAATAACAATACAATAAAAAATTACTTTAATAGCAATATCAATAAACACAACATGTTTACATAAAACCATTTTTCGTATATAATAATGATGTATACAATTTATATATAATATTCAATTAAAATTCAACACATACATTATAATTTATAATAACTCACTCATTGATGAAATAAACTCCTACTCTTATACTTTCCCCTTTTTATTGTCAGTGTCACTGTACCTACTACTCGATCCCTACTACACAGCAAAGCGGTACCAACTTGCCCACCTTTTTATTTATAAATAATTATTACATTACACAAAAATTATAAGTATTCAAGTATTAGTTAACTTTAATTATTGTATTTTGATATATTATCCTATGTAATCATAATTAGAACGTTCAATACATATTTTTAAAAGCCTGTGTTTCGTTAACAGCCTAATCACTAACCAGCCTATAGTATACTAATTATAAATTATATTTATAATAATACTGAACAAAGACAATAATTTTATCTATTTAAAATAGTAAAAAAATATTATCCTCAATGTAAAATAAACTAATCTAGAAAATAGAAACTATTAGAGGACATCACGAGAAAGTTATGTTCTAAGTGTCCTTCAAACGAATAGTTGGTGTTGGATAACATCCAATTAGTTCATTTATAGGTCTATGCAAATCCTTACAGTAGGTATAAAGAATAATGTTATTATAAAAATAAATATATAGTTTTTAGTTAATATTTATGTGATAATAAAGTTTTTGTGATTTGTTTAGTGGATTTTCATTATTTAAATTTTTTTTAATCATAAGTTTGTAACAATTACTCTATTATTTGTTTTAAGTTTATTAAAATAAAATATTGTAAATCATATTTTATAATTTTCAAAAGGGATTCGATATCCAAATTTTCATTATATGTTATTTAAATATTATTTGACTTTTTTAAAACTTATTGAAAATAACATTTTTAATAATTCATTATTTTATGATTGTAATAATGTAATATTAATAATATAGAAATTGAATAATATATAAATATTATTAAATAGCAAATACTATTTAAATTTCAAATTGTCAAGATTTCCAAAAATAGAAATCACGTATTTGGTACTCTACTTGTTAATTTTTTTTAAATATTTTAGTATGTAACGCAGCGAATCATTATATTTTTTCGTTTACTTAAGTGTTTATAATACACATATGGTGTACATAGCACTATTTTCCGAAATAAAATGAAATAATACAATAATTAGCCGTATTAATTTTATTCAAACTGAATTCGTCCGTACACATTTCTATAACATGTTTTCTGTATATTTTCATTATTATATTTAAGAAAATTACCGAAACATAGGAATTTGGATCTATTGAAGTATCATCTAGATAACAGCCTCCAATTTATAATAGTACAATATTAAATCGGAAATATGTCCATAGGAAAAAAAAACACAGTAAAAAAATTAATTCTCCTCTTTTTAACTCGAAATAATCTAAACAAAACAATTCAATAATAAACTATTTTATTATTGTAAAACTAAAACATCAAATAAATATTTCAAATTTTAAATTGCATATAAATTGTGTTACCTAATTAATACATGATGTAGGTATATAAAGTGTTATATTTGAACAGCTTATATTTTTCTCTAATAATAATTATTTGACTAATGAAAAAATTATTTTTCCACTTCAAAGTTTAAACCAAAATTCTGATATTTATTGATTAACTGCCATAATATAACGCCACCTAAGTAATTACATTTATTCATATTATAATTTGTACAAATAGTAGTTTTGACATAAACTTCAATATTAGTTTTTAACTTAGCTACGTACGGTATTTTTTTTTTTTTACAGTAAAGGTGTTATTTATTTTTACACGCACTTCAATCACATTGTGATGAATTTTATTTTAATAATCAAAATCTTTAAATAATGATTATTTCTATGAACTACCTGAATAATTATGAAATAATTTTTAAAACAGTATACATATATTATTATGTAAAATATAACTATCGCCTTTAAAAAAACATTTTATAGCGTGATTTTTCAGTGCCAACCTAGTTTCAAGAATAATCGCTTCGAAATTAAAGGCATCGACCTCAACAGTCCAACTTACAACAAAGTGTATCTCACTTTTAATTCGCCTACTTAAATATTATTTATTAGACATAATATAGAGCATAATATACTATATAGGGCATTGTACTTTGAGTCTATAGTATACGGACGTTTATAATATTATACGCGTATAATATAAGGATTATGGTTAGATAAAAGACAAATCAATTTAAACGAGCTAAAAAATTGTTGATAAGTATATTTCGTGATCATATTTCATTTAACATTTGTATTTAATCAGAACTTGTTTTCGTTTATAGTCTATGTAAATATTAATACAATTATAAGACGTGTTGTTTTATTACAAAATAGTATAAGAGCATAGGTACCTACTATTTTATTATATTATATACGCGTGCATGTGTATTATATATGTAAATATGATGTGATTTTGAAGAGCTATACAGACAGCTCTATTTGTTTGCTTTTTAATAGATAAATAGCAGGTATCCCATAATATTTTTTACCAACTGTCTATATTTGTATATATTGGAAGGTAGATACTTAAGAATCCATACAAATATCATGAAACAATGACTATTAGCATAAAATACATAATCATTATATTAAGCAATAAATTCATAAAAAAAAATTAGTTAAGTTGATTGTATGGTTAAGGCAATAAATTAAATATTGTTGTAAAAAATTAAGAAAAAATACAGATATTTTTAATTTTTGATTTCATAAACAATATTATATTTTAGAAAAGTTTTAAAATGTATAACAAAGGACTACAATGCTTAATATTTTATATTTATTGTAATCCGTTTTTTAGTCCCCACGTGTATACATGACCTCACTATATGAGTTGTCATTGACCAACAAAACAAGCTACTAAACTGTTTTATTACTTTTATATGCCTATACAGTTTATTCTCGGCTGTTAAATCTACAACATAAAGTATAATGATGATTCAGCTAAATTTTTAGCAGAATAGTAAAACATTCCATTAAAACTTAGAAGTCAATTTTAAACACTTTTTTTATATTCAAAATACCTATTATACTATTTCAAACACGTGTTTTTATTTTTAAATATTTCTTAAGTTAATATACTAATACTTTTTTCCCAGTTTAAATGTAATAAACCAAATCAATTTAAAATTAGTAGTATTACGTAAACTATATAGTCGGTAATAATAAGTTTAAGTTATGTATACCACTCAAATAAACAAATCTACCATTTAAATAAATTTGATTTCAAAATTTCCATTAATAATTATAGTTTATAGTTTATTTCTATATTATTAAATATCTAATGTATAGTATTTATGTTGTATGATAAGCGTAATATATATATATAATATTACACATTATTGCCTGTACTATAGCTAAAGAATGATCTCATTGAAGATTTTTAATTATTTCAATGATTTTAATACCATCAAGTTATTATTTTTTTTTCTACTTGGTTAAATTAACTATAGAACTAATAGGTATTCTGAAACAGCAATATTTACATAAATTGATATTTAATTGTAATTAAAAACAATATTTCTTATATACTTAGATACCTATTATTGAAATATCTAGATATTTTATTTTCATTCTTAGCAGAGTTAACTGTAACTATATTATTAAAATATAGTTAAAATGTTTTAATTAATTCATAAAAACGTTATTTGGTTATCATTATTATATATTAAGTTTTTACTTTTTTAAATGCCAACATATATTATTTTTAAATTCATAGACTTATGAAGAAAAATATTTACTGGATATTTCAATGAATTTACAAAAATCGATTTATTAACGAGTATCTAGTTGATAAATTACGAGTATATTGAATTATTGCGGGTAAAATATACTATAACTTTATGTAAAGTACAGTCACCCATCACTAGAGATGTAAGCTTGAAAATTTTCAATTAAAAATTATTTTTCATTGAAAATTTTGAAAATATTAGTTTTAATGTAGTTTTGTTAACTTAATTAGTTTTTAATATATTAAATTTATTTTTAAATATATTCAAATACTTTAGAAAATGTCTGTTTCATTTTTATTTAAATTGTAACAAGTATAATGTCAGAGTCAAAGAAAACACTTATAATAAAAATACTATTTTAATACAAAAATTATAATTTGGATAAAATAGTGGAAGTGATTCAAACAATAAATTACAAAAAAAAACAATAAAATTATACACTCAACATTTATACTGAAGCAAAAAGACAACATTTTTAATAAAAGATAAAAATGCACATTTATTACCGAGTTAAATATTATATATTGATATAGGTATATATAATATATATTTAATGATTTTTATTTTGAATTTACTATATTATTATGTTCAATATAATAACATCAAAATAATATTATAATGGGTATAAATGGTAATAAAAGTACATAGTTTAAAATATATTTATGAATATATGAATAATAATATAATTATAAATTACAACTACAACTCTATAACATCAAAAGATTTATTTGATAAGAAATTAATATGATAAATTATAAAATTTTCATACAAATTTACATCACTACCCACCACGCTCCGTTCAACAAAATTGAAATAGGTTCCTATCGATATCTAATTATCTATTCGTTCTAAATTCTCCGGAAAATATTCTGCATAAAATCAATTAAAACCGAAAAATTAAAATGATTAACATGCCATTCAAAAAAATAAAAATCTAAAATATTGTAATTATAAAAAAATATTAATCACAAACATAATATCAAAAATGTTGTTTTGTAATGACTTCAAAGTATGAACTTTGTGAAAATTGTTGAAACGAGTCTTACGCCCTTATGTTAAAAATATTCATTATATAAAAGATTATAATTTATGTAGCAAACATAAAGCATATAAGTACAAGCAATACAACTAGTATATAAATATAATAAATATAAATGATAACAATAAAAAAAATATAATTTAATAATTTATAAAAATTTAAAGAAATTTTACTTATCTATGTAAATACTAGTTTGAAATCTTACAAAGTTAATAATTACTTAGTAGTTAACTAATAATATGTAAGTATGTAATTAAAAATTTATTTTAATGACGAATATAAATTACAACAAAATGTTTAGATACAGACGACTGGGTATCATTACTGTTTGTGTTCGTGTTAAAAAAAAATACTAAAAAAATACAATTAAAGCTCCTGTAATGTTATGTTGCAATAAACCATTGCTAATTTTTTACCGAAATCCAATATACTAGCATAATATATAGTCAAATCAGGCATTTAGTAAAATTAAACATTTGTATTCTAAAAACTTAACTATATTTTCTATTAATTATTTATTGCTATTTTATAAAAAATAAAAACTATGTATTATTAATTAATATGTAAAACACGTAGGTATATAAAATATGTTTAATTTCGAATCCATCGGTACTATTTTTTTAAAACTTAAATCATAAATATATATAAATAATTACTAATTAGATGTGATAGACGTAGAATCTATCGAGTGATTCTCAAACTTTTTTGTCATGGAGCCCCCCTAAATTTAATGTGAAACTGTCAAGGCCCCTTTAATCAAAATCATTAATTCCTTTATGTCCTACCAGGAGTAGGTTAGGTATACATTATATATGTATTTCACAGCCCACCAGACACCAATCGTTTATCCACGGCCCCTAGTTTGAAAAGCTCTGACGTAGGCAATAATACAAGTATATATTATATACCCTATAGTCTATAGTACGAGTAGTAAGTACTATATATATTCGTATTAAATAAAAATCCAATCAACATCCGATGGAAATTTTAAATGGTTCATGAACTATCAGGATCACGCAACCAAATATTTATTTCGTCGACCATTTACTTCAAAACGAGCCACCAAAGTTGCATACGAACTTTTAAAAAAAATGTTGGAACAAAGAGCATCTCAAATACTTCAGTCTGATAATGGAAGAGGTGTTGATTAAAATAATATACAGTACTCACTAGCCACTACTCGTACTATGGACTATATAGGGTATATAATATAGTCTACATCTATTACCTCTAATTAGTAATTATTTACTTTTAATTATTAATTATATAAAAATTTTACAATGTAATATGTTATTTAAATGTAAAGGATATAAAATACATGTATAGAGATTTAAATCTATTTTTCGAATTTGTAATCAAAACGTTAAAATAATAAAATTTAAAACTGTATTATTAAATGACTATAATTATTACGATGATCATCAATTAATAATAGCTTACTTTTGAAATAATTAAATAATTATTGGTCTATTTTATTTTCGCATTTTTTAAATTTTTTATTTTAAAACTATACATTCTTTGTATCTATGATATTATTATTTAAATCGTAATGGTTATTTTTTATAATTTTTATTAAATTTACTTTGTAATTTAAAAACTTTTAGTAATAATTTAGAGTGTGGACGTGTGGTTATGCACACGTCAATAATAAGCAAAGCAGAGTAGGCGCAAAACCTTCAACAGGGATAACATGACACAAAGTTCATGCATATTATACCATATTACAGTTCTAAACATCATATTTTACAAGTGTTGATAAGTTTGTACTAAGTTTAATATTCCATTATATTAACAACTTATGAACAACAACAATATTCTAACAATTAACTAGTATAAGTAGAAGCAACGCTACACGCTCTAACGTAATCAATACGTATATGAACATCAAATTGAAAATAAAATAGCAATACGGAGTGATACATTTAACGTAGGATATTCAAACATTATTTCAGAAAATATTAATGCTTTTGTATAATTTTTAAGTTTTTTACACTTTTAAATTACAACATCCATTCTTAATTTCATATTTCAAAGCTGAATATTATTCGGAGTATTTCGATCTATCAAAAACAAATTTTGAACAAGTAGTTAATAAAATATGACTAGAGAACGGATTTTATTGTAAATACATATTTTAATTGGAATGAGATATTTTCTATCTGATAAAAAATATAGATAATTTAGATCGTGTATTAAAATAAGCTCAAATTTATTTTAAATAATTTTATATTTTTTGGTATAAATATACATATTTTTATAAATTTGGTAAATAAGTACGTATTATAGGTATAATTGTTGTCAAAAATAATAAGATAAAATACCCTGACATTGACCAGTTAAAAATATATTTCTTAAAGCACAAAGTCGAGTTTTAAAATTCAAAAAATTATATCATGATCTTAATCGTTCTCCAGAGATTATTTTAACGAGTAAGTGATTAATAGAAACCGCTCCATATTGTGTTGCACATTTTGAAAAAATTAAAGAAATAATTATTTCAAATTTTGTTATTGAAACAGTGAAACTAAATCCACTTTACATTTTTAAACCTCAAAGAATATACAGTTTTGCATTGATTCAAGAATCATTTAAGCAATAAATACTTTTATGCTCTGATATAAATATATATTATATTTTGCACATATTATTTTACATTTCATTTACTTTTTTTGTTAAGTTTTTATTACATAAAATCAGTTCCCTGGTTATAAATACTTAAAGTTCAACTTTTTATGTATTTAAGCACTCCAAAAAATATTATTCTTTAGAATAAAGAATTAAAAATGCACGTAATCAACAAAAAAAAAAATTTTTAAAAACAGTAACGATAAAAAAATGTGTATTTTTACCAGTTATATAATATTAATTATATTACACACATATATGTTAACATATTATAATTTTCAAATTTTACATTACTGCAGAATGCTGTAGGTATAAGAATTTGAACAAACATAATTTTTAAATAAATAGACGGTAAAATATTATTTACATTTTTCATAAAATAATAATTTAAACCACACAATTTACGTTAGAAAATGTAATTTGCTATATTTTAATTAAACTGAAAACTGTATTTTAATGTCATAATGCAATTTCAACTTATTATTTACAACACATTTTTATGTTGTACTATTTAAGTATTCACTAATAATTAACAGGTTTTATGCACATATATTTTTCATTTTATTTTATATATTGTAATTGGTTCTTTTCAAGTGCTTACAATAACTTTGTAAACACAATAAAGGTACATCACATGTGCAAAGTTATTTTTAAATAAGTATGATAAAATAACTGTGTAATTTTTAGGTAAAGCCGTATAGGTCGTATTTAAACTAATTATTATAAAATAAATACAACGCACATATAGAAAGGTTAAAAATTAACGAACCATCTATACGTATTTTTATAAATATGATATCTGGTTTTATGCAAAACTTCGTTAAATCTATATTATAAAATTTAGTATTAATCCTTTAAATCATAGACTGTTTAAAGAATTAATTATTTTGCGAAGAGCGTATAGTATATATCTATGCCCATTAAAAATAGGTTAAAGGTTATAGGTTTAATTATTTTTTTTCATAAAAGCCAGCTGAATTTTGCTAATAGAATGGTTGTTAGGATCTCTAGAGAGTTTAATATTTCAAATCGTACGTATATCAGATAAAAATGTATATTTAGAAAAATTCCAAACAATCAACTACGGTATCACCAAAAATAGTTGATACAAAATGTTATTGTGTCACGAAAAAAACGTTTAATAATAAAAAATACACTACCAATTTAAATTGTAATTATTTTAGATAAACAACTATTTTTTTTTTAATAAATAATAGTTTAATACTATGAAAATAACATTAGAATTATAAAATAACAAATAATCTTTAATTTTCTTTCATGATAATTTAATTAATAATAATATAATATTACAATGCATTTATGCAATACCTAATTTTTTTAGGTCATATTTTCCTTTTTTTTGTTCATTTCCCAATATTTTTGATTAAATTTCGTCAATTAACATTTTTGAAAATATTTTAAAAATGTTTCAGGTGAATAGCATCATTAAAGAATCAATCAACTTCAAAATCAAAATTAAAATCAAGTCAACTTTTTTATAACTTTTTTTTTGATAAATAAATACGTTTTTATACATATAAATTATAATATAATAATATAAGTATAAATATTTAAATAAAATTAAAAATCATTTTAAGTTCATATTTTATTGCATTTTTTTTTGACATTTTAAATTAAGGTTTTTTAGTGCATTAAATTCATAGCCCTAATTATAAGTTATTATAACTTATAAGGTTTAATTTATAATTAATAATTATTCTATGTTATCGCTTTAATATTTGTTAGAAATAGTATTCCAAAAAGTTATCTCCATTATGAGTGCAACACTAAAAGTCCAATGGATCCAATAACCTTCTTATTATTTTATAAGTCCTCAATAGTCAATAATCCAAAAGACTATGGCAAATATTTTAAGACATATTTAAAAATATATATTTACGTTAGGTTATTTAAGAATAATAAAAATAATAACTTTAATATTAATGAAAATGTGTAGTTATTTCCCAGTTATTTTAATTCCAAGAATACAATTGTTATTTTGTAAACCTGAAATTTGAATACAAGGTTAGCATTAATAATGATACCTATAGCTAATATAAAATAAAAAAGCGGGCAAGTATATAACCACTTTTCTGTACAGTATGTGTCGAGTGCACTTCGTCATTGAGTAGGTCACTGTATTGGATGTGATAAATTTGAATTCAATGATAAATCATTGCATCGAATTATTATGATTATATGGGCGGAGTCGGCTAGTCAAGTAATATTTCTTAAGTGTATTGTGTATTTTAATATATATATATATATTGAAATTACTACTAATTAATTAATTGTACTATTATTATTACGGTAGATAGAAACAGAAAAAAACTAAAATCGTTAGTTTATCAATAAATTTCCTATTTTATCAAATTTGAACTTTAGACAAAAAAAAAAATTTATTTTCTAACACTCAATTCTTTTTTATAAATCTTGTAAGCAAAACTCATAATATGGAACTTTTTATTAATTTTCAAAGCCTCTGCGTATAAATATTAGAAATATGAATAAAGTTAATTTTTACAAATTTTCTCGATTTTAACGAATCTCATCAAAATTCTAACTTTAAACGATTATAAAAAATTATTGCAGTAAATTTACGCTCAACTCTTTTTTTCAGTAATAACAACTTATGAGGAACCTTGTATTTAATTTTGATTCTAGTTAATTATTTGGATTTAATTTCAAGTATTTAAAATTGTTCATTTTTAAATTACAATAAAATAACAAAATCGATTTAGATGAAACTGAATTTACGTGAATTGTTTTAGTATTATGAAAAGCACTGACAATATTTTTAACAGCAGCTAGACATACTAACTAGATTCCGTTTCCTGTCAGAAAATACATTTAAGTTGAAAATTAAAGTTTTTTTATTGCTACAAAAAGTAATGACATCAGACACAAAAAAAAACATAAATTATAAATTATACATATAGCCAAATATGTATACTAGATATAGTATTTTCCGATGTTACCCAGTGACGTGCCGAAATAGGCTTTTTTGAGGTAATCGCCTAAAGATCAAAGTGGGTAGTTAGGTAGGTGTCGGGCAACGAATTTAACGCGTACGATACTTTTTAGTAATAACTAATAATATTTATTCTATATTAACTATTAAGAAAAAAAAAATGTAGTTTGCCTCAGGTTTGAAAATTGTTCAGCACACTACTGCTCTACCATATCTAAAAGACTACAACTTCTATTTTCTGTTATTTCAAATTTAAAATGAAGCAACAAGGAATGTAATAATTTTACAACGAGGGTTTTATACATATATGAGTAGAGTAGGTATAACAACTGTCATACCATTTGTTAATTAGACTTTTCTTCTATTTTCAGAACGGAAACCATTCCGCGACATTCCATCATATACCATGTAGATATCTTATTTAAACTAATTAGAACTAATTAAAATATACTATAGAGACAAAAAATATCAGCTCGGTTTTGATAAAATCGAATTGTTTTTTTGTTTAAATTTATAAATGAATAACAAAAACTTGAAAATGTCAATAAATATTTAAGCTAACATGTTTTTAAACATATATTTTGGCTCGACATTTTAATACGTAGTTTAGTTCATCAATTGTTAGTTCTTACAAAATTTAATAATTTTGAAAATACAAGGTCACAATTTTTGTATAAAGATTTATAGAAAAACGTTTTA